>NW_027507758.1:617072092-617489592 GCF_037356315.1 Lithobates pipiens | reverse complement strand
TTGTGTCTAGCGCCGATTCAGGGGAGGTCCCATCAGGGGCGTACCTAGAGCATTTGGCACCCGGGGCGGATCCTATATCTGGCACCCCCCCACCATAAAATGTAAAAACACCCACCGTGTCCCCTGCATACCTCTGCATCCTTCAATATCTTTTTGTCACTACTGTGTACCCCCCCTCTCCACAACTGCACCTCTGGACCCCTTTAAATTACACAGCACCCTGCACCTCTGGACCCCTTTACATTACACAGAACCTTGCACCTAAGTACCCCTTTACATTACACAGCTCTTGTACCACTGGACCCCTTTACATAACATAGCACCCTGAACCTCCTGACCCCTTTACATTACACAGCGCCCTGCACCTCTGGACCCCTTTACATTACACAGGACCTTGCGCCTAAGGACCTCTTTACATTACACAGCAGCCTGCACCTCTGGACCCCTTTACATTACACAGCAGCCTGCACTTCTGGACCCCTTTACATTACACAGCTCTTGTACCTCTGGACCCCTTTACATAACATAGCACCCTGAACCTCCTGACCCCTTTACATTACACAGCCCTTGTACCCATGGATCCCTTTACATTACACAGCACCCTGAACCTCTGGACCCCTTTACATTACACAGCCCTTGTACCTCTGGACCCCTTTACATTACACAGCACCCTGCACCTCTGCACCCCTTTACATTACACAGCCCCTCACAGCTCTGGACCCTCTGCATGTTACACAGATCCCCTACAGTGCAGACCCCCCTCCCTACCATACAGACCCCCATCTACAGTGTAGACCCCCCTACAGTACAGAATCCTCCCCTACAGTGCAGACCCTCCCTACAGTGCAGACCCCTCCACCCTATAGCGCAGACCCCCCCCCTACAGTGCAGACCCTCCTACAGTACAGACCCTCCTACAGTACAGACCCTCCTACAGTACAGACCCTCCTACAGTACAGACCCTCCTACAGTACAGACCCACCCCCCTACAGCGCAGACTCCCCTACAGTACAGAATCTTCCCCTACAGTGCAGGACCCCCCCCTACAGTGCAGGACCCCCCCCACAGTGCAGGACCCCTTCTACAGTGCAGGACCCCCCCTACAGTGCAGGACCCCCCCTACAGTGCAGGACCCCCCCTACAGTGCAGGACCCCCCCTACAGTGCAGGACCCCCCCTACAGTGCAGGACCCACCACAGTGCAGGACCCCCCCTACAGTGCAGGACCCACCACAGTGCAGGACCCCCCCTACAGTGCAGGACCCCCCCTACAGTGCAGGACCCCCCCTACAGTGCAGGACCCCCCCTACAGTGCAGGACCCCCCCTACAGTGCAGGACCCCCCACAGTGCAGGACCCCCCCTACAGTGCAGGACCCACCACAGTGCAGGACCCCCCCTACAGTGCAGGACCCCCCCTACAGTGCAGGACCCCCCCTACAGTGCAGGACCCCCCCTACAGTGCAGGACCCCCCCTACAGACCACCTACAGTGCAGGACCCCCCTACAGTGCAGAACCCCCCTACAGTGCAGGACCCACCACAGTAAAGAACCCTTAGTGTACCTGGAGCCCAAGGCAGCGGCATTGCAGGGGGGAGGTGCGAGCAGCACCCGAGTGGAGTGTCACCTGTCGGCTCAGTGATCCGGGACCCGGCGCAATAATCCCCTTCTCTCTGTAGTCACGTGACTCACATCGCGCCATTCAGATCAGTCTCGGGCAGCGGCTGTCACTCACAGCCGAGCAGAGTGAAGCCGCCCCCCCCTCCTTGTCTACACAGTGCTGTGCATGGAGGAGGGGGAGGCGGCTTCACTCTGCTCGGCTGTGACAGCCGCTGCCCGAGACTGATCAGAACGGCAGCGCGACGCGACCACAGAGAGAAGGGGAGCCGGGTCCCGGATCACTGAGCCGGCAGATGTCACTCCACTCGGGTGCTGCTCGCACCCCCCCCCCCCCGCGCAATGCCGCCCACTGCCAGTGCCTCAGGCTCCTCACGGCGCTGTCTGACACTGCGGAGAGGGGAGGGGGGGCGCTGGCCTGACACCCCCCCAGTGTGTGGCACCCGGGGCGGCACGCCCCCCCGCCCCCCCACTTAGTACGCCCCTGGGTCCCATGCTCCCCCATACCCTGGTATTTTTCTGCGGCAGCCACCAGAGGAACATCAGGAGAGGCGAGTATAAAGTGGTCAGGAATGGAGAGCTAGATACTGTTGCAGCTTGAATATGTCTTTTTGATCAGAGGACTGAAGAGAACCAAAACACAGATTCACTGCCCGGAGTGTGCGAGATGCTGTAGTAAGGGGACATGTTCTCTAGGATCAGAAAACAACACTGACCTGTGTCAGAAGACTTCTTGGCTCTGTCCTTTGGCGGCTCCTCGGCTGCACACATAAGAGGAGAGTCAGTGACATATAAACACCTATATACACATGCACACGGGTGAACACAGAGGAGGAAATCTGCCAAGCTCTGCACTCTCTGTAGTTGATATTGGACAAATCTCTACAAGTCCAAAAAGAAAACCAAGAACGCCACCCACTACTCCAGAAGGGGTACACAGGAGGCCATCATATAGGATTGTACATGGGTCCAGGGTCTAAGTAACATGCTCCATGGGGGCGGCGTCTGAGCACAAACATGCAGCGGAGACTTGGATCTACCAGTGGCAGAGCTTGGCAAATCCCCAGCTCAAGAAAATCTAAAGAGTTCTGACGACATTCAGCGACACAAAGCTACCCATTTAATGTTCTGGGACAGCAGCAACTAATTTTAAATTCATGATAAACCTCTAGCTGCATCAACAGGACCCCCAACAGCATTGAGGCTATTGGCATACAGCGTTATCACCAGTCATCTGACTGGTTACCTGTAGGCGCAGTTACCCAGCTACATGCCGCTGAATCTTGCCAAGAGATATCTATAGCACCCAAATTCTTCTAGTCAATCAGTGATAAATTAGAGATACAATTGTGTAAGAGATGGATGAGTGCCGTAGTCTAGGGCAGAGTCCTGTTCACTAAAGAATATTGTGGGCCAGCTATAACAGAAGCCAAATGACTTATGGATACTACTGAGTACAAATGGCTGCAGCTACGGCAATCAACTGCTTACATCTATATGAAGTTTTCATTAAAATTTATCACTGGAAGGCAGAAGGTAGCAGCTCCACGCCCAAGACTGAGCCCATGGGTCCACTTTACACAAGTCCAGCCGAAAAAACGTCAAAGTGATTTCTGAGTTATAGGAAACCGATCACATTCTGATTCAAAGATTAAAGAATTATAGGATATTGGAGATTGCGGCAGAGGGTTGAAGAACAATTTTACTGGTTGGTGCACTGAACATTACCGATCTTCCCAGCGGTCCCTCTGAGCTGAGTGACAGACATCCTCCTGGACACTGGACACCACAATGTAGAGTTAGAAGACTTTACACGAAGACTGAACACAGATCCCCCTTACCCACCATATCCCTAGGATGGCTACATGGGACCCAGAGGCCTCAGAGCTAATCAGACACTTTTATACCAATTGGTTATAACTGGAGGTCATTATACATTCCCCAGAAGGGGCAGCAAATTGTGAACTCATGGAAAGAGCCACTGCCAACACAAGACGTGTCAAGGATCCAAAGGGGTTCTTTTATATGCATTTTTACATTGGCGTCAAGCTATCCAGGACTTTTGTTAGCTCTTTTAAATTTATTACCCAATGCACTGGATAATGCCCTTTAATATGCTCTTAAAGCAAACCAAACTCTCCTCCATGTTTTTTGTTTATAAGATTTTATCCCATCCCGATTCATACTGAAGCCAATTGACCTGTGATCGCAGTTTCCTAAATTGCCCCATATTTTCACATCTGTGATCAGGTCTGTATTGTTGGTAATCAGTAGATCTAGTAACCCTTTATTTCTAGTTGGTGCGTCTACCATCTGACCCATGTAATTGTCCTGCAAGACATTTAGGAACTGGCAAGCCTTAGCTGAATGTGTGGTTCCCTCCGCCCAATCTATGCCTGGATAATTAAAATCCCCCATTATGATAACACTTCCCCATCCTTGCTGCTAATCCAAAATTGTGATAGGAGATCCGTCTCCCCCCTCCTCCCTCAGGTGAGGGGGCCTATAGCACATGCCCAGTTTTATTTTTCCTTAGCTTCTTCCCATTGGAGCTCTACCCATAAAGGATTCCACCTCCTCCCTAGCTCCAGGGGCGTTGCTAGGTCTACAAAAGATCTGGGGCTAGAGCCCATAGCAGCGAAGTAAAGAAAGTCATACGCTTGGGCGGGCATACACATGTATATAATATACCTGTGTGTAATTATATATTATCCCAGAGAGCCCCCCTTACATCAGGGTCACCAGAGAGGCCCCCGCTTACATCAAGGACACCAGAGAGGCCCCCGCTTACATCAAGGTCACCAGAGAGGCCCCCGCTTACATCAAGGTCACCAGAGAGGCCCCCGCTTACATCAAGGTCACCAGAGAGGCCCCCGCTTACATCAAGGTCACCAGAGAGGCCCCCGCTTACATCAAGGTCACCAGAGAGGCCCCCCTTACATCAAGGTCACCAGAAAGAAGGCGGGCAGTGAGAGATTATGTCATCTCTCTGCTGCCTACGGCTGCACTGTGGGAACAGAACAGCAGTGACGCAGGATGGGCGGTGAGAGATGACATCTCTCTGTTCTATCCCCTGCCCGGCTCTCCCGTGCTGCCTGCCGCAGAGAGACCACGGCCATCTGAGAGACTTGGGGCTTTGGGCCCCAGATTCGGTGCTATAGCCACAAAAGCCACCCCCTAGCGACGCCACTGCCTAGCTCCCTTAGTGACGTCATCCCTCACATTCACTTGTACATTATTCTTGATATACAGGCATACCTCTCCCCATTTTTTACCCTCTCTATCCCTGCGATAAAGTGTATACCCTTGAATGATTGCCAGCCAATCATGAGAGCTGTTGAACCAGGTCTCTGAAATTCTCACAAAATCCGAATCCTCCTCGTACAATAGTATCTCAAGTTCATCCATCTTGTCCGCCAGGCCCCTGGCATTGGTGAACATGCCACGTAGTTTAGACCGGTCACATATTATCCTCTTATTGAGTGTTCCACGATTGCAATTAGGACTTGCTACTATACTTACATTGGGTTTTTGTCAACCTTCCACTAATGCCCCCAATACTACCCTCTGGACTATGTTCCACGCTGACTATCGCTACCTCTGGTCCCTCCCCCCGTCGCCTAGTTTAAAAACCCCTCTAACTTTTTGCCCATCTTCACCCTCCTCATTTAGGTGCAGTCTGTCCCTTCTATAGTACTGGTGACTGACTGAGGAGTAGGCCCAGTCCTCCAGGTACCCAAACCCCTCCTTACTACACCAGCTTCTTAGCCACTTGTTTACTTCCCCAATCTCCCTCTGCCTTTCTGGTGTTACTCGATGTATCGGTAGTATTCCTGAGAATCAGCTGAAGTTGTCAGCTCCACCCAGGCTGAAGCCCAACTTACGGACATTCTTATAGGGGAGCTACAGTACAACACTGCTCTCTCTCCCCCCTTTTACTCCAGCCAGTGGCCTGTGCCATGTTTCAGTCCGATGGGAGCCGCCACCACCCCCACTTTGCTCCCGGCACTGTAGCCACCACCCCTTCTCCTCTCGGCACTGTAGCCACTTTCCTCCCGGCACTGTAGCCATCACCCCCTCTCCTCCCTGCACTGTAGCAATCACCCCCTCTCCTCCCGGCACTATAGCAACCACCACGGTCATAACAGGGAGGCACAGTGGTGTAGTGGTTAGCACTCACCTAGCAGTAAAAAGAGCCGCTGGTTTGAATCCCAACCACGACACTACCTGCCTGGAGTTTGCATGTTCTCCCTGTGCCTGCATGGGTTTCCTCCGGGTACACCGGTTTCCTCCCACACTCCAAAGACATGATGATAGGTTAATTGGCTTCTGTCCAAAATTGGACCTAGTGTATGCATGTGGGTTGGGGACCATGGATTGTGGGCTGCATGAGGGTAGGGACTGATGTGAGTGTGCGATGTATGTGTAAATTGATGGCGCTATATGGGTACCTTAAATAAATATAATATAATAGATGAGCATCTTAATGAGATGCAACGTAGAGGGATAGTGATAATTGTAGACATGTACGCTTAGGTTGAACTGGATGGACTGGTGCCTTTATTCAACCTTACTATGTAACTATAACACATAAGAAATTAATCGCCTGCTGAGCATAAAACAGTTAAAAACGGCAGGAGGAACATGCTGTCGATCATCCTAGCTCACGGATCAGAATGGGACCAAATGCTACATAGACTTGGTCCCCTGGGGAATCAACAAATATCTTTTTGTAGTCTCTTTAATTTTAGATATTTCCTTAAATATTAAAATCACATCTTTAAAATTGTTGATCGCACGATTCTTCTATGGTTTACACCCTTGTTTTGGCAACTTTAGCTAGGGCCAACCATTCATGTGGTCATAGTTTTAGCGCATCTGTATTGCACAGTTTTAAAAAAAATTCTGGGTTAACTGTATTCTCAGATATAAGAATCGCTCTTTTCAGGGCTTATTTAACAGTTTGTTCTGAAGGTTTTAGCTTGGCATGTGTTGCGGTGCACATTCCCTCCAACTGAGCATCCGGGAATATAATCCCTCCCATCAGTGTGTTTTATTAACTACAGATGAACATTTGCCTCTATCTGGGCTGCGATTGCGCCCCTAGGCCACCCTATGAGTAATTGCAAGCTCCCTCACACCTCACCTGGTAGGCCAGGGTCAGATGCGCGGTGGATTCTTGGCGGCAGATGGAAGCGGGCTTCTGCGGCAGGGGCGACTCTCCGAGGGCTGGGGGCCCGGCTCCGAATGATTTCACTCTGCATGGTCACATGACGATGGCGTTCCGGAGTCTGAAAGGAAATCTTCATTAGCCCTAAAACATCCTACTTTATAACAAAATAGTGAGACTTTGTGGTAATGTCTTCTTAGAATTAAACTAAAATGTATAGAATATTAGAGACTTACCTTAATGACTTCTTTATTCTGGGTGGGAGCAGTCTGAGGAGCCAGTGGAGGAGTCCACTTCCTGACATCCTGACCGTAACCAGCCGGAACAAGAACCTACAAAACAGATCATCCAGAAGGTTGGGGGTCCCAGGACGCACTTAAGCATCACATACAGCTGGAGAGAGTTGGAGGACCTACCTGTCCATCAATGTATGCCACTTCACCCCGCAGGACGACCCTACGTACAGCTCCCTTCAACTTCATTCCCTCAAATGGGGTCCACTTGGATTTGGTGAACTGCATAGACTGTGGGACAACCCACTCATGTTCCAAATCCACCTGTGAAGAAATGGGAAACCAAGTATAAGAAGGCTGAGGACAAAAGGTGGGAGAGTTTCATCACGTGAAATAGTATGAGAGAAGATATATGAAGAGACGAAATCTCAAGAGACGAAATCTCAAGAGACGAAATCTCAAGAGACGAAATCTCAAGAGACGAAATCTCAAGAGACGAAATCTCAAGAGACGAAATCTCAAGAGATGAAATCTAAATCTCAAGAGACAAAAATCTGAAGAGAAGAGATCGGCGATGAGGCGAGGGGGAGATGAAGAATGTTCCTCGCATTTACTATTCTCTCACTTACCTCAACATATGTATTTTCTTGGACTGGCAGTGAGAATATTTTGCGGGGGTTGTCATACAGGCGCTTGATGATGTCATCTATCATCAGTCGTCCGTCGCTAACGGCAGTGAGCAGTAGAGGAAGCATAGTCTCAAGGCCGGGATACCCAGGGGGAGGGTTTGGCCCTTCCTTCTCCTCCACAGAGTGGGGGGCTATAGAAAGAGGAAATCGTCAGTGTCGTTTTAACGAAAATTATTAAAAATAAAATAGGATTACGCCCCTATGACTGCAAACTCTTGTGCCAACACTCCACTTGACCGAAGCCCGGGTCACCCTGTTCATCTCTTACCAAGAGCCTTTTGAGTTATTGTATCAGTCATCCTACTTAATTTCTATAGTGTGGGCAGCAGTCAAGGCAGCCATCATTTATTCCTCTCCAGCCCTAGAAAGAACTCGCTCTATCCCATCGCTATCAGGTATTGGTCATCCTATGAATAATGTGGATAAAGGCACAGGCTATAACTGTATTGAAAACTTCATAGAAATCATTACCGTGATCGGTGGCAAAGCAGTCTATAATGTCCAGGTTGTCCCACAAGGCCTGCATGTCCTCTCGGGTCCCCAGCATGGGACGTACTTGACCTTTCTTGTCCCCCAGTCGGTCAAGGTCGTCCAGGCAGAGGAACAGGTGATGGGGCGCCACCTCACAGGTAACTTGGATGCCTTTCTGCTTGGCCGCCTTAATGATCAGGATCTAAAAAAGGCAAAGTGATCTGATAAGTGAACATCTTATGGCATATTAATGACTCAACAAGGCAGGGGAACTCACCTCTTCCTTTTTAGCCACGTGGCAGATGTGCACCGACCGCTTATATAGCTGAGCCACCATCAGAATTGCTGCAACTGTCTGGTTCTCTGCGTGAGCCACAATCGGCAAATGAGACGGCCACTTCTCAAAGTGCTGCAAAAAAAATGGCAAAGACAGGTACCGATCAGAGTCCAAACGCCCAGGAGAAAATGAACTGGAGATATCATCCCTAGGAAAAAGAACTCAGAGCCCAACAGTCCAAGAGAAAACAGTCCAGAGCTGTCACCCCAAACAGAGGTGGACTCAGGACCCAACCTCCCAGGAGATAATTGGACCCTGGATGTGACCCCAAACAGAGTAATTCAGAACCCACCCGCCTAGGAGAAATAGATTAGAGATACCCTAGAACCCTGCCAACCACTTGGGAACAAAAAGGACAGGAGACCAAAGAACCGAGAGCCCCTCCAACGCCCACCTGGAAACACAAAAACCTTCCAACGCCCACCTGGAAACACAAAAACCTTCCAACGCCCACCTGGAAACACAAAAACCTTCCAACTCCCACCCGGAAACACAAAAACCTTCCAACGCCCACCTGGAAACCCGAGGCCCCAGAGACCCGAGAACCTTCCCAGGCCCACTTGGAAACACAAGAATCAGACACCCAAGAGTCCACAGCCCCTGGGACAAGCAAAGCCTCTACAGGCTTCTCAACAGGAGAGACAGCAATGTGGACTCACCTCCATCCACAAAGAGACATTGTCCATCTTGAGCTGAGAGTACGTGTCGTTCAGATACATCTTCAGTCCTGCCGCTGAACTGGCGATGGAGGAGAGGGACCCGGCATTCTCTGAACAGGCACCCAGGAACAGGGCAAAGTCACATCGGGCACCAGCCTCTGCTAGCTGAAATAAAAGCATGGTATTAAATCAGGAGGGGGGGGGGGGGCTGGTGCAGCCGGCGGAACTACAGTACATAAGCACATCATTTACCTTCTGTGCCAGGGAGAAGGTGGTGGCATCGGTGATGGCCGGATTGGTGTTGGGCATGGCACACACCATAGTGACACCTCCTGCCAGAGCCGCCGCAGTGCCAGAGGAGAAGTCTTCCTTATGAGTGGCGCCAGGTTCTCGTAGATGTACGTGTACGTCAATCAGACCTAGAGGAGATAGAGAGAAGGCAATGCCAAAATTTAGGGATGCACCGAATGGGTTTTTTGGTGCCGAAACCGATACCGAAAATGAAAAATACACTAGGCCGAAAACCGAAACCGATACCGAAACAGCACCGATACCGAAAATGACTGTTTTTAAAAAATATTTTTATACAGGGGATGGTCAGAGACTGGGGACACGGTACAGGGGATGGTCAGAGACTGGGGACACGGTACAGGGGATGGTCAGAGACTGGGGACACGGTACAGGGGATGGTCAGAGACTGGGGACACGGTACAGGGGATGGTCAGAGACTGGGGACACGGTACAGGGGATGGTCAGAGACTGGGGACACGGTACAGGGGATGGTCAGAGACTGGGGACACGGTACAGGGGATGGTCAGAGACTGGGGACACGGTACAGGGGATGGTCAGAGACTGGGGACACGGTACAGGGGATGGTCAGAGACTGGGGACACGGTACAGGGGATGGTCAGAGACTGGGGACACGGTACAGGGGATGGTCAGAGACTGGGGACACGGTACAGGGGATGGTCAGAGACTGGGGACACGGTACAGGGGATGGTCAGAGACTGGGGACACGGTACAGGGGATGGTCAGAGACTGGGGACACGGTACAGGGGATGGTCAGAGACTGGGGACACGGTACAGGGGATGGTCAGAGACTGGGGACACGGTACAGGGGATGGTCAGAGACTGGGGACACGGTACAGGGGATGGTCAGAGACTGGGGACACGGTACAGGGGATGGTCAGAGACTGGGGACACGGTACAGGGGATGGTCAGAGACTGGGGACACGGTACAGGGGATGGTCAGAGACTGGGGACACGGTACAGGGGATGGTCAGAGACTGGGGACACGGTACAGGGGATGGTCAGAGACTGGGGACACGGTACAGGGGATGGTCAGAGACTGGGGACACGGTACAGGGGATGGTCAGAGACTGGGGACACGGTACAGGGGATGGTCAGAGACTGGGGACACGGTACAGGGGATGGTCAGAGACTGGGGACACGGTACAGGGGATGGTCAGAGACTGGGGCCACGGTACAGGGGATGGTCAGAGACTGGGGCCACGGTACAGGGGATGGTCAGAGACTGGGGCCACGGTACAGGGGATGGTCAGAGACTGGGGACACGGTACAGGGGATGGTCAGAGACTGGGGACACGGTACAGGGGATGGTCAGAGACTGGGGACACGGTACAGGGGATGGTCAGAGACAGGGGACGTGGTACAGGAGATGGTCAGACAGGGGACGTGGTACAGGAGATGGTCAGACAGGGGACGTGGTACAGGAGATGGTCAGACAGGGGACGTGGTACAGGAGATGGTCAGACAGGGGACGTGGTACAGGAGATGGTCAGACAGGGGACGTGGTACAGGAGATGGTCAGACAGGGGACGTGGTACAGGAGATGGTCAGACAGGGGACGTGGTACAGGAGATGGTCAGACAGGGGACGTGGTACAGGAGATGGTCAGACAGGGGACGTGGTACAGGAGATGGTCAGACAGGGGACGTGGTACAGGAGATGGTCAGAGACAGGGGACGTGGTACAGGAGATGGTCAGAGACAGGGGACGTGGTACAGGAGATGGTCAGAGACAGGGGACGTGGTACAGGAGATGGTCAGAGACAGGGGACGTGGTACAGGAGATGGTCAGAGACAGGGGACGTGGTACAGGAGATGGTCAGAGACAGGGGACGTGGTACAGGAGATGGTCAGAGACAGGGGACGTGGTACAGGAGATGGTCAGAGACAGGGGACGTGGTACAGGAGATGGTCAGAGACAGGGGACGTGGTACAGGAGATGGTCAGAGACAGGGGACGTGGTACAGGAGATGGTCAGAGACAGGGGACGTGGTACAGGAGATGGTCAGAGACTGCGGACGTGGTACAGGAGATGGTCAGAGACTGCGGACGTGGTACAGGAGATGGTCAGAAATTGCACACATGATACAATTGATACAATGCAGCCAGCCAGTGTGTCCCCTCACATAGCAGCCAGCCAGTGTGTCCCCTCACATAGCAGCCAGCCAGTGTGTCCCCTCACAAAGCAGCCAGCCAGTGTGTCCCCTCACAAAGCAGCCAGCCAGTGTGTCCCCTCACATAGCAGCCAGCCAGTGTGTCCCCTCACATAGCAGCCAGCCAGTGTGTCCCCTCACATAGCAGCCAGCCAGTGTGTCCCCTCACATAGCAGCCAGCCAGTGTGTCCCCTCACATAGCAGCCAGCCAGTGTGTCCCCTCACATAGCAGCCAGCCAGCGTGTCCCCTCACATAGCAGCCAGCCAGCGTGTCCCCTCACATAGCAGCCAGCCAGCGTGTCCCCTCACATAGCAGCCAGCCAGCGTGTCCCCTCACATAGCAGCCAGCCAGCGTGTCCCCTCACATAGCAGCCAGCCAGCGTGTCCCCTCACATAGCAGCCAGCCAGCGTGTCCCCTCACATAGCAGCCAGCCAGCGTGTCCCCTCACATAGCAGCCAGCCAGCGTGTCCCCTCACATAGCAGCCAGCCAGCGTGTCCCCTCACATAGCAGCCAGTGTCCCCTCATAGCAGCTAACCTGTGAAGAGAAGAGGAGGAGAGTCGCCTCCGTCGCCTGTTTGATCACAGCAGGGGAACATCACAGCTTTCAGTTCAATAGCTGTGTGTTCCCGGCCGCGCGCCGTCACGTACAGCCCCTCCCCCTTGTCAGGGCACTTTGATAGACAGATCATCCGTCCAATCCTACAGGTGATCTGTCTATCAAAGTGCCCTGACAAGGGGGAGGGGCTGTACGTGACGGCGCGCAGCCGGGAACACACAGCTATTGAACTGAAAGCTGTGATGTTCCCGCGCTGTGATCAAACAGGCGGCGGAGGCGGCTCTCCCGCACTATATAGATATAGCTTTTCATGATGGGCGCACCAGGGGCGGGGGGCGGAGCCCCGCCCCCTACCCTGGCCCCGCCCCATTTTCAGCTCCATTATCGGCCGTTTTTCTCTTTCGGCAAATTGCCGAAAAGGGCATTTTCGGCCGATATGTTTCGGCGGCCGAAATTTCGGTGCATACCAAAATTACTAAATAGCCAGGTATTTCCCAAAAATGATAAAAGTTGGTTTATGTAAACCAGGCAGCAGGTGAAGGACACACGCCACCTTTTTAACCAAGCAAAGTGGTAATAGTAGACAGTCTTGTAGTATGGAAGAACATGCATGTGTTACCACGCTATAAGAGTGGAAGACTGCCAAGATCAGGAGCTCCCTTCCCTTACAATTGTACACCAACTACTGTAATTTACTGCAAGAATTAGAGCCGAAAAAGGAATATCAAAGCAACCTGGAAGACGGATAAACTTCTGGGAGGTCATACAGTCCACGTGGGTCTTCACGGGAGGGTTGGCTCCAATCTGACGCAGAGCCTAGAACAGAACAGAGGGAATCAACATTAAACCACTTACTGAACTATTCCATTTCATGTTGGGTAGAAACCCCGTTCAGATGTTCTTTGGCACCATCCTGATACAAGTACAGCAAGGCAAAAGACATCCAAAAATCATCCTGCCAATGTGAAACAATTATAAGCTAGAATCTGAAAAAAATATCTTGTATAAAAAAGACACTTTGTATAAACATGCATACATTGAGGCAATCCAAGTGTACCTATTTATAAATAGATTATATTAACTCCCTGGAGTCAGGTCAGTCCCAGATATCTGCTCTTAAGGTCTTCGGGGATTTAAAGCTTTCCTCATCTTCTGCCCATTATATAAAATTTCCTTCATCTTCAAGATGAACACTAACCTTACCTCCGCACCCGTTCCCTTTTAATTCCCTGCAAGCTTACATCTTCACAATAAACTCTTTGAACCTGCAAAGCCCACCTTCATTTCCTGTCTGAATGACCATTCTTATCAAGCCCTCTTGATCAGTACTGTCACTGGACTACCTATCAACTTTCTCTGCCATCAAAATTGTATGTTCCTAGTCATGTGTGGGCACAATTATCAGGGTCAACATCAGTCACGCACATACATACATACATACACACATACATATATACACATACATATACATATATACATACATATACATACACACACATATATACACACACATACATACATATAAATAAAACAACCCAAGCATCACTTTAGACGTGCATGCTCCATCCCTACTGGTTACAGACAGATGGAAAGCTGGTAACGTGCACATCCGTATTAAAATCTCTATTTAGCTACAGAATAATAAGAACAGCCTACAGGTTTCAGCAAATAGCCTTAGTCATAGCCTATGACTAAGGCTATTAATTTACCGAAACATGTAAGCCATTCTCGTCGTCAGTATTCTGTAGGTAAAGACTTTGAAATGGATGAGCGAGTTGCCGGCTCTTCATTTATCTGCTGTTTGGAGGACACTTGCAGCCAGAGCACCGACTATTCAGATTTCTGACATCTATTATGGGACTCGGAAGCCAGCGCTGCATGTTTTTCATTTGTGGTTACTAGGGTGAAGCAGACCCTAGCTGTGCTATCTGCTGATCAGTTCACCGACTATGCGCTATTAAGCGTGATCAGGAGATGGCACAGCCAAAGTCTGTAGCATCCGGTGTCCCGTGGGGAGGGGCATGCACGTCTAAAGCGATTCCGGGGACACGTTCTCTCATTAACAATTGAGGCAGAGGGCTGTGATGTTTATTGCTGCATGCCAGTCCCTCCTACCCAACTGAACAAAGACAGCTAAACCTAGTGATGACAAAAATGGGTCTCAAAGGGGGTATTTCTTGAAGGGAATGTATTGAGTATACACTACCCTTCAGCTACTATTCTCACCCTAACATTCCACCACAGGTTCACTTTGTAACCCATTTTTGCATTCACTTTTGCTTTAAAGTCCCTACCATCCATCTCCAGCACATAAGGACTAAGCAGTTACCAATCTTCTCCCCCACACTCCTCACCTCCACAAACAGTTTGGTGCACTTGATGTCGATGATCAGGGGAACGGAGTAATCCACCGCCAAACGGCGAGTACGGTACCCGCGGGTGACGAAGGAGGAAAGCCTGCGACCGCCAGAATTTCTCATGGAGAGGTTGATGACCAGATCAAAATGGTTCTCGGACAGATGGTCCATGATGCTGCCCTGCTTCTCCTTCATGGGCCCATCGCAGTCCGGATCTTCAAAAACCCAATCCATCGCCTTAATCTGCAAGAAGCCATTAAAAAATGGTTACTGCTGAAGGCGAGGAGACACTGAAAAGGGAGGCTGACAATACAAAAAACGTGTGTAATCACCTTGATTCCGTGTTCAGTATAGAAGTCGGCTGTGCCAAGACTGGCAAACAGGCTGTACCCAAGGCTCTCCAGGGCCCGCACGGTGGGCAGGAGCTCGCTCTTATTCTGTTAGAGGAGAAAAGAAAAAAAGTATAAAAATACCAGGCAGCAGGGGTTATGATGTTAAAAAAAAAAAAAAAGAAAAAAAAAAAAAAAAGAAGGAATACAAGGCTCTCAAGAAGATTGGAATTCTGGGTAAAAGTAATTTGTACATTGCAAGACTTAAAAAGTAGTTGTAAACCTCAGACATGAAATATGAACAAAGCATATCCCTCTAGAGCGCAAACTTATCTTAGTCCAAAGCACTAAGTGTAATTTCTAGTTGCTGCCTCCTTCCTCTGCATGTGTCACTTCTGACAAGTTTTCCTGACACCAAGAGAAAAAAAAAGGTGACGGGGGAGGAACCTCCAGCTGACTGACAGCCACAGCTCTTTTCCTGTGTGCAGCGGAGGGGGTGACCTTTCCCTCCAATGAGCTCTCAGGGTGCTCCTCACCGAGCTCTGAAGGGTGTCATTTCAGCTCTCCACCTCCTTTTCTCTTGATATCTCAAGCTTTATAAATTCTGGACTTTGAACAGATGTAGAAAAGACGACGGCAGATAAAAAAGGTAAAACTTCTACAGGAGGATGTGTTTCATCTCTGTATCACTTGAGGCCAGTCACTTCACTGGTTATATGAAAAGGTTTATAACTGCTTTAAAAGAGAGACCCCACCACCTCGCCCATTCAGAGCCAGGGTCTGATTATACAGCTCCAGCATCGATCCTCCTATGACTTTCAATGCAAAATACACAAGCTTTCCGGTTATGCGGGGCATCTGACCTTCTCCAATAAGCAGCCAATCATTAGGGCTGACTACTATCATATGGAGGGGAGTGATGTCACCACCCCCTATAAGCTCTGGGTATCTTTCAATGGCTGTACCCAAGAAAAAAAAAGTGGCGGTTGAGTGTTGCAAAGGAGAGTGTATAGTAGTCGGGATGGGAGTGGCCTTTAAGTAGCCCATTAAAGCTAATGTAAAAGGGACGCCAAAAATGTGGCATCACCACAGCTTAAGTGCTGTTAAATGCCCAAGGAGACCCAAGAGGTCACGTTCTCATCGGTTCCACGATTACTGAACTAGTGTGTCACCCTCTTTTCCTCCCCACACCACTGTTTGACCATGCTGCTCAACAAAACACCACTATTTCATGAGGTCCGAGTGACAGCACTAGTCTCTGGCATAAGACACGTACTGAAAATTAGTGCTGTCATTCAAATACACCAGGTGGGTAGCTTGAAGCACAACAGAAACCAAAAACTGGTAAACAAAAAGGACAGCTTGTGGTAGATACAGTGCTGGCTTGTAGCTCACCCCAAAAAAAAAAAAAAGGAAAGACCGTAAATTGGGCTTTAGTCTGGGAAGGAGCTGACAGCCAGCACAAAACGGCTTTTATTGTGCAATGCTGTCACGTATCAAAACGAGACACAGTGCTAAATGTACTTGACCACTTGGGGCATTCACCATCAAGTTGTGGTGCAAACTCTTTAAAAAGAATAAGCTGCAGAATAGATTCCTAAAGAATCTAAGATGAACCAGTTGATCAACATTTTAACTGTGCCTGTATTGTTTTCTGGGCTTCATAGCACCAGACGCTCTCTCTCAATCAGAAGAGGTTTGCTGACATGGAGGAGAGTCTCTCTAAATTCGGACCCATCGTTATCTGAGCACTAAATTCAACCAAGCGGTGAAACCGCATCCCCCCCCGGGTCTCTCACCTTGTAGCTCCCAATGGTCAGCAGAATGTTTTTCTGTGGAATCTTAAAGCCGGTACTCAGCATGGCCTTCAAATAGGCTTCGTAGCGGTTCTCTCCAAAGCAGGCCACCTCCCCCGTGCTGGTCATCTCCACCCCAAGGACCACATCTGCTCCGGCCAGTCGAGAGAAGGAGAACTGAGGCACCTGGGTTAGAAAAGGAGAAAAGAAAGAAAAAAAAAAAAATCAATTACTGACAAACATTTGACTTGGTTTGAGCTTTCTTTCCAAACTCACCAAAACGGTATGAAAGGCTCCTGATTTCTACTTTGCCTAGGAGGACGGAAGTCTTACCTTCACACCCACAATTCCTGTCCCCGTCATCAGTCCAACCGGCTCCACTTCCTCTCCCATGATCACCTGTGTGGCCAGAGCCACCATGTCCACCCCCAGAGTCTTGGAGACAAAGGGGAAGGAGCGAGAGACTCGGACGTTGCACTCGATCACTTTCAGCTGATCGTCCTGCAGAGAAGACAAGGAGACTATGGGAGGCGTCCAATGTGACAAACATGATAGAGGAAATGTATATGCGTTAGAGTGATAACATGCATGATTATGATAGATAGAAGATATTGGAGCCCCAGTTGAGACGAAAGTCCATTGAGACGAAACGCATCAGTTTGCATTTTACTGCTCCAGACATTGCTTTTAACTCGTGATCACATTTTTGTACACCTCTATGATTTGATGAATGTACTTTTTACAATAAATCCCACTTTTTGAACTGCACCACATGGAGCATTTTTGTTTTTCACCATCTTTACATTGGTCCGGGTGAGAACACCTGCCTACTTGCTACCTACTTGTGGATCAATCTCCAACCATGTTCCAGGTCTATCAAGCCTAGTGCAACATCGGAGTCCCAGGCTTTGGCTGATACAAGCTTGATTGACCCACTACTGCCAGCATGTGAGTCCACTCCGTCTGCCAAGAGTATACATCTATACTTTCTTGGTGAACGATATAGTATTTCTGGCGTCTCAACGACCAGTCACACTATATTCCACTATTCAAAATGTCATCTCAAGAGTGAATCCTAAGTCCTTCACGTTTTCACTGTTTCAGTCACTGGACTTCATTATTATTAATTTCTTGTATACATTAGTAAGCAATGCGAAAAAAAAAAAAAAAGCGAGGGGTGAAAGACTTGACGTGGTCTCATGTGGACAAGTAACCCAACTATATAAAACTTAGGACAATCGCAAGCTTGTGACTCCCCCATCCAAACCTAGGCATCCAATAAATGGTTCATTGCATCATGGGAGGCCTAGAGCACGCCATGCACACCATGACATTGGAGTCATAGGAGACATTGAAGTCCTAAACCCAAATATCTATTTTTTCTCTCTCCATGTGGCTCCTAAATTATTCTTCACCCCTCTTCCTGCAAAGCCTGATTTAAAATGAAAAAGTAGAACTTTGAAATACCTGCATGAGGCTTGGAGCTCCTCCTTGAGGTTACAGGTTCATTTTAATAAGCTGATCACGTGAGGGCTTATGAGCAGACAGGTAGGGTTGATGGTAAAAGAAGTCATAGTGTTGAGATAGATTGGCCCTCTTACCTTGGCAATCAGCTGCAGGTTGAAGGGTCCGGTAACCTGGAGCTCCAGCCCCACCGCATGGACAATGGCTTTGATCCTCTCCAGGGTTTTGGGGGTGATGTCCTGAGGAGGGGTGACCAGTGTGGCATCTCCAGAGTGGACTCCGGCATTCTCTACATGCTCACAGATGGCGATTGCCACCACCACCCCATCACAGGCCACAGCATCCACGTCTATCTCCTGGGGGGGGGGGAGAACAACATACATGGCATTAACAGACTAAAAATAAAAAAGGCTTCATTAAATCTCAAGGCGGCCAATGCAAATGACCCAGCTTATTCATCAGGGGGTCTGCAGAATAAAATACAAAGACAGAGCTGGCAATGATGGGCGTTCAAGCATTCCTCTATAAAGTCAGACTCGCACATCAGACATTGTAGAAGGTATTCATTTTTGTGCCCAATCTAAATACTTGAGAATAGTTTACAGCAGTTACCGTATTTATCGGCGTATAACACGCACCTTTTTCCCCTTAAAATCAGGGGAAAACCACGGGTGCGTGTTATACGCCAATCCTCTGCGATTTCTGTGCGATTTTCAGCCACCTTCGGCCCTTCTCGGCGGCCGAAAACCGACGAGCAGGGCCGATGCGGCCGAAAGCCGCCACAAGCCGCCCAGTATGGCCGAAGGCAGCCGAAAGCCGCCCAGTACGGCCGAGAACTATCAGGCGCCGCCAAGATACACAGGACATCTCGGCGGCGCCATTTTTAAAAATAAAAGCCGACAACGACGGACAAGGCTGCAACGACGGACAAGGCTGCAACGACGGACAAGGCTGCAACGACGGACAAGGCTGCAACGACGGACAAGGCTGCAACGACGGACAAGGCTGCAATGACGGACAGGCTGCAATGACGGACAGGCTGCAATGACGGACAGGCTGCATGACAAGGCTGCAATGACGGACAGGCTGCATGACAAGGCTGCAAATGACACTGACAAGGCTTCAGATGGACACCGATAAGGCTGCATTGATGGGCATTTAAATGCAAGTTTTTTTTCCTTAAATTTCCCTCCTAAACTTGGGGTGCGTGTTATACGCCAATAAATACGGTACATTATCCTGAGCTCCAATAAATCATTATTATTACTTCTTGTTCTGAGAATTACGGTTTTCATCTGGTGAGGTCAGAGTTTATTGATCAATAACTCACCAGATCACATTCTTAACTTAAGAAAAAAAACAAACAAACACCGACTGACCTTGGCTTCCTGGATGTATTTGGAGATGACCACGGGATGTTCTTTGGACACGGCAACGGCGTTGCTGAGCACTTTCTCCAGATCTTCGTCGCAATGTGCAACGTTCATGGCAGCCCCGCTAAGAACGTAGGATGGGCGCACCACGCAGGGGAACCCCACCGAGTTACAGAACTGCAGAGCACACTGGAGAAAGAAAGACAGAAAGGTGAGCGAGGGGGATTGAGGCAGAGGAGGCATTATGAGAAATGGGAGACCAAAGGAGGTGGAGCCAGACCCAGCATAAGCCCCCTTATCCCTGAGGCGGGCAGAGCAGACACAGCATGCCCTCCCCTTAATCCGGAGGCAGGCAGAGCAGACCAAGCATACACCCCCATATAGCAAATGCGGGCAGATTATATCCAAAGCCCAGTATATCACAGAGTTGGGCACAGTAGACCCAGTGTACCCCATTATCCCAGAGGCCCGCTGAGCACACTGCAGGGTACCTCTTTATTCCAGAGGCATACCTTCATATCAGACAGCTCCTTCCACTGCGGTTGGCTGATCCCAATGGTGTCCAGCAGGCGGGAAAACTTGAAGCGGTTTTCGGCAGAGTCAATGGAGTCAGGCGAGGTGCCAAGGACACGGCACTGCTGTCGGTGCAGGGACATGGCTATGTTGTTTGGTAGCTGGCCTCCCATGGACAAGATGATCCCCTCTGGGTTCTCCAGCTCATAGATGTCCATCACCACCTGGAAGAGAGGACAGGAGCAGTAAGTACAAGAGCTAACCACATGCCAAAAGGGTCATCACCTGCGCCTCTTAATTCGCCGCCCCCCCTCCCCAAAGCACCAGTTGGTCTTCTGTGTCCACCGCTGACTTTAAGAAAACATTGAGTCCAAAATTTCACTCCCCAATAACTAAGCTTGGTTCTACCATCTCATTGGTCGACAAAATCACTCATCGCCTTAAACTATTAAAAAGGCAGGAGAGTTTGGAGGCAAGATCCATTTTTAAAGCAGCCTTTAAGATTTGCTTGCAACTTGAACTGCTTATATTTAAGTTTTACTTCATGTGAACAATGGCTCTGTGTGCCCTCCCTAATTAGAGGGCAGGTGCCCTTTAAAGGACCTGCACCACCCTCCGACACTCACCTCAAAGGAGATCTCGTCAAAGTAGAGCCTGTTGCACATGTCGTAGTCAGTGCTGACTGTCTCCGGGTTATAATTCACCATAATTGTCTTGAAGCCCATCTGCGAAAACAGAATTAAAGTTAATTGAAACCCAAAGAGGAAAAAAAATAAAAATAAATGGGAACAATGTGCAGAGCAGGCAGAGAGCACAGAAAATGGATTAGCTCATAAGTTTCAAGACAGGATCAATAGGTATAATTGTCACTTATCGAATAGACTTAAAACCCTTAAATTTTCATGATAAACTTATTTTAGAGCTAGCGACGTGACTGGGTCTCTGTGCAATTCAGGCAGATCATAGCTTATGGGAGGGACCAGCAGGGTGCTGTATATAGCTTCCTGCCTCAGTACTCAGTCCTGGTGCCTGCAGTGGGCTGGCACATGGGAGAAGTTATGCAAATATCAAAACACCTTGATCGTGCTTTAGTAAGCAGATTGGGCAGATAACAAAAAGGCCACTGACAGGCCCCGCCCCAGAGGAGCATTCTTGAAATCATACAGATCCCCAGGCAGCTCTGCTTCTCCCGCAGCCACACCTCACCTTGCGCAGTTCCTGTATACAGCCCACCGCACACCAGTCGAACTCCACGCTGCTACCGATGCGGTAGACACCGGAGCCGATCACCATGACGTGTGGCTCCTCAAACGTCAGGTCGTGCTGTGTGCCGTTGTAGGTCAGGTACAGGTAATTGGTCTGTGCCGGCCACTCAGCGGCCACCGTGTCAATCTGCTTCACTGCCGGAAGGATTTGCCATTCCTGCCGCAACTTCCGGACAGCGAGCTCCGTGCTGTGAATGAGGGAGAAAAACATCCAGGTTATACCATGCCAAAGTCCAAAGTCCAAACTATATATCCGAACTACCCTACAAATTACATACCAAGACCCCCTTTCATTACCTGCCACCAGATCTGGCCACACATTAAGCAAACAGCTGGCAAAGATTTTAAAGCGGCCATGCATATTGCAAAAAAATAAATACAAAATCCAGCTGAAAGTTCCCTGCAATAGAAGACCTCCAAACTCCCCATCCCCAGCGTCTCCTATTTTTCCTCAACTACAGGACTGCAACCCCCGGTGGTGTCTTCATTCAACACTTCCAGGAGTTTCAGATACGAGTCTCCCCTGATGGGAGCTGTGATTCCTTCCTGTCCCCTACTTCAGCCACAGGAATTATCAGTGACTCAAGACAGGTCAGAGGAAGGAACCACAGTGCACAGCGGCAGACACAGACATCCAACACACCTGCAAGAGTTAAATGCTAAACAGACAACAGCAAAGGCTTCAGCACTGGAACATAGATGAGGTAGGGGATATGGACACCAGAGAGGCAAGAAAATCTCCTCTTCTATTACAGGGAACAGAGGCGTAGTAGAAGACATGGTACACCTGGGAGGAGAGTAGACTACCTCTTCTATTACATGGAACAGAGGCATAGTAGAAGAAATGGGACACCTGGGAGGAGAGTAGAATACCTCTTCCATGTCTTCAACTACTTCACTGTTCCATGTAATAGAAGAGGTATTCTACTCTCCTCCCAGGTGTCCCATTTCTTCTACTACTTCTCTGTTCCATGTAACAGAAGAGGTATTCTACTCTCCTCCCAGGTGTCCCATTTCTTCTACTACTTCTCTGTTCCATGTAATAGGACACCTGGGAGGAGAGTAGAATACCTCTTCTGTTACATGGAACAGAGAAGTA
The DNA here is from genome assembly GCF_037356315.1 of Lithobates pipiens. Classification (NCBI taxonomy): domain Eukaryota; kingdom Metazoa; phylum Chordata; class Amphibia; order Anura; family Ranidae; genus Lithobates; species Lithobates pipiens. The sequence goes on along the minus strand of NW_027507758.1, from coordinate 617,467,204 downwards.
GTAGAAGAAATGGGACACCTGGGAGGAGAGTAGAATACCAAGGTTCCACTGTACCTCTTCTATTACAGAGAACAGAAGAGCAGTAAAAGACACTGGACACCAGAGAGGGGAGTAAAACACCTTTACAGGGAACAGAGGAGCTGATGAATACATGGGGCACCAGAAATGCATACAATAAGTCTTATATTACAGAAAATGAAGTAAGAGACACAGGTGTATACCACCTCTTCTATTATTGGGAATGGAGGGGAGGTAGGGGATATGGGGGACCCAAGATGGGAGTATATTACTTCTCCTATTACAGAGAACAGAGGGGAGGTAGGAGAAAGCTAGACACCAGAGAGGCAAGTATGCCAAATAGGTACAAGATGGCATCGAAGCCCTCACCTCTGCACAGCTATTGCCACCTGCTTGTCGGAGAAGCCCAGCTGTTTGGCACGGAGCAGTACATCCCGGGTCATGGCGGTGTCGCCCTGGTAGGACTCCAGTATGGATAGGTGGTCTGTGATGTTCTTCATCTTGTGGAGGAACCAGCGGTCGATCTTTGTCAGTTCGTACAGGCGCTCGATGGTGTAGCCAGCCCGCAGAGCTGCTGCCAGCACAAATATTCGCTTGTCCGTGGGGGTCTCCAGCTCCTGAAGGACAAGGAGAGTGATAAACCTGCCACTGCCAACGCAACATCAAATTCACTCAAATCTGGCGACCATGCTTACCTCATCAGACTCCGCTTTCAACGTGTGGTCGAACCCCACGCAGTTCTCATCCACCATACGCAGTGCCTTCTGGAAAGCCTCCTCGAAATTCCGTCCCACCGACATGACTTCCCCTGGAACAGTAAAGCATGAACCATAACATATCAACGAAAAAACCTGCCATGGAAAAAACATGGAGACCACCACTACGGAACCTCCTCCTAAAATGCCTGGCTGCCATCCTTTGGCTTCAATCCATCCACAAACCTAGGACACGAAAGCATCAAGTGAGGTCAGGAGTCCAGGTCAGTGAAAGACGGAAGGCAGAGGATCAACATGATATCCAGTCACCTGGCAATTTGTAAAAGGAAGTTGAGGGATGGTGGCCATTTTAGGTGGATTTCTGAGGGGTGCAGCCAAAAGCACAGAGGAAGCGAGGGAGATCTCTAGAATATGCCAAAACATCACCACCAACCCATGTACTTACCCACGCTCTTCATTGAGCTGCCGATCTTGGTGCTGACTCGTAGGAATTTACTAAGATCCCAGCGGGGGACCTTCACCACGCAGTAATCCAGGCTGGGCTCAAAGTTGGCTGTGGTGGAGTTGGTGACAGAGTTTCTACAAAAAGGATGGAGGAGAGAAACAAGACTTAGAAGACATCTCGTCTGACCTTACGAAAAATGCTAGCTTGCCTGGTCATTCTGGGCCAGTGACTGAATGAACTACTAAAACTAGGAGGACCAGAATTACAGACTTGGCATTTTCATTATAAAATGCAGCTCATGTTTCATTCTTTACATTGGCCAGTGGACACCAACCTAAATGAGATGAAGGATCAGTTGGATATAAGCAGGGGGCACTGTACGCAAAAAAAGGAACAGCTACTGGAAAGGTAGGAGGGGTTCAACATGCAGACATAAAAAAAAAAAATCTTTTGTATACCAGAGGTTGCTGAAGCTTAGATGCCCAGACCCAGTGCCCCCCCAATAACCAATAATGGCTCTGATTATTTAGACAAAATTTCCAGTTTAACCTGATCTGAACTAGAAACACACATGTTCACAGTTTTAGATCTCTCCTGCAACGTTGAAGCTATCAACAGGGGGAAAAATGTGCATAAGAACATAAAGGGTTTGTAAACCTTCGTTCTTTCTCACCTTTAAAAAAAAAAAAAAAAAAAAACACCTAGCAGCGACGACCCCCCCAGCCGCCAACCCCCCCCCCCCCTCCCCATTTTGCTTAATTGAGCCCTGGAACTTGACCAGTGGGGACACACTGTCTTTCTGCCCAGGGCTCAGCTCTTGATTGGATATATTGACAGCAGCGGGAGCCAATGGCTGCGCTGCTATCAAATCCAATGACGCAGGCGCCGAGTTATACATTCGGCCTCTATGGACGCCGATTGCCGGACTCGGGAGCACCCCCTCAGGAGAGCGCTTCCCCTAAGGGGTTATCTGATGTGGGGTGGAGCCGCGAGAGCCACCGAGGACCCCAGAAGACGATGATCAGGGCCACTCTGTGCAGAACGAGCTGCACAGTGGAGCCAAGTATATGTTAAAAAAAAAAAAAAAAAAAATGAACCCTTACAGTCGCTTTCAAAAAAAGGCATACTGTGGTCATACGGTGGATTTACAGCAGCACCCATACATCAAGACTGATGGGGAGCTGGTAGAGGACATACCTGAGAACCGGAAGAGGGATCCCTAATGCCAGTTTGGCTGCCACATATGCCAGGGGGTATCCGGTGGCCTTGCTTGCCAGGGCCGAGCTGCGTGAGAGCCGCGCGTTCACCTCGATGATGTAATACTGCGAGAAATAGAATATGAACAGGTGACACATCAACACTAAGAGGGAGGCTCCGTGTGACTCTGCAAGAAAAGAATCTCGTTCCCCTCCACTACCTTATAGAACGCCTGGGTTGTGTCTATTTCAGGATACCATGCTAGTCCTTTACCTGCTCAGAGTGTGGGTTAAGGGCATACTGGATGTTGCACTCTCCCACAATGCCCAGGTGCTGGATCACCTTGATAGCAGTGTTGCGTAGCATGTTATACTCGTGGTCATTCAGTGTCTGGCTGGGCGCCACCACTATGGACTCCCCGGTGTGGATACCCAGAGGGTCCACGTTCTCCATGTTACACACCTAGAGAGAGAGCGTGAGAGACTTAATTCTGAGACCTTCCAATCCAAAAGCTCCACATCTAACAAGTTTGGCGATGTACAGAAATCTGCTTACCGTTATGCAGTTGTTGTAGGCATCTCTCACCACCTCATACTCAATCTCCTTCCATCCCTTCAGCGATTTGTCCACCAGGACCTGCGTGGTGTGGGCGAATGCCTGGCACACCAGGGACGTTAGCTCCTCTTTCGAGTTGGCGAAGCCAGAGCCCAGCCCACCAAGTGCGTAGGCCGAACGTACCAAGACCGGGTACCCCAGACGGTCCGCAGCAGCCTGAGCCTAATGAGGAAGGAGGGGAGAAAAAAAAAGTGGTCATTATTCAGAGTCAAGTTACTATCACCCAAGTAAGAATAGCCTGAAGACATTGGGAGGCAATACTGAGCCTCCATAGGGCAGTGACCCCCCCCCATACCAAGCACTCCATTACCTGCTCCAGCGAGGAGGCGGCCTCACTTGGTGCCACATGTTCCCCGATCTCCTCCATCTTTTCCACAAAGATCTTCCGGTCTTCCGTCATCTCAATGGACTTCACAGGGGTGCCCAGGACACGCACATTGTACTTCTCCAGCACCCCGCGTTTTGTCAGCTCCACCCCGCAGTTCAGAGCCGTCTGACCGCCAAATGTCAGGAGAACGCCATCTGGCCTCTCGTTCTTTATCACCTGTGAAGGAAGTAGAAGGGTCAATAGTGATCCGCGGGAACATCGCCAGTACCTCGGTTTCTGATCACACCCACCTGTGTTACATAGTCTGCCGTGATTGGCAGAAAGTACACCTTGTCCGCAAGCCCCTTGGAGGTCTGCACCGTGGCAATGTTGGGGTTAATAAGCACAGTCTGGATGTTTTCCTCTTTCAGCGCTTTAATGGCCTGGACAGAGAAGAGAATTGTGGGAAGTCAGAGGAGGTCAGTTCACAAGCAATAAAAAAAAAAAAAAAAAAAATTATCATAAAAATTAGAAGAAGATGTGGATTTGAGGCTAAAAGATGTTCTGAAATATTTATTCTATATGCCAACCCACCACCAACCAGGGCACCCAGACAATGCACTCACAAACCCACCTAAGCTTTGCAGCCACCAGTCAGGGCACCCTAGCTCTGCAAACACTGCCAACCAAGGCGCCCTTCCGCCTTTGTAATCAGGGCATTCCAGCTCTGCAGACACCATCAACCAAGGTGTCTCGACACTGCACTTACATCAGGCACGTCAGCTACTCTTTTGTGTTGGTGAAGCCAAAGACCAGTCCACAAAGTGCCTAGACTGGGTATCCCACAGCCAATCAGGGTGTCCTGCTGGCTTTGCAACTACTGTCATCCATGGTTGGCTACTGCACTGCACTTGCCGACCCAACTGGCTCTGCAACTATTGACATCCATGGCACCCCAACTAAGCAAACAATACCAAACTGGGGTGTCCCACAACTACTGCCATCCATGCTCCCTACCAGCTCTGCAGCTATTGATAACCATAGCATCCCAGCACACCACTCACCGACCAAACTGGCTCTGCATCCACCAACCAGTGCACCCTGGCTCTGCAATGGATGCAAACAAGGGTGTCCCACTGGCTTTGCAACTACTGCCATCCATGGTGCCCTCCAGCTCTGCGGCTATTGCCAACTAGGGCAATGCCGCACTGCATTCACTGACCCAACTGGCTCTGTACCCACCAGTGCGTCCCGGCAAGGCAACTATTGCCCACCAGGGCACCGCAGCCCTGCAAGCACCACCAAACTGGATGCCCTGACTGCAACCACAGTTCTGCACCCACCAACCAGCAAGACTAGGCACCCAACAACCAGGGCACTGTCAGAGGTGAATTGGGTAGCTCTCTAATTTGCAACCACAGATGGGGCTCGGAATGCAGTAAGAACCGGCAATCTTATATTTAAGGGTCAGACAAAATTTGCACAATCATTTTTGAAATGCAAAGTGTCCACCTGTCATCCCTCATCTCTTTTCTCTCCAATAGACCAGACATCACTCATCCCATCCATACAACTTTGATTCCCCATCCTCCACCCACATCTCTGTGCTGACTAAAGACAAATTTACGATGCCCTCAGTCTGCCAAACCAGCGCTCATTCCAATGGCATTGGAAGTGACAGTTTACAGCAAACCTTTCCTTACAGACACACATGAGAGCTGCCAATGCCCTTCTGAAGGACATCTGTTGCCTGGTTAGTACCCTGACCAACAGGGTCCTCCATAATGCCCATCTAAAATATCAGACATCCTTACTCACATACAAGTTATTGAAGCTGCAGGTAAACATGGCAGCCAAGAAATCGGTGTTTAAGAAGTAGCAATGGCAGCCTGCACAGCTCTCTGGAAAAGTTTCCTGTTGGAGACGTTACCTGGGATCCCGAGTAGTCAAACTCCCCGGCCTGGCCAATAGAGAGCCCCCCAGAGCCCAGGATCAACACTTTACGAGGTCTGCAGGCAATCAACTCAGACACGCTGGGAGCATCTTTGTATGACAGGAGATCGTCAAGCCGCTGCTTCACTAGAGGAGAGAGCAGAAGACGGACAGATGTAATCATATTTGCTGTGAATTAATCCACCACTCGCTATATTGGTGGTCAACTTCCTCCCACCATTATGGGAACTCACCTGTGACTCCTCCCACTCTCCCAGCCTTTATATCCCGCACGGTGTCCAAGAAGACGTCAAAAAGACACACCAAGTCCATGGGGCCAGCACGGTGCTCAGGGTGGAACTGCACACTGGAAGAGCAAACCAGGAGACCCCCACATAATGAACGTTCTGCTCTAGAAGGTTACATGACTATAACACACGAAATTGCAATATTTTCTGAAGACTCCATCAGCAGCCATTAAAGAAAGAAGCTTCACCCACCTGAAGAACGGTTTGGAGTCGTGAACGATGCCCTCATTGGACTCATCATTGGCATTGGTAAAGAGCGGTGACCAGCCTTCTGGTAAGGTTTTGGGGTCGACGGCGTAGCCATGATTCTGAGAGGTGATGAAGCATCTTCGGGAGCCCTCGTGGATACACGGCTGGTTATGGCCGCGGTTGCCATACCTGTGTAGAAGATGAGATCAGGGCTGAGAACAGTCCCCTCTCAATCCCACCTCCGGGAACTGAAATGCATCTATTACCAGTGAAAGGCACCTCTAAATTACCGAAAAATAACTAGAACTTCATCTGGGGGAACATTGCCTGCCCTCCTGCCATAGTAGCACCTGCACACATTACCCAGAATAACCACAGTGCAGACCAACCAGATCCTTGTATAACCAGACTTCCATATGAGGAAAATTGCCTACCCTCTTGCCATGGTGCCACCTGCACTCTACATTACCCAGAATAACCATAGAGCAGACAAACCAAATCCCTGTTCAAACAGAGCACCACCTGAAGAACACTGCCTTCCCTCCTGCCAAGGTGTCATCTGCAGTCTACAACACAAAGAATAACCACAGAACAGACAGCAGGTCCCTATATAACCAGACCTCCACATGAGGAACATCGCCTGCCATGTTGATACCTGCACTCTATATTATCCAGAGTAACCACATAGACAAACCATCCTTGAATTACCAGACCCCCATCTGCGTCTGCCCACCTGCTATGATGTCACCTGCATTCTACCTTACTTAGAATAACTATAGAGCAGACACACTAGGCACTCCATCTGAGGAACATCACCACCTCTTCTGCCCAGGATAACCAAAGAGGAGACAAACCAGGCGCTTGTATAACCAGAACACCATATGAGAAACAGGGCCTGCCCTACTGTTGTGACACCAGCTCTCTGCATAACCTAGAATAACCATAGAGCAGACGCACCGTCCTCCATGAGAGGAACATCATTTACCCTCCTACCAAAGGTGCCATCTGCAGTCTACAATACCAAGAATAACCATAGAGCAGACAAACTAGGTCCTTGTACACCCAGACTCGCTATCTGAGGAACATCGCCTGCGCTCTACGTTACCTAGAATAATCATGGAGAAGACACACCAGGTCCAAGTAAAACCAAACCTCCATAAGGAAAGTTACCTACTCTCCTTCCAAATTGACACCTGCACGCTACATTATCTATAATAACCACAGAGCAGACGCAGTAGGTACTCCATCTGAGGAACATCACCATCTCTCCTGCCAAGGACATCCAAAAAGGAGAGACAGACCAGGTCCTTGCATAACCAGAATGCCATCTGAGAAACAGTGTGTGCATGCCTGCCCTACTTTTATGGCGACACCAGCTCTCTACATAATCCAAAATAACCATAAACTAGACAAACCAGGTCATCGAATAACCAGAACCCCACCTGATGCATTGCCTGCACTTCTGTCATGGTGCTTGTATAACCAGACCCCCATCTGAGGAACATAGTCTACCCTCCTGCTATGGTGACATCTGCACTGTTACCAAGAATAGCCCAAGAGCAGATACAACAGGTCCTTGTATAACCAGACCTCCAGCTGTAGAACATTGCTTGCCCTCCTGCTATGGCGATACAAGCTCTCTACATAATCCAGCATAACCATAGAGCAAACCATGTCATTGTATAACCAGAATCCCATCAATTTCCCACCAGCCATGGTGCCACCTGCAGTCTAATTTACCAAGAATAACCATAAAGCAGACAAACCGGGTACTTATTTGTATCACCAGACCCCAATCTGAGAACATCGGCTGCCCTTCTCCTGCTAAGGTGACAGCTGCACTGTACATTACTCAATACAACTACAGAGCAGATAAACCAGGTCCTTACATTACCAGACCCCATCTGAGGAATATCGCCTGCCCTCTTGCTATGGTGACAGCGGTGCTCTACATTTCCCAGAATAACCGTACAGCAGACATACCATATCAATGGTAAAGCCAGACCTCCCTATGAGGCATTTTCTTCCTTCTTGCCATAAGTGCCACCTGCACGCTACATTACCAATAACCATAGAGCACACAAACCAGGTTTTGTATAACCATACCCACCATCTTTGGAACATCGCATAACCTGACAGCTGCACTCTACATTACCTAGAATAACCAAAGAGCAGACCAACAAGGTCTTTGTATTACCAGACACGCCATCTGAGGAAGGGTCCTCTGAACAGTTTTTTTTTTTTATTTCCACCTGTGTCCCCTCTGGAACCCAAGTCACGTAGTAAGGAAGTGTAAGTGAAGATAAATCTCGCAATGAGGACACCGCAATAAAAAAAAAACACAAAGGATCCAACCCTTCCAAACTCCATCCACAATGTCCTGCATCAATGGCTGAATTTTGACTAACCAAGCCAACCATAAGTTAACTGAGAGGAGCTGCCACCAGAGAGTACCCAATAACACCTCGCCCCCACAGTCCATGCTTACTTCATCTTGTAGGTCTTGGCCCCGATGACCAGGGACAGGATCTGGTGCCCCAGGCAGATTCCAAACACCGGCTTTGGTTGGTCTTCATGCATGAAGTTTCGGATGTTCTGGACAGACTCCTGGCAGAAGACCGGATCTCCAGGACCATTACTGAGAAACAGCCCGTCAAAGTCTGAGGAGAGAAATGGCACTGAGTGAAGGAAACAAGAAATGATGGACACATTGAGATGTACAGACAGGCCCATCCCACTAGTCATGATCTGCCTGCATTGCATAGAGAGATGTACAGAGACCCAGTGATGACACCTAAAATAAAGTGTGTAATGAAAACAGGGGTTGATGAGGGTGGAGGAACAAATTACATTTTAGCTTTTTTTTCCCCTCTCTCTCTCTAATTTGCTATCCAGTGTCCCACTTGGGAAGAAATGTCTCTACTTCTGCCCTGGGGAAGGGAAGGAAAAATATCTAGCTAGCACTGGAACAGACATCCCCACTGGTAAATGTACCCTCTATTCTGGAATATTTCACAATTTACAATAAACATGAGAACATTCAGAAAGGATAAAAATCGCCCCCAGAAGGACAAGTTGGGGTTGATTTACTAAATCTGGAGCACTCAGAATCTGGTGTAGCTGTGCATGGTAGATAATCAGTTTTTAACTTCAGCTTGTTCAATTAAGCTTTGAAAATAAAACCTGGAAGCTGATTTGTTTCTATGCACAGCTGCACCAGATTTTGCACTCTCCAGTTTTAGTAAATAACCCCCACAGATAAAACCAGACCGGTCCTAACCCTTCCCTGCTCTAGCCAAAAACAAGTGTGTTGACTTTAGGTGCACCATATCTTGCTGGCATCTCTCTGGGCTCGGTATGACATTTCCTTCTCAGCATAATTCTAGCTCTTCTCTGCATTAAAATGTACAATATAGACAGACAGGAAACAAGATGACATCTCATATTCTGGTTTTCCTGCAAGACGCACTAAGCAGAGAGAAGGTTAGAGATGTGAAAGGACTTCAACATAAAACATTGGTGGAGACCAGATCAGCAAGAGACTAAGGAAAACAAAAAAAAAACTGTGTGCGCACATGTATTGTTGTATCTGCCGGTGCCGTGCCCATGCCACGCATCTGCCAGTGCCGTGCCCATGCCACGCATCTGCCAGTGCCGTGCCCATGCCACGCATCTGCCAGTGCCGTGCCCATGCCACGCATCTGCCAGTGCCGTGCCCATGCCACGCATCTGCCAGTGCCGTGCCCATGCCACGCATCTGCCGGTGCATCGCATCAAAGCCCTTACTTGTATTGAGAGATATGGACCCCAGAGAGAGAGAGAGATATAATTTTGCCCCTGTACAAATCAATAGCAAGACCTCATATGCAGTTCAGTTTTGGGCACCAGTTCTCAAAAAGGATATCGGGGGAACTGGAGAAAGTGCAGAGAAGGGCAACCAAACTGATAAGAGGCATGGAGGAGCTCAGCTATGAGAAAAGATTAGAGGATCTAAATCTATTCCCGGTTGAGAAGAGGAGATTAAAGTGGTTGTAACCCCTCCCCCACAACCTTGTCCCATGTAAATCAGCATAAAAAACCCTAATGAACACTGCTTGTAGATATCGCCTTACTTGCTTAGTATTGTTGTAATCCTTTTTGTTCTTTAGAATGACGTCACTGAGCATGCCCAGATCTCCCCTGATTTACGGCACACTCTGTGTACTTGTCTATCTATTATCATGGACTTCCTATGGCACACAACACTGAAATCCCAAGAGACTGAGAGCTTCCTCCTACACCCCATGTGACATCACATGCAGTGTAAACCAGGGCATGGGACAGCATTACTGGAGTCTTACCAGCTGAAGCTGATAAGACTGAAACAGGCAAACACTAGATAATCGGCACAAGTAAATACTACGAAATAAAACAAGTCAGCTATAAATAGGGAAGCAGGGTTGCCATAGAAATGTTGGATTGAGAAGGGAGGTTTGGTTAACAGTACAGGAAGTGCTCAATGTAAAGGCAGACTCAGAAAACAATACTTAAGATGGCGCTGCCTAACCCCTGGAAACAAGTTTTTTTTTAAGTTTATTTAAACAGTAAGTAATATGCGATTTGGGATTACCGTGGCTATAGTTTGATAATTACTTATTATAATGGACTAAATGAAAAGAAGCATCAGATTGGGAGAGTTTACTTCCTCTTTAAGGGGAGGGATATAATCAACATGTACAAATACATCAGAGGTCCATATAGTGAACTTGGTGTTGAGTTATTCACTTTAAGGTCATCACAGAGGACAAGGGGGCACTTTTTACGTCTAGAGGAAAAGAGATTTCATCTCCAAATACGGAAAGGTTTCTTCACAGTAAGAGCTGTGAAAATGTGGAATAGACTCCCTCCACGGGTGGTTCTCTCCAGCTCAGTGGATTGCTTTAAGAAAGGCCTGGATTCTTTCCTAAATGTACATAATATAACTGGGTACTAACATTTATAGGTAAAGTTGATCCGGGGAAAATCAGATTGCCTCTCGGGAGATCAGGAAGGAATTTTTTCCCCTGCTGTAGCCAATTGGATCATGCTCTGCTGGGGTTTTTTCGCCTTCCTCTGGATCAACTGTGGGTATAGGATTGGGTATATGGGATTGTATTTTTTTTTTCTTTGGTTGAACTAGATGGACTTGTGTCTTTTTTTCAACCCAACTATATCCGCCGGTGCTGTGCTAGTGTATCATTGGATCCGCTGGGGCACTGACAGCATGGCGGCCCTATATTTGGACTCAGAACACAGGTTCTACTACTGAATTCTAGTCATGGCACAGCAATACAGAATGTGGGACTGTAACCACTTCAATACTGGGGCACTTACACCCCCCTTCCTGCCCAGACCAATTTTCAGCTTTCAGTGCTCTCACGCTTTAAATGCCAATTACTCAGTCATGCAACACTGTACCCAAACTAAAAAAAATAAATAAAAAAAAAACAAACAAATTTTTCATACAATTAGAGCTTTTTTTGGTGGTATTTAATCACCCCTGGGTTTTATTTTTTATTTTTTGCAACATAAGTGAAAAAAAAAAGCAAAAATTTGGAAAAAAAAACCCCACCACCACGCACTTTTTTTACTTTCTATGATAAAATTTTGCAAATAAGTCATTTTTGTTCATAAATTTGGGCCACAATTTATATTGCTACATGTTTTTGGTAATAATAACCCAAATTAGTGGATATTATTTGGTCTCTGTGAAAGTTAGAGAGTCTACAAGCTGTGGTGCCAATCATTGAAAATTGATCACATCTGATGTACTGATGGCCTCCCTCATTTCTTCAGGATCTGAAATGTCAGGAAAGTAGAAATACCCCCCAAATGACCCATTTTTGAAAAGTAGACAGTCAAAGGGTATTTAGTAAGAGGCATGGTGAGTTTTTTGAAGTTGTAATTTTTTCCCACAATTCTTGGGAAAATTAAAATTTTGTTTTTATTTTTTTCACCAAATTGTCATAAGTTATTTCTCACACACACACACACACACACACACACACACACACCATATGCATACTTCCAATTACACCCCAAAATACATTCTGCTACGCCTCCCGAGTATGGTGATACCACATGTGTGAGACTTTTACACAGCCTGGCTACACACAGAGGATCAACATTCAGGGACCACCTTTACGGGTTCTAGGAGCATAAATTACACCTATTACATTTGTGAAGGCCCTGGATGGAGCACCAGGTCAGTGGAATTACCCACAAAATTACCCAATTTTGGAAAGCAAACACCCCAATGTCTATTCTATGAGGCATAATGAGTCTTTTGAACAGTTAATTTTTTTTTCCCCACAAGTCTTTGGAAAACGTGGAAAGAAAATAAATTTTTTTTTTTTCCCTTTTACACAAAGTTTTCATTTTCTTTCCACATTTTCCAGAGACTTGTGGAAAAACACAAAGTGCTATGTTTATAAGATATTTCTAATGTTTCTAATGTATAGCATGTATTATAGCAAAAATTGCACCCCAAAACACATTCTGCTACTCATCCCGAGTAGGACGATACCACATGTGAGACTTACACAGCCTGGCCACATAGAGAGGTCCAACATTGAAGTAGTACCTTCAGGCGTGCTAGGAGCAGTTACACATCTCATTTCATTCCTACATATCACACGTTCGAAGGCCCCGGAGCAACAGGACAGTGGAATTACCAGAAAATGACCCAATTTTGGAAAGCTAACCCCCAACATATATTCTATGAGGAATGGGCAGCAGATAGGTCCTCAGGTACACTGATGGGCTGCGACAGGTCTTCTTTAATGGGGGGAGGGGCAATCAGTGTGATTGGTGTACAATGTAAGCATTAACGAGATGTTACCGCAATCTCCTCACACGCGATCGGTGTGTGAGGAGGAGAACCCGGTAACATCTCCTTACCGCGTTTTGATATTCTGTGACCGGCTGTGATCGGACACAGCTGGTCACATGGTAAAGAGCCAGTTTCATTGGCTCTTTACTGTGGTCAGGATTGAGCTGTGTCAGGGTGACAAGCCTCGTCCCCGATCACCGCTCTGCGTGCACCCTAGGGGCACGCATGAGTGCCATGCACGTGGACAGTAGAGTTGACCGGCTGTGATTGGAAACAGCCGGTCAAGTGGTAAAGAGACATTATTTTATTGGCTCTTTACATAGATCTGGTTTGGGCTGTGTCCGAGGGACATGCCTCACCCCAGATCGCTGCATGCCCCCACAGGAGCGGCGAGAAGCCGAGGACGTCATAGGACGCCCACCCAGGATGGGAGATCCCATCTGCAGACATCATTTGAATATGGGCAGGGAGTGAAGTGGCTAAAGGGAAACCCACTTTTGCAGTATGTTACATCTGTATAATGGGTGTAATATGTAACAAGATGCAAATGGGACACCCCCCACCCTCCAAAAGCACATGGTGGGAGCTCCTTTCCCCTACAGCATTAATTATTTTTGAAATTGACATGAACAGAAATAAAAAAATAAAAAAATAAAAAAAAAAGTCTGTTTAGATATGAAATTTTTCAATATTTTTCTTTAAGCACTTTAGCCCCGGAAGATTGGGCTGCTCAATGACCGGGCCATTTTTTGCAATTCGGCACTGCGTCACTTTGACAATTGCGCGGTCGTTCGCAGTTGGACCCGAACAAAATTGACGTCCTTTTTCCCCCCCCCACAAATAGAGCTTTATTTTGGTGGTATTTGATAATCTCTGTGGTTTTTATTCTTTGCTATACAATAAAAACAACAATTTGGAACACCACAATATTTTGTACTTTTTGCTGTAGTAAATAGCCCCAATTTTTTTTTTTTTTTTTTTTAAAGCAAATTTTTTTCCCTCGGTTTAGGCCGATATGTATTCTTCTACATATTTGTTAATAAAAATCTCAAAAAGCTTATATTGACAGGTTTGCGCAAAAGTTACAGCGTCTACAAAATAGGGGATACATTTATGGCATTTTTTATTTTTTTTTTATAATTTAGTAATGGCGGTGATCTGCGATTTTTATTCGAGACTGACATTATGGCGGACACATCTGACGCGACACATTTTTGGGTTGATTACCAACTATACAGCGATCAGTGCAATAAAAGTGCACCGATTACTGTATAAATGTCACTGGCAGGGAATGGGTTAACACTAGGGGGCGATCAAGGGGTTAACTGTTCCCTATGTGCGTTTCTAACTGTGGGGGACCGACTACAGGAGATGACTGATCGTGGTTCCAAGCTCGTAGGAACTCACAATCTCTTCTCACAGAATAGGGATTTGTGTGTGTATTTACACACACGTCCCTGTTCTGCCGCTCGTGGCCGGCAAATCATCACAACCGCCGGTCATGAGCATCGTCACCCCCGCTGTGCAGCACACGCCTGCTATCCTGCTTAAAGTGACCGATGTACAGCTATGATGGTTCTCAGGATCGTGCCGACCTGCTGCAGTATAATGACAAGGGCTGGTCGGCAAGCGGTTAAAGCTCCACGTTGCGTATGACTTATGTTTCACAATACAATATGTCCCCGATGTGCCAACACACCACTGATAAGGTTTGGCATCTGGCTTAGAAAGGCGGTGTGCCATCTCAGCAATCCACCAGCGGTGGGATAGACTGACTCATACACAGTCACCACACGTCAAACAATGCGGAAGGGGGGGGGGGGGGGGTAGAGGAGACTTCCTGTCTGGTGCCGTGTAATCGAGCTGGCAGAGGGAGGGTGAGAGCTGGCACCGAGTCCACAGTGACCTTGGTACAGATCACCTCTTCCCGAGAGAGAGAGAGAGAGAGAGAGAGAGAGAGAGAGAGAGAGAGAGAGAGAGAGAGAGAGAGAGAGAGAGAGAGAGAGAGAGAGAGAGAGAGAGAGAGAGAGAGAGAGAGAGAGAGAGAGAGAGAGAGAGAGAGAGAGAGAGAGAGAGAGAGAGAGAGAGAGATCATCATCTTACCCCTTGTACACGGTCGTAGATTCCGTCGGAATGTGTCCGATCGGAGCGGTTTGTCGGATATTCCAACTGTGTGTGGTATGCATCGGACTGTCTCCGTCGGACCAAATTTTCCAACTTGCTGGAAATATTTTCCGACAAACTGCTCCAATCAGACATACTCCGATCATGTGTCGAGAATTCCGATCGGACAAAGTGCCACGCATGCTCAGATCAAATTCCTACATCAAAGCTATTGGCTACTAGCCTGAATGTAGTCCCATCGTAACGAAATTACATCATCACGTTCTGAAAGATCGGATTTTCCGACAACTTTGTCCGACTGTGTGTATGCAACAGTTTCGGACAAAATCCGACGGATTTGGTTGTCAGAATCTCCGACCGTGTGTACAAGGGCTTAGAGTACAATCCCCATCACACGCAAGGCCTCAGATTGTATGATGGCGGGATTCCTGCACACACATGGAGTCGGTTCCCCTTACCTGCACTGATGGGAGAGTCCCAGGGCAGTACGGTCACCTCCGCCCCTCTCTGGCACAAGCAGCGTATCTGGTTGTATTTCAGTCCGCAGTCCAGGGCCGCGATCTTCACATCACCGCCACGGTTGAAAACACGCGGTTCCTGGAGGGTCATAAGTATCGGTTAGATTAGAATGCATCACAATGACACACAACAACCACAAGAGCCGCCGCCACCAACACACAACAGCGCACCAAAGTAGTATGTTCTTGTCACACAGCGCACTGCCCAGGACCATAGCGCTGGGCTTTCCCACCCATGGTGACCCCAGGGCAGTACCGGGACAGCACTCAACCCCCTCATTCCCACAACAGTGCAGTGTCAAGCCCAACACCTTCCTACAATGGCATTCCTATCCAAGGTGCCACCCATCACCCTCAATGCCCAAACAGTGGGGTTCCAGGCTGAATACAATTGTAGGATGGCTGGACTGTCCCATCTAAAGTGACCTCAGATCATGGGTTCTCTGTGTAATACCATGGCACACTAAATGCCACCAACTGTGCGGTGCCAAGACCACACTCCTACCTGCAATGGCAGAGGATGAATGACTAGGTTTTCCCACCCAAGGTGCCACCCCAGTGCATTGCAGCACCAATTCCCCTCATTGCTAAAATAGTGCTGTGCCAGGCCCAAACACCTCTCTGCAATGGTAGAGGCCACTGGACTGGGCTCTCCCATCCCAGATCCCAGCAGGGCATTACAAAGGTGCCATCCATCTTCAATGCCACAACAGTGTGGTGCCAGGCTCACACAATGGTAGAACAACCAGGCTGTCCCATCTACGATGACCATAAACCATACAAGATGTCCCCAGTGTAATATCATGGCCTCCTAAATGCCACAACTGTGCAATGCAAGAACCACATACCACCTAACAGACCATAGGACTGGGCTCTCCCATCCAAGATGCCCCCAGGGCAGTACCAGATGACTGTGCCTATCCCCCTCATTGCTTAAACAAAATGTGCTGCCAGGCTCAACATACCTCACTGCAATGGCAGAGAGCATAGGCTTTCCCACCCAAGGTGCCCCAGGGCAGTACCAAGCAGACACTAATCTCCCTTAATTCCACAACAGTGTGGTGGCAAGCTCAAACAACTCCCAGCGTGGGCATAGACTACAGGACTGAGCACGTCCACTTAACGTGCCCCCAGGACAGTACCAGGCAAACCCCCTCAATGCAAAAACTTTTGGTGCCAGGCTCAACACAAAATGGTCGGAAAACGTGGCTGTCTCATCCAAGGGGAAAATCTGTTATATAAAAAAGTTATCCCTAGTGCAGTGTTTCTCAATTCCAGTCCTCATGGCCCACTAACAGGTCATGTTTTCAGGATTTCCCTCAGATGAAACAGCTGGGGTAATTACTAAGGCAGTGAAACTGATCAAATCACCTGTGCAAAATAATGGAAAGCCTGAAAACATGACCCGTTAGTGGGCCATGAGGACTGGAATTGAGAAACACTGCCCTAGTGTAATATCAATGCCACAAATATGCAGTGCCAGGCCTAAACACCTCCTTGTAATGACAGAGACCATAGGACTAGTCTCTCCCATCCAAAGTGCCCTTCTGTGTAGTACCATTGCTGCCCAGTAAATGCCACTCTGTGCACTGCCAGGCCTACACACCTTATTTCAAATGGCAGAGACTGTAGAATTGTAGGACTGGACTTTCCCATCCAAGGTGTCCCCCAAGGGAGTACTTAAGAACCACCTGCCACCTAGCTGCTGCAACAAGCACAACACTCAGAATGATAGGATGACTGGGCTCTCCCATCCAAGGCGCCCCCAGGGTAGTGCCGGGGCACCCCACTAAATGCCACACAGTACCCTTCAGACCCAAAAGAGACAACATCCAAGACGGCCACAGCCCAGGGCTCCACCCGTCTCCCTAGGACTAGAAACCGGATGGACAAATATGCCAATCCTTCTGCAAAATATCACCAATGTATTTACTTCATGTGTGAATTTAGAGGTTTGCCCAGTGCTCAGCTTTATTTTGTATCAACTTTCTGCATTCTTTCCCCTATACCTCGCCACCCCCTAATGACACCCCAAGTAGTCGCCATGCGGCACACACCTTCACGGACACCTCCTTCACCAGGTTCCTTTTTCCAGGATCATCGTATGGGATGTGGCCCTCGCTCGAGCCTTGTGGGATAAGCTTGCCCAGCATGGTTCCCTTCTCCCGGATCTTTTTGGTGAGGGCTCGGGTGTCCACACCTGTAGAAAGAGGAAGGATAAAATCAACAGCAGCGTTCCAGCATGTTGGCAACCTCACAAAAACCATGAACTACGGCTGTTTCTGCCTTAGACAACCGCAAAGAACAATGGAGCACCTCACTAGTCTGAATATTCGAATGGAAAGAGGGATCGGGTCTTTTAAAGCTACTGTATAATCCTTCCTGTTCTTTGCCTTTCTACTGGCCAATCAGGGTGGTCTTCAACTCTTCATACTTTGAACCCAATAGAAAAGCAAGGATGGCCAACAAGATCAGACTACAGAGCAACCGTCCAAGATAAGCATGGGATTTCAAAAGGCGACAGTTCTGTAGGTATGCAGGCTGTGTCATTTCTTTCTTGACAACGTTGCATTAACAAAACAAGGCAGTTCTGTACATAAGGGGATACTTTGGTTTCCATCAGCCTTGCTAGCTGGGGAACTTTCTATGCACCGGTAATGAATTGATAGCTCCCGCATTATAAACTGAACAAATGGTTGCCAATTTCTCCCTCCCGTTTGGTCCTGGTGCCCAAGAGCCTCACATCAGTGACAAGCCCAGTGTAATGATCGGCTACTCCATCCTTACCTTGCAAGCCTGGGATCTCCTGCTCTTTCAGCCATTGGTCCAGCGACAGGCTGCAACTCCAGTGGCTGGGCTTGTCCGAGCACTCTCCCACGATGAGCGCCGAGGCGTGGATCCGAGCGGATTCAAACCACTGCAAGAAAAAAAGGAGAATATGACAATAACTACATGTAGGTGTCTAAGAGATTCAGACACAGAACAATACATTTGAGTGGTGATGGGGGAGGTCCGTGAAGTGGCGCCGGAAGTATACCTATTCCCCCCTCCCTACAATCTTCTGGGACATGTCACAGGTTCCAGAAGATTGCCTGACCATTAACCACTTCAGCCCCAGACCATTTTGCTGGCCAAAGACCAGACCACTTTTTGCGATTCGGCACTGCGTCGCTTTAGCTGACAATTGCGCGGTCATGCGACGTTGCTCCCAAACAAAATTGGCGTCCTTTTTTTCCCCACAAATAGAGCTTTCTTTTGGTGGTATTTGATCACCCCTGCGGTTTTTATTTTTTGCGCTATAAACAAAAATAGAGCCACAATTTTGAAAAAAAAAAACAACGCATTTTTTACTTTTTTGTTATAATAACCCCCGAAAATATAAAAAAAAACATTTTTTTCCCCTCAGTTTAGGCCGATACATATTCTTCTACATATTTTTTGTAAAAAATAAAAAGTGATTGAAAAGTGTTACAAAATAGGGGATAGTTTTATGACATTTTTATTAAATTTTTTTTTTTTTTTTTACTAGTAATGGCGGTGATCAGCGATTTTTATTGTGACTGCGACATTATGGTGGACACATCGGACATTTTTGGGACCATTGTCATTTATACAGCAATCACTGCTATACAAATTCAGGGATTCCTGTGTAAATGACACTGGCAGTGAAGGGGTTAACCAGTGGGTGGCAGTGTAGGGGTTAAGTGTTCCTAGGGGTGTGTTACTAACTGTTGGAGGCTGGGCTTTCATTTAGTGAACACTGATCTCTGCTCCAATCACATGAAGCCGAGATCAGCGTCACTTGTTGCTAGGCAGAACGGGGGAGATGCTCTTTCCAACGGCATCTCTCAGTTCAGCCGCCCCGTGAGACGATCGCGGGTATGCCCGCGGCGATCGAGTCCGCGGGACCCGCGACCGGACTCACGGGGGTCCCGACCAGCACTAAAGACTGGTGGCATTAAAGACTGGACGTACCTGTACACCAATATGCCTGCTTGTGCCATTCTGCCGACGTACATCGGCGTGCGCCGGTCGGGAACTGGTTAACAGCACAAGCCACAGCCGGGTGCCCAGTTAGAATGCCTGCGCCTCGGAGAGAGGAATGGGGCTTCGTACGCTCGAATCACTGGACCGCAGGACAGGTGAGTGTCTGATTATTAAAAGTCAGCAGCTACACGCTTTTGTAGCTGCTGACTTTTAAATGGGTGGAACTCCGCTTTAATAGAAGGCTCAAGCTGCCATTGCCCGATTAGCCATTTCTAATCTGTTTTTAACCTCCTACCCTGCCTCTAAGTCCACCCTCGTAAATTATCTCATGAAATTACACTTAAAATGTTTTATGCAGAATTAAGCTCCAAAAATAAACAACTTTAAAAATATTAAAGCATACAGTGCAACCCATCACTGGCCACCAGTGCAGCCCAATGTAAAGTAGTGAGTGTACAGCTTGTATAACAGTGTAAAATTTGCTGTCCCCTCAAAATAACTCAACACACAGCCATTAATGTCTAAACCGCTGGCAACAAAAGTCAGTACACCCCTAAGTGCAAATGTCGAAATTGGGCCCAAAGGGTCAATATTTTGTGTGGCCACCATTATTTTCCAGCACTGCCTTAACCACCTTTGGCATTGAGTTCACCAGAGCTTCACAGGTTGCCACTGGAATCCTCTTCCACTCCTCCATGACAACATCATGGAGCTGGTGGAGGTTAGAGACCTTGCGCTCCTCCACAGATGCTCAATAGGGTTTAGGTCTGATGACATGCTTGGCCAGTCAATCACCTTTAAATCAGCTTCTTCAGCGAGGCGGTGGTTTTCCTGGAGATGTGTTTGGCATCGCTATGTTGGAAAACTGCCCTCTCTGCCCAGTCTCCGAAGGGAAGGTATCATGCTCTGCCAGTACATGTTGGCATTCATGGTTCCCTCAATGAACTGTAGTTCCCCAGTGCCGGCAGCACTCGTGCAGCCCCAGACCATGACACTCCCACCACCATTCTTGACTGTAGGCAAGACACACTTGTCACTCTTGACACCATCTGTGCCAAAGTTTATTTTGGTCTCAGACCACAGGACATGGTTCCAGTAATCCATGTCCTTAATCTGCTTGTCTTCAGCAAATTGTTTGCGGGCTTTTTTGTGCATCATCTTTAGAAGAGGCTTCGTTCTGGGACGACAGACAAATTTGATAAAGAGCGTATGGTCTGAGCACTGACAGGCTGACCCCCCACCCCTTCAACCTCTGCAGCAATGCTGGCAGCACTCATACGTCTATTTCCCAAAGACTGAGTGCAAACTGTCCTGTTAAACCGATGTATGGTCTTGGCCAACATGCTGCAGCTCTGTTTCAGGGTCTTGGCAATCTTCTTATAGCCTAGGCCATCTTTATGTAGATTAACAATTCTTTTTTTCAGCTCCTCAGAATTCTTTGCCGTGAGGTGCCATCTTGAAATTCCAGCGACCAGCAAGAGCGAGCGATAAAACCAAATTTAAAGCGGGGGTCCTCCCACCACTACAAAAATTAAAAAGCCAGCTTTTAATATTTGGACACTTACCTGTCTTGGAGTGCAGCGATGTTGGCACCACAGCTGATGTTTCCATCAGCTGTCGGGTGCTGCCACCACCATTGCGAGTAAGGGAACCCGACAGTGTAGTCTTACGGCTTCATGCTGGCAACCCTTCTGCGCATGCGCGAAGCTCCGCTCCTCTCTCCTACTGGCTGGGGGAAGGAGCCAGAGCGCCGACGCAAATATCCACGGCTGAGGCTCCCAGAAGTGGGGACAGGATACCTGTGAAAGACAGGTATCCTGTCGTCACCCCCCCCCCCCCCCAAAAGGTGCCAAGTGGCACCGGAGGGGGAAGGAGTACAATGGGTGGAGCTCCGCTTTAACACACCTGCTCCCCATTCACACCTGAGACCTTGTAACACTAACAAGTCACATGACACCGGGGAGAGAAAATGGCTAATTGGGTCCAATTTGGACATTTTCACTTGCATAGTTAGTAAGGTTGAATAAAGACACCAGTCCACCCAGTTCAACCTGAGTGAGTGTGGGTGCGTGTTCACAATTGTCCTTATCCCTGTACATTGTGTCTCATTAAAATACTCCTCTATTATATAGTATTTAAGGTACCCATATAGCGGCATCAATTGTTGTAGTGCTCCACACATACATCACACACTCACATTGTTCCCTACCCTCTAGGAGCCCGCAGTTTAAGATCCCCAACTCACATCGATATACTAGGGCCAATTTTGGACAGAAGCCAATTAGCCTACCAGCATGTCTTTGGAGTGTTGGAGGAAACCCAGGGAGAACATGCAAATTCCAGGTAGGTAGTGTCGTTGTTGGATAGGAACCAGCAACCATTTTTACTGCTAGGCGAGAGTGCTAACCACTACACCACTGTGCCACCCCTTAGGGAGTACACTTAGGGGTGTACTCACTTTTGTTGCCAGCGGTTTAGACATTAATGGCTGTGTGTTGAGTTATTTGAGGGGACAGCAAATTGACACTGTTATACAAGCTGTACACTCACTACTTTACATTGTAGCAAAGTGTCATTTCTAAAGTGTTGTCAGATGAAAAGATAGAATAACATATTTACAAAAATGTGAGGGGTGTACTCACTTTTTGTATCCGCGTGTCAGTGGGAGAACCCCGCTCTGTGCCATGCGGCGTCTCGATCCCTCTGACAGTTTCCTGGCTGATCGCTTCTGGCAGAAGCGGTGCAGGCTTTTGTACAAGACATCAGAGTGGGCCAGGGACAGAGACCCACCAACCCTCTCCGGGCCGATGTGATGGCTGCACTGCTTCTTTCAGAAGCAATCAGCCAGGAAACTGTCAGCCCAGTCCATCCCTGCACCAACACTCGCCCTCCACTAATTTCCACTCGCCGAATGCGAGTGGAAATTTTGAGGGCTGTGTGTGCGCAAACATCTTGCCCCTCCACCCAATGCGGACGCCCACGCCTGGATCCCCCAAGACCCCCATTTCCCCCCTGTAGGCGGCAGACACCCAGGAGGAGAAGAGAGTCATTTCAGTTTATTTTGCCCGGTTGGGTTAATGTACCTGTAAACACCCAAGCAGGAGAACATTAAAGCATCAGCTCTCCGTCCAGGAAGCAGGGGGCAGACAATATTTTGTGAATGCTCTAGAATTCCCACACTGCTGAGGACAGGACAATAAACATCATGACCTCACAATGTACAAGGACAGCGACACCAAGACGCTCGCTTATCCTGGGAAAGATGAGATTTCAGCACACAACATGCTCAAGGCCACATCAAGGAATTTTAAACACGAGACACAAACAGCAGTGCAGGAAAACCGAGGGGACTTCTGAATTTGTCTTTTTTTTTTGTCTTGTATACAGTGGGTATAGAAAAGAATAATTTTACTAGTGCGACTTATAACATCCAAGTGAAAGACACTCTATATTGTTAAAAGTACTGGGACGCCTGCCTTTACATGCACATGAAATTTAATGGCAGTCTTAGTCCGTAGGGTTCAATATTGAGTTGGCCCACCCTTTGCGGCTATAACAGCTTCAATTCTTTTGGAAAGGCTGTCCACGGTGTCTAGGAGTGTCTATGGCAGGGATATGCAATTAGGCAGACCTCCAGCTGTTGCAAAACTACAAGTCCCATCATGCCTCTGGGTGTCATACTTGTGGCTGTGTTGCTATGCCTCATGGGACTTGTAGTTCTGCAACAGCTGGAGGTCCGCTAATTGCATATCCCTGGTCTATGGGGAATGTTTGACCCTTCTTCCAGAAGCACATTTGTGAGGTCAGGCACAGACGTCAGACAAGAAGGCCTGGCTCCACTCTAATTCATCCCAAAGGTAGTCTATTGGGTTGAGGTCAGGACTCTCTGAAAAGGGTGGGCCAACTCAATATTGAACCCTATGGACCAAGACTGGGATGCCATTAAAGTTCAGGAGTGTGTAAAGGCAAGCGTCCCAACACTTTTGACATAGTGTAAAACACCAAAATGTCAGGGAAAAAAAAAAAAAATCTAAATCAGAATCATCCCCTTGTGTATTTTGTTAGACCACCTTTTGCTTTAATTACAGCCTTTAGTCTGTTGGGATGTGTCTCTATTAACTTAGCAATATTTGCCCACTCTTCTTTGCAGAACTGCTCAAGTTCAGTTACATTTGATGGCGATTGTTTGTGGACTGCAGCCTTCAAGTCATTCCACGGATTTTCAAATGGGGTTTAAAGTGGTGTTGCCACCAAAAAAAAAAAAAAAAAAAAAAAAAATAGTAGTTTTAAAATTCTTAAAAATAAATAAAATAAATAAAATTGGAAAAAAAAAAAAAAAAAAAAGTTGTACTCACCTTTAAATGCCTGTTGCTAGGGGGTCCCTCGTAGTCTGCCTTCTTCATTGCCCGGGCTGGTGACATCAATCACTTCCCCTCGCGCCGCACAGTTATCTGAGACCTGTCACGTGTCCGAGATGACTGTGCGGCGTATCACGGCGCCCTGCGCCGCTCACGCATGCGCAGTGGGTGCCCGGCTGTGAAGCCACAGCCGGGTACCCACAGTAAGAATGACGGCGCCGCGAGCGGAGCGGGGAACGAGGGGGGGGGGGGGCTTCGTTCCCCTGCATCGCTTGACCCTGCCACAGGTAATTGTCCGATTATTAAAAGTCAGCAGCTGCAGTATTTGTAGCTGCCGACTTTTAATTTTTTTTTTTAGGGGGCACCCCACTTTAAGTCTGGGCTCTGACTAGGTCATGCAAGGACATTCACTTTTCTCCTTCAACCACTGTGTGCTCATTGTTGCTCTGTGCTTTGGGTCATTATGTTGAAAGCTAAACATTCTTCGAATTGACAACTTTCTGACAGAGGGCAACAGATGTTCCTTAAAAAACACCCCCAAAAACGGGATATTGCCACCTCCATGCTTTACTGTAGGAATGGTGTTCTATGGATGGTGAGATGTATTGGATTTCCACCAGACATATCGTTTGTTGAGGCCAAATAATTAAATTTTATTCTCATCTGACCGCAACACCTTTTCCATGTGGCCTCAGAATCTTCAAGGTGTGTATTTAAGGTGGTCAGAAACTAAAATTGAATGATTTGGCGTCAACGCCAAATTTTAGTCTTTGACCACCTTAAAAAAATAAATAAATAAAAAAAACATGCACCTTGAGGATTCTAAGGCCATATGGAAATAGGATTTTTTACTTACCGTAAAATACGTTTCTCCGAGTTAATTGACAAACAGCCTCTTTATTCATAACGATAGGGTTATATCTAGGACTAGGCAGAAAAAAAAAAAAAAAAAAAAAAAAAAACACACTTGGCCACTCCCATGGGCCATCCTCAGACAGTATATAACCCCCTGCCTACTCTAGGTAAGCAGTAATAGAAGTATCAAAAAAATTAATAAAAAAAACTCCATAGAGGGACAGGTGCTGTGTCTGTCAATGAACTCGGATTTTATGGTAAGTAAAAAACTATTTTCTCATTCGTTCATTGATGGACACAGCCTCTTTATTCATAACGATAGGGACGTCCCAAAGCAGTGCCAACATGAGGGGCCAATACAAGAGCCAACCAGATAACAGGAACTTCACCCAGGACAAGCTGGAACCCAACCTGGACGATACCCTTTTAAGAAGGAATAGACCCTCTAAACAGCAGCCTGAAAAAACAAAACAAAAAAAAACAAAAAAAAAAAAAAAACTTGTGGCCAAAAGATCCACTACGTAGAACTTGTGAAAATGAACACCGACGACCAGTGGCCGCCTTGCCAACTTGCGCAATGGCCGCCCAATGACAGAAGGCCAAAAAAGCACTAGGTGCCCGAGAAGAATGTGCCATAACCAGGGAAAAGGAGGAAACCGATCCCCGACAGGATAGCTCAGAGACATCATCTGTCCGATCCATCCAGACCAACAGACTTAGTGGCTGGCAAATACATCTAAATCCCCCAAAACACATCCAGGCCAGATAAAGCCAGTTCCTTGGGGTGTGCTGATCAGGGACACAAGAAGCCAACTCAATGTCCTTATTCAAAATGGAAATCCTAGGACAGGACTATGTTAAAAAAAAAAAAAAATAAAAAAAAAAATAAAAAAAAAAACGAAGGTGAACGTCAAGATAATGCCACCATTCACGCCACCCTGCGGCCACCTTCCAAAACAGAGTAAGCAGTGGAACTTCCCGAATATTTTGAGAGAAAGATAGAGGCCTTTTGAGAACCAACACCACCAGGTTCAGATCCCCACAGTGGTGGAAAAAAAAAAACGCCACGGTGGAAACAGACGTCTAACCCCTTGAATAAAGGTACGCACCAGGGAGTGCGAGACCAGGAAACGCTGAAGACTACCACCCAGGCCGACACCTGGCCCTCTATGGTACACAAGGCCTGTCCCTGCTCATCCTTCTGTAAATGGAGGGCGGAAACTGAGCCACCTAAAAGGAATGAGGAAAAATCTGATGAAAAAAAAAAAAACACAGCCCGAAGAAAGGCCCACCCTGTGGCCCAACCCTAGCCAACTGAGGTATCTGTCTGACAGCATTCCACTCCTGGAATGCGTTCGTCGGAAAAGGCCAGAACTAGGCATTCTGCTCACTGGAGGAGGATACTGGCAACAGCCAAGGTCACCAAACAGCCTTTTTGGCCCACCCTGGAGAGGGACATAAGCCACCGCTGTAGCCTTGTCTGATTGGATACGTACTGGGAGCCCCAGAAGTCAAGCCGTCCGTGATCCAGACCTAGTCTGATCAAGTGAAGTTCCGGGATACTACCCAGTAATCTGGATTCCGCCAATGTCCAGCGACGCCAAGCTCAGTCCCAGGACATCTCCCCATCTGGACAGACCGGTATTGGTGGTCACCCTGTTCAATACAAGGGGAGAAAGGATTTTCCCCACTAAAGAACCGGAGAACGAAGCCCCCAGACTAGGGAACCTCGGTGTTCCTGACTGAGCCGAATCCGATTGTTCAGAGACCTTGGGTATTTGTCCCATTATGCCGGGATCTCCCCCGAAGGGAGCCTACATGGAACTGTGCAAATGACCTTGCAAAAAAAAAAAAAAAAGGGTAGATACCATTAGACCCAGACCCAACACCCACATGTAGATCCAAAGAGGAGCCCACCTGCCGGATAGTAAAATGCTGCATGCAACTTCTGGAATCTGTCCTGGGGAAGAAACACGCTGGCCAGAGCTGAAGCCCGTCAGGCTCTGAGAAACCAACATTCTGGCTGGACCAAAGCAGACTTTCGATAGCATTGATGCCAACTGAAATCAGAGAAAGTCTGTATAGAAACTATGTTGCTCCTCGGGGTAATCGAGAATTTGGCGCAGAATATCGTCCGGGACCGTCAACCCTCACTGACGTAACCATGGTAGATCCGGGCCAACACCTTGTGAACACCCGAGGAGTGGTGGCCAGATCAAAGGTCCACACCACGCGCCGATAATGTTCTGCACCCACAGCAGATGGAGGAAGTTCTGGAGTCGGGCACATAAAAGAATGCTTAAGCATTCGGGATGTCGTAGAAGTCAGAAAGTCCCCATGATGGAGTGCAACCGCTGCATGGACGGACTCCATCCTGAACTCCTGTACCCACACAAGGCAGGTCAGGGCCTTGAGGTCCAGAATTAGGTGTACCATGCCCTCCATCTTTTAGACTGTGCACAGGTTTGAACAAACCTCCTGACACTGTTCCCAGCACAGGAACCAGGACAATCACAGTCTGCAGCAACGGGGTTTGCACAGCAAGCAGTCTGGCGACAGACGACCATTAGAAACCAAAAACAAAAACAAAAAAAACAAACACACAGTTTTCCGGCTGTGTTCCTCCAAACAATATAACCGGACAAACTCAAGACGCATCATGAAGTCATTCAGAGTAGCCCCCCAAAATACATGTCTGAGCGGCACTGAGGCAACAGACTCAGCAACCAGGGGAACTGCGGCCAAGAGGCATAGTAGACAAACCGCAGCGCCTACCCAATAGGTCTCCAGCAGCAAAGGCAGGGGAATTATGCTCCCCCTCCTGGTATGCCAGCTGGGCCCTCAGAAGACAGATTCCTCTATCGGAGCCATGGTTGCCTCTAGAAGGCTAGAGACAGAGGGGTTCACTACTGGTGTAACAGTTCCCTTCTGAAGGGGGGACTCCCCAAAAGAACTACTTAACAGCCAGTGTTTTTGGAAACGCAAAAGGCATTTTGGACGACGCTCCCAATCTGCATGGACAAATTTTGTCAAAATAAGAGAGAGAGGTGAACGCTTTCGCCACGCAAGACAGTTCATCCAAGAGGGAACCGGCCTTCCCCCGCAGCCAAAGCTGCATCCTCCATCCTGAAAAGGTTCCCGCACAGATGTAACAAGTGTGACAATCAGAGCCCCTTTGAGCCCTTCTGCCGTCATCCTCACCCCCCGACGGGATAGGGAGCGTGGCCACCAGCCCGCAAGGCAAATATTGCAAAGACTAGATATGCAAAGTTAGTAGAGACAAATCCAAACAGACTAAAGGCTGTAATTATAGAAAAATGCAGTCCAACAAAATATTGACATAAGGGGGTGATACTTTTTCCAACTCAGTGATTATTTTTGCATTTTTTTTCTGACATATTGGCGTTATATCTTTCAGTTGAATGTTATAAGTTACATTAGTAAATAAAGCTGTATAAAACAAAAAACTGTGTCTATTTCTGGCTGCAAAGCAACAAAATGTGATTATTATAAAGGGAGGAGATTCTTTTCTATACCCACTGTCAGTCTTCTGCCAAGAAATAAAAAAAATTAAAATTAAAATTCCTCCACCAAGTCCTGTTTTCTTGATGGGTGGGGCAAGATCTACCCAGAGGGCACTCAGTAATAGAAGCTGAGGTCTAACTCTGCCCTGCTCTATCCAGTACCAGTAAAAAGGTTTTGGCTGGAGATGCACTGCCCGGCATGACCAGTAACGAGCACCCAATCCTGTGTTGGAGACCTGACAGAATGGCACCCAGGTGAACTTCAGACCGATCATGGCTGAGGAAATGCAAGGCACAACATGCCCTGGCTGCTTGCAGTCTGTTGCCAACCAGATCCCCCCCCCCCCCTCAATTCTCTCACCTTGCTAAGACCAAACTCATCAAGTTGATCCGCGGGAATCCCGTAGTTCCCAACCAGCGGGTATGTGAGGATCAGGATCTGAGACTTGTATGAAGGGTCCGTCAGAGACTCGGGGTAGCCCACCATGCCTGTCTGGAAGACTGCCAAGAAAAAAAAGACAATCAGTTAGACTGGAGAAAACACAAATCAGACATTAAACATCTTGACAGCATCATACATTTTCACCCCTCAGACCACCATCTCCTGCCATGAACCAGGGACCGATACACTTCCAAACCAGTATGTCACCCAGGCGACTAAGACCTGGAATACCCCCAGAGGGCAAAAACCTGGGATACCGCCCGAAAACACCATCCCACCCCAAGGGACCAGAAACCTAGGCCACCCCCAAACCAGCATGCCACAGAAACACCCCCCATAAATCCCCTTCTGAGCAACAGGGACAGCCCCAGAAAACCACCCCCTTGTGAGTAACAGACTTGGTTGTAGGAACCTGGGATAATCCCAGACCACCAACCCCTTTTAGAAAGAAAAGACCCAGGACAAAATAACTCCTCCACAATGCACACAGAACACTATCCCACCAGGGAAGCAGGGATCCAGGAAACCGCTAGACCACCAACTTACCTATGAAGCATACATCTGGGAAACACCACCCAAAAAAAAAGAGAAATGGGACACCCCAGACCACCATCCCACCTGGGATTCCAAGACCCAGGACACCACACACCACCATGCCACCTGGTAAGCCAGGACTCAATTCACCCCACACCACCATACAACCTGGAGAGCTTAGACCTCTTCAAACCATCTCATACACACACAGGACCTGGTATACCCTCAAACCCCCAACTCTCCTGGGAAGCAGAGACCAGGGATAACCCCAGACAACCATACTTTTCCAGAGGCCAAGGACCCAAGACACTACCAGACCATCTTCCCATCTGAGCAGCCAAGACTTGGACAACCCAGAATAAAGTTCATCTGGAAAGTATTCACACCACTTCATTTTTTCAACATTTTGTTATGTTACAGCCTGTAGCGCACTACTCTCTTGGGAGATGCAAAAGTTGCGCATTACCTTTATGTCAATAGCCCCCCGTTCTTCCTTCCCATGCAAAGTTTCACAAACACCAGACAGTCTTTATATTCTGTAAAGCTTTATTATTGAACTTGCGTTATTGGAGCAAGTAGATAGAAGATATGAGATACCTCCATAGATTCTGGTTCCTGACTCTGATCCTGCGTACTCTCCTTTTGTGAACTGACCAGCATCACTCTGAATAATACCACGGGGGGCAGATTCCAAAGTCCCAGGCCTTCATCACCCAATTCCTTGACTCTTGCAATCAGCCCATGTCAGTTCTGGAAAGGGTCTCTCACTAGGTCCTTGGACATATAGAAAGTTTACAGATAAGCACTACTGGGTTGCACTCCCTTTGCTCACTCCATGTGACAGTCCACCTGGAATTTGCCAAACGGCACCTGAAGGACTCTCAGACCATGAGAAACAGAATTCTCTGGTCTGATGAAACAAAGATTGAACTCTTTGGCCTGAATGGTAAGCGTCATGTCTGGAGGAAACCAGGCCCTGCTCATCACCTGGCCAATACCACCATCCCTACAGTGAAGCATGGCGGTGGCAGCATCATGCCGTGGGGGTGTTTTTCAGCGACAGGAACTGAGAGACTAGCCAGGATCGAGGGAAAGATGAATGCAGCAATGTACGAGACGTCCTTGAAAACCTGCTCCTGAGCGATCTGGACCTCCGTTTGGGGCAAAGGTTCATCTTCCAACAAGACGCTAAGCACACAGTCAAGATAACAAAGGAGTGCCCGCGACACCTCCAGACCACCATGCCACCTGGGAAGCCAAGACCCGCGACACCTCCAGACCACCATGCCACCTGGGAAGCCAAGACCCGCGACACCTCCAGACCACCATGCCACCTGGGAAGCCAAGACCCGCGACACCTCCAGACCACCTGGGAAGCCAAGACCCACGACACCTCCAGACCACCATGCCACCTGGGAAGCCAAGACCCCTGACACCTCCAGACCACCATGCCACCTGGGAAGCCAAGACCCGCGACACCTCCAGACCACCATGCCACCTAGGAAGCCAAGACCCGCGACACCTCCAGACCACCTGGGAAGCCAAGACCCGCGACACCTCCAGACCACCTGGGAAGCCAAGACCCGCGACACCTCCAGACCACCTGGGAAGCCAAGACCCGCGACACCTCCAGACCACCATGCCACCTGGGAAGCCAAGACCCGTGACACCTCCAGACCACCATGCCACCTGGGAAGCCAAGACCCGTGACACCTCCAGACCACCATGCCACCTGGGAAGCCAAGACCCGTAACACCTCCAGGCCACCATGGAAGCCATGACATGTGACACCACCAGATCACCATGCCACCTGGGAAGCCAAGACCTGTGACACCTCCAGACCACAATGCTACCTGGGAAGCCAAGACCTGTGACACCTCCAGACCACGATGCCACCTGGGAAACCAAGACCTGTGACACCTCCAGACCACGATGCCACCTGGGAAACCAAGACCTGTGACACCTCCAGACCACGATGCCACCTGGGAAGCCAAGACCCGTGACACCTCCAGACCACCATGCCACCTGGGAAGCCAAGACCCGTAACACCTCCAGGCCACCATGGAAGCCATGACATGTGACACCACCAGATCACCATGCCACCTGGGAAACCAAGACCTGTGACACCTGCAGACCACAATGCTACCTGGGAAGCCAAGACCTGTGACACCTCCAGACCACGATGCCACCTGGGAAACCAAGACCTGTGACACCTCCAGACCACGATGCCACCTGGGAAACCAAGACCTGTGACACCTCCAGACCACGATGCCACCTGGGAAGCCAAGACCCGTGACACCTCCAGACCACCATGCCACCTGGGAAGCCAAGACCCGTAACACCTCCAGGCCACCATGGAAGCCATGACATGTGACACCACCAGATCACCATGCCACCTGGGAAACCAAGACCTGTGACACCTGCAGACCACAATGCTACCTGGGAAGCCAAGACCTGTGACACCTCCAGACCACGATGCCACCTGGGAAACCAAGACCTGTGACACCTCCAGACCACGATGCCACCTGGGAAACCAAGACCTGTGACACCTCCAGACCACCATTCCACCTGGGAAACCAAGACCTGCGACACCTCCAGACCACCATTCCACCTGGGAAACCAAGACCTGTGACACCTCCAGACCATCACCCTATCTGTGGAGTGAAGACCTGAGACACTTCCAGACCACCCATCCCACCTTAGGAGCCATGACCTGCAACAACCCTATGATCACCACCCCATCCATGGACAGACATAGAAACTAGACGAGCGACAGGAAGTAAAGACCAAGTGGTCCATATTTACCCACTTTTTTCATAGATTTTTATTTTGAACCTTTGTGTGGGATTTTAGCTCTTTGTGTGCCCTAGTCATGTTTATATTCTCTGACCGACTCTCATCAATGACAGGTCAATCCAGCTTCATTCCTGGCCAGGGTGTGACTAGTGCTGCCTGGGGCCACAATGGGATCTCATTGCCTTCACGCTCTATCTATAACGTCATCTACCAAGGCAGGGCAACACAACACCCCCCTGGTGGGCTGTATATCTCTCCACTCCTCCACCGGAGTGAGAAGAATTTTTGGTATGATACAAATTTACAGTTTGCACAGGGCTGAGGACTTCTCCCGTGTGACACTGCTGAACCAAATCACTTTTCACCCAAAGAGAGTTCCCTTCACCTACAAACCTGGAAGTACTGGACATGTCACTTCACTAGGTTGTGCCATAGACACAACCTACTGAGGTAGGTCATCAACCCCATTCTCACTCTGCTGCCTCCAGTGCTCATCCCAACACTTCTGGTATGGGCAATCCCATAAATGGTTTTTTTTTTCTTCCAAATTCTCTATTGTTGGCCAATTCGGCATTGTTTTTTTGTTTTTTTTTGATTGAGCTGTATTAGGGGAAGCCCGCTGACAGCTGATGTCTCATCCGTTAAGGACATTGCGGCCGGCTTCCTGGCCCTGCTTCTTCACAACTCAAGGCTACTTTCACACTGTAGTGCAGTTGCGTTAGCGGTAAAGCTTTACTTGTTTTAGCTAGCTGTTCGGCCTCTAGTGGGGTGCTTTTAACCCTCACTAGTGGCCTGAAGAAAGGGTTAAAAATGCCTGGGTTTGCGGTGCTTCGGAAAGCGCTGCCCATGCATTCCAGTGGGCAGGGGCGGTTTAGGAACGATGTATACAGCGCCCCAAAGATGCTGCTTGCAGGACTTTTTATAACGCCCCACAAGAGTAGGGGAGACACGGGAGGCAGTTCTCAGGCACTTTACAGGCGCCATTTCTAGCGCTAAAACGCCTGAAACCTGCCCAGTGTAAAAGGGGACTAATGACTGTGCGCTCGGCGGGCGAACATCCCACCCGCCGCACAGAAAATCCAGGGGTTCGGCAAACACCCAATGGGCAATGTTCGGGCCGAATCGCTTACCCATCTCTACTCACCAACAGTCACCCCCATCCTCACCCAGAATTACCTTCATCCCTCCTGCTCTTTACACCCCCCCCCAGCATCAGCCTCACCTCTATCCTCATCTTCATCCCCTTACTTCATGCACACTATCCTTGCTGTTCCCTCCATCCTCACCTATCCCCACACAGTCATTCTCACCCATAGTCATCCCCATCTATCCCCACCCATAGCCATCCTCATCCTCTCCTATCCCCACCTTCTCCTATAGCTATCCTCACCTATCCCCACCCTCAGTTATGCTTATCCTAACCTATCCCCATCCTCTCCCATAGTCATCCTCACCTATCCCCACCCTCACTTTCACCCATAGCCATCCTCATCCTCTCCTATC
This sequence comes from Lithobates pipiens, assembly GCF_037356315.1. Lineage (NCBI taxonomy): Eukaryota > Metazoa > Chordata > Amphibia > Anura > Ranidae > Lithobates > Lithobates pipiens. Next base: position 617,433,986 of record NW_027507758.1, on the reverse strand, counting down.
CCCACCTTCTCCTATAACTATCCTCACCCTCAGTTATGCTTATCCTAACCTATCCCCATCCTCTCCCATAGTCATCCTCACCTATCCCCACCCTCATCCTAACCCATAGTCATCCTCATCCTAACCCATAGCCACCCTCATCCTCACCCCCACCCATAGCCACCCTTGCCCACAGCCACCCTCATCCATAAACACCCTTGCCCACAGCCACCCTCACCCATAGTCATCCCCATCCTGAGCCACAGTCATCCCCATCCTGACCCACAGCCACCCTCATCCACAGGTCATCCCCATCCTCACCCACAGCAACCGTCATCCCCATATTCATCCATAGCCACCCTTGCCCACAGCCACCCTCATCCTCACCCACACTCATCCCCATCCTCACCCATAGTCATCCTTATCCTCACCCACCGCCACCCTCATCCTCACCTATAGTCATCCTCACCCACAGCCACCCTCATCCTCACCCATAGTCATCCTTATTCTCACCCACCCTCATCCTCACCCAACCTCATCCTCACCCACAGCCACACTCACCCATAGTCATCCCCATCCTCACCCATAGCCACCCTTGCCCACAGCCACCCTCACCCATAGTCATCCCCATCCTCACCCATAGTCATCCTTATCCTCACCCACAGCCATCCTCACCCATAGTCATCCCCATCCTCACCCACCCTCAGTCATCCCCATCCTCACCCACAGCCACCCTCATCGTCAGTCATCCCCATCCTCAACCTTGCCCACAACCACCCTCATCCACACCCACAGTCATCCCCATCCTCACTCATAGTCATCCTTATCCACATCCACCCTCATCCTCCCCCATAATCATCCTTCACCCCCCATTGTCACCTCTCTATCCTGCCATCTCCTTCCTCCTCCTCCTTGCTGCAAACACCCCCCCAATGTCCATCATCATCTCCTCACTCACCCACTTCCCCGGACACGGGCTGGCTCCGCCCTATGAGGGTGCCGGTGAAGCGGCTCCCGTCCTCCAGGATGAGTTCCGCCATCTCCGCCGCCATGTGTGTCCCCGCCGGTCACAGCCGTCCACGTGCCCGCTGCTCCGAGGGGCGGGGGGAGAGAGAGAGAGGGGGGGAGAGAGTGTGAGAACGACGGCTGGGCGGGGACTCCGGGGGGGCGGGGATACGGGTGCGGAGGAAAGAGCGGGGTTGGGCGGGGACTCCTGGGGGGAGGGGCGGGGATACGGGTGCGAGTGAATGAGCGGGGTTGGGCGGGGACTCCGGGAGGCGGGGTTATCGGTGAAATGCAAGTGGGCGGGGACTCGGGTAGAGGAGACACTGGAGAGGCGGGGTCTCATACGCTGGCCACACCATGCGGAGGAGGAGACATTCCCTGCGGATCCGCCCACTTCAGTCTGTTTATGAAGCGAACCTGTCAGTGCTGCGGATACTCGGCAGCCACTTCCTGCCTAGTGATGGTTCTTTGTAACAAGAGATACAATGTATCAGTTCCAGAGGAAGTCAGGATACATTGGTTACATTTATTTCGCTCTTCCCTCTACATTTGTTACATTGTATCTCCTGTTACAAAGGCCTATGTATTTCCTATGCTCCTCAGCGCCATCTACAGGCAACAATTTATATATTTCCTATACTCCTCAGCGCCATCTACAGGCAACAATGTATATATTTCCTATACTCATCAGCGCCATCTACAGGCAACAATGTATATATTTCCTATACTCCTCAGCGCCATCTACAGGCAACAATGTATATATTTCCTATACTCCTCAGCTCCATCTACAGGCAACAATGTATATATTTCCTATGCTCCTCAGCGTCATCTAGTGGCCCGAGTTCAGTATTTCACTACTGAACCATTATTTAAAAAAAAAATAATAATAATTTAGAAGAGGAAAGAGCCTAAAGAACTTTTGTTTTGGCCCCATTGGCACAGATCGAATGTAGTCTCCCATTGGCAGAACAAATGAAGACGTCTTTTTTTTTTTTTTTTTTTTTTAATAAATGGACCTCTACGTTTTTATTGGTCAGCAAAAGGAAAAAGGTAGAAGACGCGTCTTCAGCTCTGGACTCTGCCGTAGAGAGCAGTGCCATGAATGTGTTGGATGAAGGTTAACTAGTAGACGGTACCTGGTGAGAGTCTAGCCATAGATAGACCATTCATCTTCATGGAGAGGTGGTTGCCACCAGGGACGGGACAAGGGGTGGGCAGTAGGGGCGGCTGCTCCTGCCCCTGGCACAATGGTCTATTGCAGGGGTAGGGGGCACCCTGACCCTAACCCTAAGGGAAAGGAGGGTGCAATTTGGCATCTTTGCCCTGGGCGCTGGATGACCTTGTCCCGGCACTGGTTGCCACCAAAAGATCTCTATAGGGTTGAGCCCTGTATGGGTGTCGTATAAATAAGGGTCTGTTTCAGCTCAGAACCTGGATTATTGTCATTCCTCGTGCAGAGTTGGTTGCCTCCAAAAGATCTCTATAGGTTTTAGTCTGGGCCCCGGTGAGACTCTAATGAGAGACTGCCCATGAGGAGGATATTTTGGACACTTCTTTGCCTTTTCTGCACAAACAAATCCCGAGGATATGCTTTCTGAGTTTTGGCGGAATTAAGCTCTCTGGCCAGGACCTGAAGGCAGACCTGAAGACCTTCAGGTGACCATGGACAGGTGCTCCTGGGTTAGTTGAATAACCACATCATCTAGGTAAAATGTTAAATATGGTTCTTTACAGCTCAGAACCTGGATTTTTGTCATCCTTTGTGCAGAGTTGGTTGCCTCCAGAAGATCTCTATAGGGTTTACTCTGGTCACCGGTGAGACTCTAATGAGAGACTGTCCACGAGGAGGATATTTTGGACACTTCTTTGCCTTTCCTAGACAAACAAAACCCGAGGATATACTTTCTGAGTTTTGGCAAGTGATGTTGGGTTGGTTGAATGACCACATTGTCTGGTTAGAGTTTTACACATGGTTCTCTACAGCCTAGAACTCACTCTCTAACATGCTTCAAGCAGAAGTGGTTGCCTCCAAAAGATCTCTAGAAGTGGTTGCCTCCAAAAGATCTCTATAGGGTTTAGCCTGGTCTCCCAGAACCCAATCTAGAACCCAATCTCTAACATTCTTCATGCAGTATCGGTTGCCTCCAAAAGATCTCTATAGGGTTTAGCCTGGTCTCCCAGAACCCAATCTAGAACCCAATCTCTAACATTCTTCATGCAGTATCGGTTGCCTCCAAAAGATCTCTATAGGGTTTAGTCTGGTCTCCGGTTAGACTCTAATGATAGACTGCCCATGAGGAGGATATTTTGGACACTTCTTTGCCTTTTCTGGACAAACAAAACCAGAGGATATGCTTTCTGAGTTTTGACAGGTGACGTTGGGTTGGTTGAATGACCACATTGTCTGGTTAGGTTTTTACACATGGTTCTCTACATCCCAGAACCCAATCTCTAACATTCTTCATGCAGAAGTGGTTGCCTCCAAAAGATCTCTATAGGGTTTAGTCTGGTCCCGGGTGAGACTCTAATGATGGACCTCCTACTCTCAAGCTCCCCTGTCTCCTCTTCCCATGTTTGTCTCCAGGATTTCTCCACAGCCTCTCCCATCCTCTGGAACTCGCTACCTCCACTGCTCCGGTGGCTATCCCCTACTCTTGCTACCTTCAGGCGATACCTGAAAACTCATCTCTTCAGGAAAGCCTATCACGTATCCAACTAATCTTCTACCACTTCCATCAGCTCATTCCCCACAGTTACAACCTTTTGTACCAAAATGTAAACAAGGATACTAGTGCGCACAACCCCAACTAATGTCCCTAATTAATCCCTAACACTCAAAGATACTAAGGGAAGCTGCCAACATATATAGTGATCTCTACACCATCAAAGAAATTGTGAAAAAAGTATGTGGCGCTACCTATACCAAAAATAGCATTTATAATCAAATATATAATAAATTCTAAATAAACTAAATAAATCAATACGTGCAAAATATGCAAATAGTACAATCAATGTGTAAAAACCTGATGTGCAAAAAAACGCATACAGTGCAATAATAAATATTTAATTGTGTAGATTATTGCACTGTATGCGTTTTTTTGCACATCGGTTGTACTATTTGCACATTGCATATTTTGCACGTATTGATTTATTTAGTTTATTTAGAATTTATTATATATTAGATTATAAATGCTATTTTTGGTATAGGTAGCGCCACATACTTTTTTCACAACCTTTTGTACCACCTGCTCCACCCTATTAGATTGTAAACTATTCTGAGCAGGGCCCTCATATTTCCTCTTGTATTTTATTGTATTATAACTGTATTGTCTCCTTTTTATATTGTAAAGCGCTATGTAAACTGTTGGCGCTATATAAATCTTGTATAATAATAACAGACTGTCCATGAGGAGGATATTTTGTACACTTATTTGCCTTTTCTGGAAAAACAAAACCAGAGGATATGCTTTCTGAGTTTGGTTGAAGACCTTAAGATGACCTAGGGCAGGTGATGTTGGGTTGGTTGAATGCCCACATTGCTTAGATTTTTACACATGGTTCTCTACAGCCCAGAACCCAATCTCTAATGCCTTGTACGCACAGTCGGACTTTCCGACGGAAAATGTACGATCGGACTGTGTTGCGGAAATTCTGATCGTGTGTCCACTCCATCAAACTTTTTCCGTCGGAATTTCCAACACACAAAGTTTAAGATCAGGATCTAAAATTTTCCGACAACAAAATCCAATTGTTTAAATTCCGATCATGTGTAGACAATTCCGACACACAAAGTGCCACGCATGCCCAGAATAAATTACGAGATGAAAGCTATTGGCTATTGGCCTCTTTATAGTCCCGTTGTACGTGATTCACGTCACCTCGTTCTGAACGATCGGATTTCCGCCAACTTTGTGCGACCGTGTGTATGCAAGACAAGTTTGGGCCAAAATCCGTAGGAGTGTCCGACCGTATGTACAGGGGCCAGGGCATAACATTCTTCATGCAGAAGTGGTTGCCTCCAAAAGATCTCTATAGTTTAGCCTGGTCTCCGGTGAGAATCTAGCCCTAGACCATCCATGAGGAGGATATTTTGGACACTTCTTTGCCTTTCCTGGACAAACAAGACCCAAGGATATGCTTTCTGAGTTTTGGCAGAATTAAGCTCTCTGGCCAAGACCCGAAGGCAGACCTGAAGACCTCAAGGTGGCCTTAGGCAGGTGATGCTGGGTTGGTTAATGATAGACTTCCTAAGAAGAGGATATTTTGAACATTTCTTTGCTTTTCTTGGCTCCATTTGGAAGGACAAACAAGATCTGGGGATATACTTTCAGAGTTCTACAGACTCTGATTCCTCCTACATTGAATTGAATTGAAAACCGCTGGCACTATATAAATCCTGTATCATATTAATAATCAAGCTCTCTGGCAAAGGCCTGAAGGCAGACATTGAGATGACCTTGGGTAGGAGCTGCTGGGTTTGCTCAATGACCCCATGTCTGGGTAGACTGTTTGACATTGTTCTCTACAGCCCAGAATCTCCATCTCTGATGCTCTTCATGAAGAAGTGCTTGCCACCAATATATCATTTTAGGGTTTAGTCTTTCAGGATTGATCCCACATGGAAAAGGATCCACCATAGTGAGCAGTTCTAGATCCATACTGTAATGTGTCATGAATGTGTCTTAGCTCTTGTACACACGGTCGGAGAATCTGTCGGAATGAGTCTTATCGGACCGTGTCGTCAGATAATCCGACTGTGTGTGGTATGCATCGGACTGAATCCGTCCGAATCTCCGTCCGACCCAATTTTCCAACATGTTGGAAATATTTCCCGACCAACTGGGCCGGACGGACCTAATCCGATCATGTGTAGAGCATTTTCATCGGACCAAGTGCCACGCATGCTCAGATCAAATTCCTACATCAAAGCTATTGGCTACTAGCCTGAATGTAGTCCCATCGTAACAAAATTACGTCATCACATTCTGAAAGATCGGATTTTTCGCCAACTTGGCCCGACCGTGTGTATGCAACAGTTTCGGACACAATCCGTCGGACTAAATCCAACGGGCAAAATCCAACGGATTTGGTTGGCAAAATCTCCAACCGTGTGTACGTGGGCTTATGAGGAACAGCTAGCAGATGGTCTCCAGTGAGACTCTAACCATGGACCACTCATAAAGAGGATATTTTGAACACTTCTTTGCCTTCCTGGCTCCATCTGAAAAGGACATACAAGACCTAGGAAAATGCTTTCGTAGTTCTGGACACATCAAATCTCTGACAAAGAGCTGAAGACTTTGAGGTGACCTTTAGGCGGGAACTGTTGGGTTGGTGGAATGACCACATAGTATGGGTAGAATGTAACAAATGGTTTTCTACAGGCCAGAACCCAATCCCTGACATTCTTCGTGCAGAGGTGCTTGCCACCAAAAAGATCTTTATAGGATTTGGTTTGATTACCCCAAGGTACAACCACAGTTCTCTGCAACGCACTTCAATGATATGCTCCATGTATTGGGTTGTGTTGCCCTTAAAAAAATAACTGACCTATTTTTTCATGTGTCACCATAAATTGACAGCCTTTCTCATATTGAACCAACTGCCTAACATTACACACCACAACACACAAAACGCATGGGTTACAGTGCTCTGTATTATGATTTGAATGGAACCTAAAGGTTCAACTTTCCAGTTGCATTTGGGGATCCATCTTACAGGGTTGGGTCAGGAATTAAAGGGCTGATCCACCCTAAAGCCATATTTTATTTATAAGCAGAGCCTGGTTCTCTCTGGGTGCAGAACATGTTCTGCAATAAAAAATAAATATAGCGCAATGATAGCTGAGCATGGATGCAGAACATGGCCAGGCCAGGCAAGGTTCACACCATGCACGTGGAATCATAAACCTTGCAGTTTGTGTTGTGTTTTCATCCGGTTGACTGAAGTGGCTAAGTTCAGATCAGGACAAGAAGGATGACAGTGTGGACAGAGTGCAATGACTTCTGGGAAAAAAAACTATTTGCCAATCACGTGAGCCTTTCTAAACAAAAAGAATGTCCAGAGTCCCCTCCTCCCCCACAAGGGGCCAGAAAACGACATTGGACCATTTTGTCAGAGATTACACCAGACAAAGACAAAAGAGAAGAAAAAGTCAAAAAAAAAAAAAAAAAAAAAGGAGTAAAGAGTATTAAGATTATAAAAAATTTAAAGAGTAAAGAGTAAACAAAAGTAAAAAGAGTATAAAATGTATAAAAAGTAAAGGGCATAAAGAGCATTAAAAGTAAGGACAGTATAGAATATGAAGGAAAAAAAAAAGAATAAAGAACATAAAAAGTAAAAAGAGTACAAAGAATAAAAGTAGAAATAATATAAAGAGAATATGGAGTAAAAGAGTATAAAAAGTAAAAAGAGTATAACGTTTATAAAAAAAAAAAGAGTAAAGAGCGTAAACATTAAAGAGAGTATAAAGAATAAAAATTATAAAGAATGTAAAGAGTATATAGAGTAAAGAGTATAAAGAGTATGAAAAGTAAATGATATAAAAAAAAGAGTACAGAGTATGAGGTGTAAAAATAGTATAAAATGTAAAAATAGCATAAAGAGTAAAAATCAGTGGCGGCTGGTGCTCAAAATTTATGGGGAGGCGCAAACAAACTGAAAAATTCTGAAAAAATCCCCATCAATCGCAGCCACTGTGCCATCAAACGCAGCAACCGTGCCCCTCAATTTCCGCCACTGTACAATCAAATGCAGCCACTGTGCCATCAAACACAGCCACTGTGCCCATCAAACGCAGCCACTGTGCCCATCAAATACTGCCACTGTGCCCATCAAATGCTGCCACTGTGCCATAAAACGCAGCCACTGTGCCATCAAACGCAGCCACTGTGCCCATCAAATGCTGCCACTGTGCCATCAAACGCAGCCACTGTGCCCCTCAATTTCTGCCACTGTACAATCAAACGCAGCCGCTGTGCCATCAAATGCAGCAACTGTGCCCCTCAATTTCCGCCACTGTACAATCAAACGCAGCCACTGTGCCATCAAACGCAGCAACTGTGCCCCTCGAATTCCGCCGATGTACAATCAAACGCAGCCACTGTGCCATCAAACACAGCCACTGTGCCCATCAAACGTAGCCACTGTGCCCATCAAATGCTGCCACTGTGCCATCAAACGCAGCAACTGTGCCCCTCAATTTCCGCCACTGTACAATCAAACGCAGCCACTGTGCCATCAAACACAGCCACTGTGCCCATCAAACGCAGCCACTGTGCTCATCAAATGCTGCCACTGTGCCATCAAACGCAGCCACTGTGCCATCAAACACAGCAACTGTGCCCCTCAATTTCCACCACTGTACAATCAAACGCAGCCACTGTGCCATCAAACACAGCCACTGTGCCCATCAAACGCAGCCACTGTGCCCATCAAATACTGCCACTGTGCCCATCAAATGCTGCCACTGTGCCATAAAATGCAGCCACTGTGCCCATCAAATGCAGCCACTGTGCCCATCAAACGTAGCCACTGTGCCCATCAAACGCAGCCACTGTGCCCCTCAATTTCCGCCACTGTACAATCAAACGCAGCCACTGTGCCATCAAACGCGGCCACTGTGCCATCAAACGCAGCAACTGTGCCCCTCAATTTCCGCCACTGTACAATCAAACGCAGCCACTGTGCCATCAAACACAGCCACTGTGCCCATCAAACGCAGCCACTGTGCCCATCAAACGCAGCAACTGTGCCCATCAATTTCTGTCACTGTACAATCAAACGCAAGCCACTGTGCCATCAAACGTAGCCACTATGCCCATCAAAACGTAGCCACTGTGCCCATCAAATGCTGCCACTGTGCCATCAAACGCAGCCACTGTGCCCATCAAAACATAGCCACTGTGCCCATCAAATGCTGCCACTGTGCCATCAAACACAGCCACTGTGCCCATCAAATGCAACCAATATCCCCATCAAATGCAGCCATAAAAAGTGTAAAAAATATAAAGAGTATAAAGTGCAAAGAGTATAAAAAATGTAAAGAATATAAAAAGTTTAAAGAATATAAAGAGTAGAATCGGATCAGAAATCATATAATGTATTGATTGTATTGGAAGAATCAGATCATAAATAGTACAATGTATTGATTCTATTGAAAGAATCGGATCATAAATTGTGCAATGTATTGATTGTATTGGAAGAATCAGATCAGAAATTTTACAATGTATTGACTGTATTGGAGGAATCATGTAATAAATCATAAAATGTATTGATCGTTTCAGAAGAATCAGATCAGAAATTGTACAATGTATTCATTGTATTGGAAGAATCAGATCATAAATCCTACAGTGTATTGATTGTATAAGAATAATCAGATCATAAATTGTACAATGTATTGATTGTATTGGAAGAATCCGATCAGAAATTGTACAATGTATTGACTGTATTGGAGGAATCATGTAATAAATCATAAAATGTATTGATCATTTCAGAGGAATCAGATCAGAAATTGTACAATGTATTGATTGTATCTAAAAAATAATATAATTAATTGTACATTGGAAGAATCAGATAATAAATTGTACAATATATTGACTGTATTGGAGGAATCATGTAATAAATCATAAATTGTATTGATCATTTCAAAAGAATCAGATCAGAAATTGTACAATGTATTTATTGTATCTGCAAAATAATATACTTAATTGAACAATGCATTGATTGTATCAGAAGAATCAGATCATAAATTGTACAAAGTATTGATTGTATTGGAAGAATCAGTTCATAAATTGTACAATGTATTGATTGTATCAGAAGAGTCAGATCAGAAGCTGATGGCACAAAATGGTCAGCTTGAATGTTTTCTGTAATTTGGACAATAGTGTCTTTGTTTTAACTTTGTAACTGATTGGTTGTTCCGTGTATGACCGATGTAATGTTTCTAACAATCCCCTTCAGAGAATTTTTTTTTTAATCTGACCAATATCTCTTATTTCTCTGGCCGTCTGTGCTCCCAGGGTGCTGCGATTGCTGCCAGGTGGAATCTTCTGGAAGTAGTACTGCCATGTGCACCCTGGGATTAGCCTGGAAGCAGATGGGGAAGGTGTACAAGTCCTGTCAGGTAGTGGGTACGCTGTGTCTGTATGATTTCCGGTATTCAGAGGCAGACTGCAGCCCCAGGCTCTGTAATAATTCTCCTGTCCCATCCCACAGCCAGCCCAGGAATGTCAGGGGAGAGGCGGGGCCTCCAGGTGAGGACAGAGTCCTGTACACACCGAGTGCAATCCCTGCTGTCACCTCACTGGACAGAGTGCAAGCTCTGCGGGCAAGCAGCCACCGTATTGCTATTAAAAGAGCACACAGGGAAGGGTGACGGGAAATCTGTCTTCCAGTCCACGACCTCCTCCGCCCCATCGCCTGGGAATGTCGCATGGTGCCAGAAACTGCAGGTAAGACAACGTGTCCTGATACCAAGTATGGAGATAATTAGTCGTGGAGCGCACATTGCTATACAATGCCGGGTACAAAGAGCAAAATCCTCCAAGTCAGAGAATCCTAAAATATGTAACGTGTATTCCACAACTGTATCCATTTACTTTTATTAAAAATAAGAATACTTTGTAAAACTTGCAGGTGGTCATGGCTCAGAATGTCACTATTAGGAATTGGAGCTTCTATATAATGTACTACCGCTTTTATAAAATACTTGTTCTCGTAAAAAAAAAAAAAAAAAAAAAAAAACAGATGCAGACATGGAATATATATCATAGAATGTATCTGCATTCCCTCATATCATACAAAGTATATCCACCCTCATATCATACAAAGTATCTTCATCCTTCATATCATACAAAGTATCTCCATCCTTCATATCATACAAAGTATCTCCATCCCTCATATCATACAAAGTCACTCCATCCTTCATATCATACAAAGTATCTCCATCCTTCATATCATACAAAGTATCTCCATCCCTCATATCATACAAAGTATCTCCATCCTTCATATCATACAAAGTATCTCCATCCCCATATCATACAAAGTCACTCCATCCTTCATATCATACAAAGTATCTCCATCCTTCATATCATACAAAGTATCTCCATCCTTCATATCATACAAAGTATCTCCATCCTTCATATCATACAAAGTATCTCCATCCTTCATATCATACAAAGTATCTCCATCCTTCATATCATACAAAGTATCTCCATCCTTCATATCATACAAAGTATCTCCATCCTTCATATCATACAAAGTATCTCCATCCTTCATATCATACAAAGTATCTCCATCTTTCATATCATACAAAGTATATCCATCCTTCATATCATACAAAGTATCTCCATCCTTTATATCATACAAAGTATCTCCATCCCTCATATCATACAAAGTATCTCCATCCTTCATATCATACAAAGTATCTCCATCCTTCATATCATACAAAGTATCTCCATCCCTCATATCATACAAAGTATCTCCATCCCTCATATCATACAAAGTATCTCCATCCTTCATATCATACAAAGTATCTCCATCCTTCATATCATACAAAGTATCTCAGTCCTTCATATCATACAAAGTATCTCCATCCTTCATATCATACAAAGTATCTCCATCCTTCATATCATACAAAGTATCTCCATCCTTCATATCATACAAAGTATCTCCATCCCTCATATCATACAAAGTATCTCCATCCCTCATATCATACAAAGTATCTCCATCCCCATATCATACAAAGTATCCCTATCCCTCATATCATACAAAGTATCTCCATCCCCATATCATACAAAGTATCTCCATCCCCATATCATACAAAGTATCCCTATCCCTCATATCATACAAAGTATCTCCATCCCCATATCATACAAAGTATCTCCATCCCTCATATCATACAAAGTATCTCCATCCCTCATATCATACAAAGTATCTCCATCCCTCATATCATACAAAGTATCTCCATCCCTCATATCATACAAAGTCACTCCATCCCTCATATCATACAAAGTATCTCCATCCCCATATCATACAAAGTATCTCCATCCTTCATATCATACAAAGTATCTCCATCCTTCATATCATACAAAGTATCTTCATCCTTCATATCATACAAAGTATCTCCATCCCTCATATCATACAAAGTATCTCCATCCTTCATATCATACAAAGTATCTCCATCCTTCATATCATACAAAGTATCTCCATCCCTCATATCATACAAAGTATCTCCATCCCTCATATCATACAAAGTATCTCCATCCCTCATATCATACAAAGTATCTCCATCCCTCATATCATACAAAGTATCTCCATCCTTCATATCATACAAAGTATCTCCATCCCTCATATCATACAAAGTATCTCCATCCCTCATATCATACAAAGTCACTCCATCCCTCATATCATAAAAAGTATCTCCATACCTCTTATAACACAATGTATTTCCACCCCTCATAACATACAAAGTATCTCTATCCTCTCATATAAAAAAATTCTCCATCCCCCATATCATACAAAGCTTCTCTATCCCCATATCATACAAAGTATCTCCATCCGTCATATAATACAAAGATTCTCCATCTCTTATATCATAGAAAAGTCACTCCATCCCTCATTTCATACAAAGTATCTCCATAACTCATATCATGCAAAGCATCTCCATCCTTCATATCATACAAAGTATCTCCATCTTCTCATAACATGCAAAGTATCTTCATCATCCTCTCACATCATACAAAGTATTGCCATTCCTCATTTCATACAAGGTATCTACATCCCTCATATAATATATGTATCTCTCTGTCACTTAAATCCTATAAAGTAGCTTAGGTTATGTTTTGATCAGAGCTCAGAGTTTGAAGGCCTAACAAAAACTCTGACGTCTTCGGAAAGCCCTTATGGTTAATCATGTAATAAAGGTCATTATAATGGGTGTATACAGTGTGAATCATTGTAAATGTCTTGCTAACAATATGTCACAATGTAACACTATCAGCTCATTACACTACAGAGACCTCAGAGGTGCTTCTAGGATGTGGGATAGACATATGAACAGTCTGAGATAAGACAAGGGACAAAGTCCAATCACGTAATTATTGCTGGAAGGGTGGAGATGTCACCTATGCTGGAATACACTGTCTACCCACTGGGGCTGATTTACTAAAGGCCGTGTTGTGTGGTTGGGGATCAGATGTTGGTGTAGTGTTGTGTGGTTGGGGATCAGATGTTGGTGCAGTGTTGTGTGGTTGGGGATCAGATGTTGGTATAGTGCTGCGTGGTTGGGGATCAGATGTTGGTATAGTGTTGTGTGGTTGGGGATCAGATGTTGGTATAGTGTTGTGTGGTTGGGGATCAAATGTTGGTGTAGTGTTGTGTGGTTGGGGATCAGATGTTGGTGTAGTGTTGTGTGGTTGGGGATCAGATGTTGGTGCAGTGTTGTGTGGTTGGGGATCAGATGTTGGTATAGTGTTGTGTGGTTGGGGATCAGATGTTGGTGTAGTGTTGTGTGGTTGTGGATCAGATGTAGGTGCAGTGTTGTGTGGTTGGGGATGAGATGTTGGTATAGTGTTGTGTGGTTGGGGATCAGATGTTGGTGTAGTGTTGTGTGGTTGGGGATCAGATGTTGGTGTAGTGTTGTGTGGTTGGGGATCAGATGTTGGTGTAGTGTTGTGTGGTTGGGGATCAGATGTTGGTGTAGTGTTGTGTGGTTGGGGATCAGATGTTGGTGTAGTGTTGTGTGGTTGGGGATCAGATGTTCGTGTAGTGTTGTGTGGTTGCCGACAGGGGCGTAACTATAGGGGGTGCAGCAGTCGCGACCGCAACTGGGCCCTGTGATGCAGGGGGCCCATGCAGCAGCATAGGCAGCTAGGGGTACCAGTGCACCATGCACACAGGTGGCTGGAGGTGGAGGGTGACTAGCAGAGCTCCATGCTCGACTATCGCACTTGCTGCTCTTTAGTTGTGCATTCCCCAGATGACCTGTGTCCTCGGCCGGCTCCTCAGAGTACCCCTCTCCTGCTCCATGCATTGCCGCTCAGTCCGATGTTTGTTCTCCCCAGCCAGAATCCCCCCCCCCCGAGTCCAGCCCACACTGCACTGCATACTTCTCCCGGGTAAACAAACTTTAAGCACACAGATGCACTGCAGCCCTATGAGAGCCCCCCGGAGGACACTGCAGGCTTATCCGCCAGCCCCCCTCCACTCCCGTCATACACAGATGATGAAAGGTCTTTCTGGGAGATATGCTGATCGCCCGTCCAGCACACTGGATGGAACCCAGGCCAACATGGATGTGTGCACGGCCTACAGCTTGGTCATGCTGAGTGAGAGGACCCCATCCCCCACACACCATTACATACCCCCTCCATCTCCCACAGGGACAGGGGACCCTTCTCACGTGGGGACAGGGACCCCCATCTCTCCTGGGGACAGGGACCACTTCTCACCTGGGGGCAGTAACTTCATCTGCCCTGGAGAAAAGGACCTCATCTCTTCTGGGGGCGGGGACCCCATCCTGCCTAGGGACAGTCCCCCAATGGGGCACCTAAAAATTAAAAAAAAACTGCTGATGCCAGTGGTGGAACTACAGGGCTCACAAAGGTCATACCCGTGACCACGCCCTGGAGTTCCACCGCCGGACTCGGAGGGAAGGGCCCTGGCTGGGGTTCAGGGGGGCCCTTCGTGGTTTCATGCATCGGGGCCCTGAAGGTTTTAGTTACGCCACTGGTTGCCGATCAAGGTGTCCGTTTATGAAGCAGTGAAAAAATTTCCCTGCTTCATTCTCAGGCATTCACAGAGGAGATCTTTGTAGATCGCTTCTCTTTTAGAGGAGTGAAGTTATTTAAAAACGCTTCAAACAGTGGAGGACAGCCCCCTGATACACACATATTATATATTTATATATATATATATATATATATATATATATATATATATACTGTCTTGGGGGATCTGAACGAGGTATAAGGAAGTTAATAATGTTTCTCTCTCCCCCTCAGATCCCACGGCATTCTCTCTTCACTCCCCGATTCTCCACCTCTGAGCTGGTGAATCGGGGAGTGTGAATTCTGACACAGATCGCCAGTGAAGTACTGAGATCGCAGCTTCATAAACTGGCCGTTTCTGTGTCAGTCAATGAGGATTCTCTGTGTGCGGAGATCATCGGTGGGAGAACATGTTCAAACACTTCTCCCCCGCTTTACTGTATCTCTGTTTCATAAACCATTTATGGACTGTGATGAGTGCCGATCATCGGGATCACCGCTGTTCACTGCTTCATAAACGGACACCAAAATGTTGGTGCAGTGTTGTGTGGTTGGAGAATAGATGTTGGAGTAGTGTTGTGTGGTTGGGGATCATATGTTGGTGCAGTGTTGTGAGGTTGGAGTCAGATGTTGGTGCAGTGTTGTGTGGTTGGGGATCAGATGTTGGTATAGTGTTATGTGGTTGGGGATCAGATGTTGGTGCAGTGTTGTGTGGTTGGGGATCAGATGTTGGTATAGTGTTGTGTGGTTGGGGATCAGATGTTGGTATAGTGTTGTGTGGTTGGGGATCAGATGTTGGTATAGTGTTGTGTGGTTGGAGGTCAGATGTTGGTGCAGTGTTGTGTAGTTGGGGATCAGATGTTGGTGCAGTGTTGTGTGGTTGGGGGTCAGATGTTGGTGCAGTGTTGTGTGGTCAGATGTTGGTGAAGTGTGGTATGGTTGGGGATCAGATGTTGGCGCAGTGTTGTGTGGTTGGAGATCTGATGTAGATGTAGTATTGTGTGGTTGGAGATCAGATGTTGGTGCAGTATTGTGTGGTTGGAGATCAGATGTTGGTGTAGTGTTGTGCGGTTGGGGTTGGAGATCAGATGTTGGTGCAGTGTTGTGGGGTTGGGGATCAGATGTTGGTGTAGTGTTGTGTGGTTGGAGATCAGATGTTGGCTTCAGTGTTGTGGGGTTGGGGATCAGATTCTGGTGTAGCGTTGTGTGGTTGGAGATCAGATGTTGGTGCAGTGTTGTGTGGTTGGGGGGTCACATGTTGGTGCAGTGTTGTGTGGTCAGATGTTGGTGAAGTGTTGTATGGTTGGGTATCAGATGTTTGTGCAGTGTTGTATGGTTGGAGATCAGATGTTGGTGCAGTGTTGTGTGGTTGGAGATCAGATGTAGGTGCAGTGTTGTGTGGTTGGGGATCAGATGTTGGTGTAGTGTCGTTCGGGATCAGATGTTGGTGCAGTGTTGTGTGGTTGGAAATCAGATGTTGGTGCAGTGTTGTGTGGTTGGGGATCAGATGTTCGTGCAGTGTTGTGTGGTTGGAGATCAGATGTTGGAGTAGTGTTGTGTGGTTGAAGATCAGATGTTGGTGCAGTATTGTGTGGTTAGAGACCAGATGTTGATGTAGTGTTGTGGGGTTGGGGATCAGATGTCGGTGTAGTTATGTGGTTGGAGATCAGATGTTGGTATAGCGTTGTGTGGTCAGATGTTGGTGAAGTGTTGGAGATCAGATGTTTGTAATGTGTGCTATGGTGGTGTGTGTGGTTGGGGATCATATGTTGGTATAGTTTTGTGTGGTTGGGGATCAGATGTTTGGTGCAGTGTTGTGAGGTTGGGGGTCAGATGTTGGTGCAGTGTTGTGTGGTTGAGGATCAGATGTTGGTATAGTGTTGTGTGGTTGGGGATCAGATGTTGGTGCAGTGTTGTGTGGTTGGGGATCAGATGTTCGTGCAGTGTTGTGTGGTTGGAGATCAGATGTTGGAGTAGTGTTGTGTGGTTGAAGATCAGATGTTGGTGCAGTATTGTGTGGTTAGAGACCAGATGTTGATGTAGTGTTGTGGGGTTGGGGATCAGATGTTGGTGTAGTTATGTGGTTGGAGATCAGATGTTGGTATAGCGTTGTGTGGTCAGATGTTGGTGAAGTGTTGGAGATCAGATGTTGGTATAGTTTTGTGTGGTTGGGGATCAGATGTTTGGTGCAGTGTTGTGAGGTTGGGGGTCAGATGTTGGTGCAGTGTTGTGTGGTTGAGGATCAGATGTTGGTATAGTGCTGTGTGGTTGGGGATCAGATGTTGGTATAGTGTTGTGTGGTTGGGGATCAGATGTTGGTGCAGTGTTGTGTGGTTGGGGATCAGATGTTGGTGCAGTGTTGTGTGGTTGGGGATCAGATGTTGGTATAGTGTTGTGTGGTTGGGGATCAGATGTTGGTGTAGTGTTGTGTGGTTGGGGATCAGATGTTGGTGTAGTGTTGTGTGGTTGGGGATCAGATGTTGGTATAGTGTTGTGTGGTTGGGGATCAGATGTTGGTATAGTGCTGTGTGGTTGGGGATCAGATGTTGGTATAGTGCTGTGTGGTTGGGGATCAGATGTTGGTGCAGTATTGTGTGGTTAGAGACCAGATGTTGATGTAGTGTTGTGGGGTTGGGGATCAGATGTCGGTGTAGTTATGTGGTTGGAGATCAGATGTTGGTATAGCGTTGTGTGGTCAGATGTTGGTGAAGTGTTGGAGATCAGATGTTTGTAATGTGTGGTATGGTGGTGTGTGTGGTTGGGGATCATATGTTGGTATAGTTTTGTGTGGTTGGGGATCAGATGTTTGGTGCAGTGTTGTGAGGTTGGGGATCAGATGTTGGTATAGTGCTGTGTGGTTGGGGATCAGATGTTGGTATAGTGTTGTGTGGTTGGGGATCAGATGTTGGTGCAGTGTTGTGTGGTTGGGGATCAGATGTTGGTGCAGTGTTGTGTGGTTGGGGATCAGATGTTGGTATAGTGCTGTGTGGTTGGGGATCAGATGTTGGTATAGTGTTGTGTGGTTGGGGATCAGATGTTGGTGCAGTGTTGTGTGGTTGGGGATCAGATGTTGGTGCAGTGTTGTGTGGTTGGGGATCAGATGTTGGTTCAGTGTTGTGTGGTTGGGGATCAGATGTTGGTGCAGTGTTGTGTGGTTGGGGATCAGATGTTGGTGCAGTGTTGTGTGGTTGGAGATCAGATGTTGGTGCAGCATTGTGTGGTTGGGGGTCAGATGTTGGTACAGTGTTGTGTGGTCAGATGTTGGTGAAGTGTTGTATGGTTGGGGACCAGATGTTGGCGCAGTGTTGTGTGGTTGGAGATCTGATGTAGGTGTAGTATTGTGTGGTTGGAGATCAGATGTTGGTGCAGTATTGTGTGGTTGGAGATCAGATGTTGGTGTAGTGTTGTGTGGTTGGAGATCAGATGTTGGTGTAGTGTTGTGTGGTTGGGGGTCACATGTTGGTGAACTGTTGTATGGTTGGGTATCAGATGTTTGTGCAGTGTTGTATGGTTGGAGATCAGATGTATGTGCAGTGTTGTGTGGTTGGGGATCAGATGTTGGTGTAGTGTTGTGTGGTTGGAGATCAGATGTTGGTGCAGTGTTGTGTGGTTGGGGATCAGATGTTGCTGTAGTTATGTGGTTGGAGATCAGATGTTGCTGTAGTTGTGTGGCTGGAGATCAGATGTTGGTGCAGTGTTGTGTGGTCAGATGTTGGTGAAGTGTTGGAGATCAGATGTTGGTAATGTGTGGTATGGTTGGAGATCAGATGCCGGTGCAGTGTTGTGTGGTTGGAGATCAAATGGTGGTGTGGTGTTGTGTGGTTGGAGATCAGATGTTGGTGCAGCGTTGTGTGGTTGGAGATCAGATGTTGGTGCAGTGTTGTGTGGTTGGAGATCAGATGTTGGTGCAGTGTTGTGTGGTTGGAGATCAGCTGTTGGTGCAGCATTGTGCGGTTGGAGATCAGATGTCGGTGCAGTGTTGTGTGGAGATCAGATGTTGGTGCAGTGTTGTGTGGTTGAGGGTTAGATATTGGTACAATGTTGCGTGTTTGGGACCACTTTTCTACTGTGTATTACATATAATTAGAGCCGCGCAGACAGTGGGAAGAATGCTGGGAGTGGTGGAGCAGAACGTGCCCCAGCCTGTGTCCTCTGTATCATCCATATTTATTGCTCTGCAGGAAATACCTCTTCCTGTACTAACACTGCTGTATCCACTCTGAGAGCCCCCATAAGGTTGACAATGACTATCTGTGAGGCCCACACCCTGATGCCCCAAAAGACTATTCCCTACCTGTCCCTAAGGGATATACCCTGCCGGTCACCAATGGTTTTACCCTGACTGTCTCCGAAGGCTAGATTTTGACTGTCCCCAAAGGACTTTTCCCTTACTGTCCCCAAGGACTATACCATGACTGTCCCCAATGGTTATGCACCTGACTATCTCCAAAGGCTATATTATGACTGTACCCAAGGATTTTTTCCTTACTGTCCCCAAGGATTATACCCTGACTATACCCAAGGGTGATTAGTGGAAGGCTGTCTCCCAGGGTCTATCCAATATCTGTCCAGTTCAGAAATGACCCTACAGGGACTATACTACCAGTCTAGGTGCAGGACTCCATGTGGGTTAGCCATTAAGGCAGCTTGGCTTTGCTGCTCCAGCACCCTTCAATGTGGCTACCGGCCCTGGATTACCCTTTATGGCAGTGCTTCACCCCTGTTTGGGAACCATTTGGTTATTATCCGTGATCTACCTATATTAGCAGATTTGGCTGTCTCCAATCACCTGTATACTAACCACAGGAACTAACCCCCTCTTGGGAGCATATTATTTAATATCCATACCTTCTGAATATTTACGTACGAGGTTCATTCTCCTGCAAGACAGTGAGATTCATTCTTTCCTCTGCTATCTTTGAAACCTTGATTGTGTCCTGAAAAAGCCTAACGGTGAAACGCGTTGATGCACAAGGGCTCACTGTATACTCTGTATCATTATACATGATGTTTAACCTTTGAATGCTCTATTCATGTATTGTATTTTCTCAATAAACATTGTTATTTTTTCTACACTTCGCTATTGTTTCGTATGCCTAAAAAGTCCGACCTAGGGATACTTAGCAAGTATCCCTTTCATTTTCTGTTTCCCTCTAACTTACGGATGTGCTTTCTTTCTTATTGTGTACCCAAGGACTTTACCCATACTGTCCTCAAGGACTATACCCTGACTGTCCCTAAGGACTTTTCCTTTACTGTCCCCAAGGACTATACCCTGACTGTCCCCAAGAGATTTACCCTGCCTGTCTCCAAGAGCTATACCCTGACAGTCTCTAATGGCTATAACTTGACTGTCCCCAAGAGCTATACCCTGGCTGTCCCCAAGGACCATACCCTGGCTGTCCTTAAGAGCTTTACCATGACTATCCACAAGGACTATACTCTGCCTGTCTCCAATAGTTATTCTCTGCTGGTCCCCAATGTTTTTTCCCCCGACTATCCCCTAAAGGCCATACCCTGACTGTCTCCAATTGTTATACCTTAACTATCCCCAAGGGGTATACCCTGTCTGTTCCCAAGGGGTATACCCTGTCTGTTCCTAAAGAGTATACCCTGTCTGTTCCCAAGGGGTATACCCTGTCTGTTCCCAAGGGGCATACCCTGTCTGTTCCCAAGGCTTATTTCTTGCCTGTTCCCAAGGAAATCATACACATTCAATGGACAGGAATCAGGTATGTATCCATACTTGAATGAAAGAGTTAATCAGACCGTGGAAACCAGAGTGCAGGAATCTCTAAATATAATGAAGTGAATGCAACACCTAGTGTCTTGTTTATTATACTCATGTACTGTGTTTACATGGCAGACATATTTATACTCCATTGGCTCCATACCGGAGAGGAGAATAAGGAAGCTTGGATGAAGCTCGTGACAGGCCCGGTAGTCCAGGAGGCGAAGGAATATACAGCAGGGATCCATGGCGGAACGCTTGAAGGTAATATGTGTTATTCCTTATCCAGACTGCAGTGGTGTCATGCTTATCTTGCCATGACAACATGGCGTCAAAACCCCCTGTGCAGGGTTTCATTCACCCCTGATGAATGTTATCATTCACCCCTGATGAAGGTTATTCACCCCTGATGAAGGTGCAACTTGATGGAACCTGCAGCATAAAGATGGGTGGCAACACTCCAAAGTGGGCAGGATCAAAGGTTAAGAGCTGTGTTAGGGAGACCTCATTGCTGGAGCTCCCATGACATATTGGGCCAAGAAGCGACTAATGCCCTGTACACACGGTCGGACTTTCCAACGGAAAATGTGCGATTGAATCTTGTTGTCGGAAAATCCGATCGTGTGTGGGCTCCATCTGACTTTTTCCATCGGAATTTCCAACACACAAAGTTTGAGAGCAGGATCTACAATTTTACGACGACAAGATCCGATCGTTTAAATTCCAATTGTGTGTAGACAATTCCAACGGACAAAGTGCCACGCATGCTCAGAATAAATTACAAGACGAAAGCTATTGGCTACTGCCCTCTTTATAGTCCCATCGTATGTGTTGTACGTCACCGCATTCTGAATGATCAGATTTTCCGACAACTTTGTGCGACCCTGTGTATGCAAGACAAGTTTGAGCCAAAATCCGGACAAAACGGATTTTGTCGTTGGAATGTCCGACCGTGTGTACAGGGCATAAGACCCCAGAACTCACCTATAACTGGCAAAGTCTCTATGCTGCTCACATAAGATGTAGAGAAAGGTGACAGAAGCATAGTAATATTAAAGTGTCTCATTCTTCTTTAGGATTCAGACTCAGAAGGGTCCGACGACGAGATCATCTGGGAGAAGCCAGTTAGTGATTGGACAGTGCAGGACGTGTGCTCCTGGCTCCAGTATGGACCCCTACAGAACAGCGCTGGGCTCCTCCAGGCAGCTTACACTCATCAAATCTCAGGTAAGCTGTCCTGTTACCTACTACACCCTGGCTCATATCCCCCTGATGGGGGCAAGAAAGGGGTCCCAGGAAAGGAAGGTCATTCTTCCTACAGACCAACATTGTAAGGGGATTTTTTTCCCACTGACCAACCAATGTAGGGGGCATTCTTATCAATGATAACCAATGTAAGGAACATTCTTCCCCCTGACCACCAATGTAAGGTACATTTTTCGCACTGATCACCAAAGTAAAGGACATTCTTCCCACTGATCACCAATGTAAGGAACATTCTTCTCCACTGACCACCAACGTAGGAGACATTCTTCCCACTGACCACCATTGTAAATAGCATTCTTCCCACTGTTCACCAATGTAAGGGACATTCTTCCGACTGACATTCAATGAAGTGATTCACCTAGACCTGAAAATTAATTGAAGGGTTCCTCCGTGAAAGGTTTGAAAAGACTTGTTTATGTCATCACACCATTTACTGTTCCTTCTATGCTGTAAAATCCAGAGAGGTCAGAAGTCTCTAAAGTGGTGCAACCATCGTGACAGCCACCAGTGGCTAGGCCATGGTTGAAGACACTTGGGTCAGTATCTTCCACATTGTCATATTTTATTGAAGCACAACTGAATGTCTTCACCATGTCTTCATGCTTTAGGTATTAAGTTGGAGCCACGTGACTGGCTATTTCTCTGATGACCCAGTGTGCCAAGTCAGGTACATTAGATGTCAAATGGTTAGAAGTACCCTAACAGGTTGGTTGATGGTTCGAGATGCAATAAAGTAAGGTGACCCTGTCTGTCTCCTCCCTCCAGGTCGAGCTCTGCTTAGGCTCTCCGATAACCTGCTGCAGCGGATGGGGGTTCATCAGGAGAGTATGCGTAGGGTGATATTGGTGGAGGTCCTAGAGCTGAGACTGCAGCAAGAATTACAGCAACTGCTGCTCATCACTGAAGGTAAAGATGAATGAGGGTGGCCGCGACTGACGGTATCCACGGTTGAGGATGCTGGATGTGACTGAGGGTTCCGAAAGTTAAGGATGAGTGAGTGTGACAGAGGGTGTCTAAGGTTGAGGATAACCGAGAATGGGTGTGACTGAGGGTGTCCTAGGTTGTGGATAATTGAGGATGGGTGTGACTAAGGGTGCCCAAGGTTGAGGATAACCGAGGGTGGATGTAATTGAGGATGACCAAGGGTAGGTGTGACTGGGGGTGCTGAAGGTTAAGGAGAATCAAGAGTGAGTGTGACTCAGGGTGTAATTAAGGGTGTCCAAGGTTGAGGATGACCAAGGATGGTTGTGACTGAGGGTGTCCAAGGTTGAAGATGATGAGGATGGGTGTGAGTGAGGGTGTCTGAGGTTGAAGATGACCGAGGGTGGGTGTGACTGAAGGTGTCCAAGGTTAAGGATGACCAAGGTCCATTGTGACTGAAGGTGTCCAAAGTTGAGAATGACCAAGGATGGGTGTGACTGAGAGTGTGCAAAGTTGAGGATAACTGAGGACGGGTGTGACTGAGGGTGTACAAGGTTGAAGATGACCAAGGGTGGGTGTGACTGAGGGTGTCCAGGGTTGTGAATGACTGAGGGTGTGTGTGACTGAGGCTGTCCAAGGTTGAGGATGAGTAAGAGTGGGTGTAATTGAGGGTGTCCAAGGTTGAGGATGACCAAGGGTGGGTGTGACTGAGGGTGTCCATGTTTGAGGATGGCCGAGAATCAATGTGACTGAGAGTGAGTGTGACTGAGGGTGTCCAAGGTTGAGGATGACCGAGAATGGGTGTGACTGAGGGTGTCCTAGGTTGTGGATAATTGAGGATGGGTGTGACTAAGGGTGCCCAAGGTTGAGGATGACCAAGGGTGGATGTAATTGAGGATGACCAAGGGTAGGTGTGACTGGGGGTGCTGAAGGTTAAGGAGGACCGAGAGTGAGTGTGACTGAGGGTGTAAATAAGGGTGTCCAAGGTTGAGGATGACCGAGGATGGGTGTGACAGAGGGTGTACAAGGTTGAAGATGACGAGGATGGGTGTGAGTGAGGGTGTCCGAGGTTGAGGATGACCAAGGGTAGGTGTGACTGAAGGTGTCCAAGGTTGAGGATGACAGAGGCTGAGTGTGACTGAAGGTATCCAAAGTTGAGAATGACCAAGGATGGGTGTGACTGAGAGTGTGCAAAGTTTAGGATAACCGAGGACGGGCGTGACTGAGGGTGTCCAAGGTTGAAGATGACCAAGGGTGGGTGTAACTGAGGGTGTCCAAGGTTGAGGATGATTGAGGATGGGTGTGACTGAAGGTGTCCAAGTTTGAGGATGACCAAGGTCGAGTGTGACTGAAGGTGTGCAAAGTTGAGAATGACCAAGGATGGGTGTGACTGAGAGGGTGTGAGTGAGGGTGTCTGAGGTTGAAGGTGACCGAGGGTGGGTATCAC
This sequence comes from Lithobates pipiens, assembly GCF_037356315.1. NCBI lineage: Eukaryota > Metazoa > Chordata > Amphibia > Anura > Ranidae > Lithobates > Lithobates pipiens. The sequence goes on along the minus strand of NW_027507758.1, from coordinate 617,409,868 downwards.
TGAAGGTGTTTAAGGTTGAGGATGACCAAGGGTCGGTGTGACTGAAGGTGTCCAAGTTTGAGGATGACCAAGGTCGAGTGTGACTGAAGGTGTCCAAAGTTGAGAATGACCAAGGATGGGTGTGACTGTGAGTGTGCAATGTTGAGGATAACTGAGGACGGACGTGACTGAGGGTGTCCAAGGTTGAAGATGACCAAGGGTGGGTGTCACTGAGGGTGTCCGAGGTTGAGGATGCCTGAGGGTGGATGTGACTGAGGGTGTCCAAGATTGAGGATGATCAAGTATGGGTGTGACTAAGGGTGTCCAGGGTTGTGAATGACTGAGGGTGTGTGTGACTGAGGCTGTCCAAGGTTGAGGATGAGTAAGAGCGGGTGTAATTGAGGGTGTCCGAGGTTAAGGATGACCAAGGGTGGGTGTGGCTGAGGGTGTCCATATTTGCAGATGACGAGAATCAGTGTGACTGAGGGTGTCCTAGGTTAAGGATGACCGAGGCTGGGTGTGACTGAAGAAAAGTGCGACTAAAGGGTGTCAAACGTTGAGGGTGAACGAGGATGGGCGTGACTAAGGGTGTTGAAGATTGAGGATGGCCTAGGACGGATGTGACTGAGAATGAGTATAACTAGCATGTCCAAAAATGAGGATGACTGAGGCTGGGTGAGACCTACATATCTGATATACTGTACATAATCTATAGGATCTGAGCTCCTGTACATCTTTATAATGGGAATAATGGGAATATTTCTCCATTTGTCATTACAGAATGAAGCTGGGAGGATCTGACCAATCACATCGCTGAATCGGCTGAAACAATACAAGTGTTTATGTTACAAAGTGTTAGATGAGGAGATCCTACTGACGCCAAAACCCTGATCAGAGTCTGGTGCCACTCCAATATACAGTATATAACTGCCCAGAAGGGGGCAGAGCCTGTTACAAGTCCAATCTACAGTGTATAACTCCCTAGAGGAGTGTAGGTGGTAGGTAGGTGTAGAGTGAAATATACAGTGTATATCTCCTGAGAAAGGTACAGAGTCTGGGGCCAGTCTAATATGAAGTATATTACTCCCTAGAGGTGTAGGTGGTAGGTAGGTGTGGGTTGCGGAGTAGGGTGCCAGTCCTGTCTGCAGTATATAACTTCCTAGAAGGGTGTATAGTCTGGTGCCAATCCTATCTACGGTGTATATCTCCCAAGAAAGATCCAGTCTCATGCCAGTCCAATGGGCACTGTACAGTGGTGTGAAAAAGTGTTTGCCCCCTTCCTCATTTCCTGTTCCTTTGCATGTTTGTCACACTTAAGTGTTTCGGAACATCAAACCAATTTAAACAATAGTCAAGGACAACACAAGTAAACACAAAATGCAATTTGTAAATGAAGGTGTTTATTATTAAAGGTGAAAAAAAATCCAAACCATCATGGCCCTGTGTGAAAAGGTGATTGCCCCCTAAACCTAATAACTGGTTGGGCCACCCTTAGCAGCAACAACTGCAACCAAGCGTTTGCAATAACGTGCAATGAGGCTTTTACAGCGTCCTGGAGGAATTTTGGCCCACTCATCTTTGCAGAATTGTCCTAATTCAGTTACATTAGAGGGTTTTCGAGCATGAACGGCCTTTTTAAGGTCATACCACAACATCTCAATAGGATTCAGGTCAGGACTTTGGCTAGGCCACTCCAAAGTCTTCATTTTGTTTTTCTTCAGCCATTCGGTGGTGGACTTGCTGGTGTGTTTAGGATCATTGTCCTGCTGCAGAACCCAAGTTCGTTTCAGCTTGAGTACACGAACAGATGGTCGGACATTCTCCTTCAGGATCTCTTGGTAGACAGCAGAATTCATAGTTCCTTTTATCACGGCAAGTCTTCCAGGTCCTGAAGCAGCAAAACAGCCCCAGACTATCACACTACCACCACCATATTTTACTGTTGGTATAATGTTCTTTTTATGAAATGCAGTGTTCCTTCTACGCCAGATATACTTGGACACACACCTTCCAAAGAGTTCCACTTTTGTCTCATCGGTCCACAGAATGTTGTCCCAAAAGTCTTGGGGATCATCAAGATGTGTTGTGGAGAAATTGAGACGAGCTTTGATGTTCTTTTTGCTCAGCAGTGGTTTTCTCCATGGAACTCTGCCATGCAGGCCATTTTTGCCCAGTCTTTTCCTGATGGTGGAGGCATGAACGCTGACCTTAACTGAGGCAAGTGAGGCCTGTAGTTCCTTGGACGTTGTTGTGAGGTCTTTTGTGACCTCTTGGATGAGTCGTCGCTGCGCTCTTGGGGTAATTTTGGGCGGCCGGACACTCCTGGGAAGGTTCACCACTGTTCCATGTCTTCGCCATTTGTGGATAATGGCTCTCACTGTGGTTCGCTGGATTCCCAAAGCTTTGGAAATGGCTTTATAACCCTTTCCAGACTGATAGATCTCAATTACTTTCTTTCTCAATTGTTCCTGAATTTCTTTGGGTCTCGGCATGATGTGTAGCTTTTAAGGATCTTCTGGTGGACCTTACTGTGTCAAGCAGCTCCTATTTAAGTGATGCCTTGATTGTGAACAGGTGTGGCAATAATCAGGCCTGGGTGTGGCTAGAGAAATTGAACTCAGGTGTGGACAACCACAGTTATAGTATGTTTTAACAAGGGGGGCAATCACTTTTTCACACAGGGCCATGATGGTTTGGATTTTTTTTCACCTTTAATAATAAACACCTTCATTTACAAATTGCATTTTGTGTTTACTTGTGTTGTCCTTGACTATTGTTTAAATTGGTTTGATGTTCCGAAACACTTAAGTGTGACAAACATGCAAAGGAACAGGAAATGAGGAAGGGGGCAAACACTTTTTCACACCACTGTATATCTCCCCAGGAGAGACCAGTCTGGTGCCAGTTCAGTCCAATAGAGGTGGTATGTAGGTATAGGGCGAAGAATCTGGTGCCAGTCCAATAAACAGTATATCATTTCCTAGAGGAGTGTAGGTTGTAGGTAGTTGTAGAGTGCAAAGTCTGGTACCAGTCCTGTCTGCAACTACCCAGAAGGGTGCAGAGTCTGGTGCCAGTCCAATCTACAGTATACAACTGCCCAGAAGAATAGAGGTGGTAGGTAGGTGCTATATGAAGTTTGGTGCCAGTCCATTATACAGTAGATAACTCCCTAGAGGTGAGTAGATGGTAGGCATGTGTACAATATTGTGAACAATATACACTATATAACTGCCCAGAAGAATGTAGAATCTGGTACCAGTCCAATATACAGTATACAGCCCAGAGGTGTGTAGGTGGTAGGCAGATGTAGGGCATAGAGTCTGAAACCAGTCTAATCTGCAGTATATAAATTCCCAGAAGGGTTTGGAGTCTGGTGCCAATGCAATCCAGTATATACAGTAACTTCCCAGGAATGTCTGGTTCTGGTCCAATTTTAGTATATGACTGCCCAGAAGAGTGCAGAGTCTGGTGCCACTCCATTATACAGTATATAACTGTCCAGAAGAGTGCAGGGTCTGGTGCCAGTCCAATGGGCAGTGTATATCTCCCCCAGAGAGACCAGACTGGTAGCAGTCTAATCTGTAGTATATAACTGCTCAGAAGGGTGTAGAGTCTGGTACCAGTCCAATCCAGTATATAACTGTCAAAGAAGGTATGATAGTCTGGTTTCCGGTCCAATTTTAGTATATGACTGCCCAGAAGAGTACAGAGTCTGGTGCCAGTCCAATGGGCAGTGTATATTTCCCCGGAGAGACCAGACCGGTACCAGTCCAATCTGCAGTATGCAACTGCCCAGAAGACTGTAGAGTCTGGTACTAGCCCAATCCAGTATATAACTGCCCAGGAAAGGTACGATAATCTGGTTTCTGGTCCAATTTTAGTATATGACTGCCCAGAAGAGTGCAGAGTCTGGTGCCACTCCAATATAAAATATACAACTGCCCAGGAAGGTACGATAGTCTGGTTCCAGTCTGATTTTACTATTTGACTGCCCAGAGGAGTGCAGAGTCTAGTGCCAGTCTGATGGGTAGTGTATATTTCCCCGGAGAGACCAGACTGGTACCAGTCCAATCTGCGGTATGTAGCTGCCCAGAAGGGTGTAGAGTCTGGTGCCAGTCCAATGGGTAATGCAGTTTTCCCCAGAGAGACCAGACTGGTACCAGTTCAATCTGCAGTATGTAACTGCCCAGAAGGGTGTAGAGTCTGGTACCAGTCCAGTCCAGTATATAACTGCCCAGGAGGGTACGATAGTCTGGTTTCCAGTCCAAATTTAGTATATGACTGCTCAGAAGAGAACAGAGTCTGGTGCCAGTCCAATGGGCAGTGTATATTTCCCCGGAGAAACCAGACTGGTACCAGTCCAATCTGCAGTATGTAACTACCCAGAAGGGTGTAGAGTCTGGTACTAGCCCAATCCAAAATATAAATGCCCAGGAAAGGTACGATAATCTGGTTTCTGGTCCAATATTAGTATATGACTGCCCAGAAGAGTGCAGAGTCTGGTGCCACTCCAATATAAAATATACAACTGCCCAGGAGGAAGGTACGATAGTCTGGTACCAGTCTGATTTTACTATTTGACTGCCCAGAGGAGTGTAGAGTCTGGTGCCAGTCCAATGGGTAGTGTATGTTTCCCCGGAAAGACCAGACTGGTACCAGTCCAATCTGCAGTATGTAACTGCCCAGAAGGATGTAGAGTCTGGTGCCAGTCTAATGGGCAGTGTATATCTCCCCGGAGAGACCAGACTGGTGCCAGTCCAAACTGCATGATGTAAATGACCAGAAGGATGTAGAGTCTGGTACCAGTCCAATACAGTATATAACTGCCCAGGAGGGTACGATAGTCTGGTTCCGGTCCAATTTTAGTATATGACTGCCCGGAGGAGTGCAGTGTCTGGTGCCAGACCAGTGGGCAGTGTATATCTCCCCAGGAGAGACCGGACTGATGCCAGTCCAATCTGTAGTATATAACTGCCCAGAAGAATATAGGGGGTAGGTACAGTAGGTAGATGTAGGGTGAAGAGTATGCTACCGGTCTAATATGCAGTATATAACAACCTAGCGTGTGTAGATAGGTAGGAGGGGGGTACAGAGCCTGGTGCTAGCCCAATCTGCAGTTTGCAGTATAACTGCTCAGAGGTATGTAGGTGGTAGGTAGGCGTAGGGTGAAGAAGAATCCATAGCCTTGCAGGTCACCATGAGCGGTGTGAAAGAGGTGCAGCGAATACACAGTACAGATAAGTGGTGTCAAAGCTGGGGCTGGGGTGGGCATCCAATAACAAGTCAGTCCCCCCCCCCCACCTTTATACCCTTTTTGGTGAAAACCCTTTCCATATACATTGTATGTATTATACCGGATGTGCCACCTCTGGTGCCAGGTGACCCCTTCCCCTCACAGAACACTCCAGAAATTGTCTAGAAGAAGAAGAAGGTTTTTCTTTGGGGATAATAAAGTCCTTCAATGTTTCCAATTATTTGTTTCACCGGAAAAAAAGAACAATTCGAGAATAAAACAGACATGGACGAAACGCGTTGACAGAGCACTATGGATCCAGCATATGAAACGCGTCGCTCTGACCCAAGAAGAGACCGATATGGTATTCAGTGTACATAAGGGAAGGATTCGTGTCTGTAAACATCAGAGATACATTCAATAAACTATCAGCTTTGTGGTAAAAATGGAAGCCGTGTTCTTGGTTCTCATCGTATCCCCCCCCATGGGAGGTTCTAGGTCCTGGCTGGGGGGGGGGGGGACGACGACATTGTTTCAGAGACATTCCATTGTATTGAATCCCATCAGAAGAAGTGATCACTATGAGCAATCCCCCCCGGTCACACTGAATTCCACTTTGAAACCGTGCGACTTTACTTGAAGATGCGCCACTTCAAAGCCGCAGGTCAGTGTGACTCCAGGGGCAACTTGGCTGACATCTGTGCCACTTCGTGCCCCAATGAAAATAGCGCAGGAACCCTTTCTTGCAAATGGGCGCGGCACCGCAAAGTCACAGTTGCACTGATTTGACCAATTCCATCGCCGACAATCGGAAACGCGATCCCTTTAACCATTGACCGCCAGGACCCCGGTGCATGTACTGCGAGTGGGCGGCAACTACAGGCTGAGCGACGTACTGGTACAAGGGCAATGCCATGGCCTCTTTGTCCAGCGGACACAGCAGATCACGGCACTCGGTACCCAGCTGCTGTGAGCTGCCGGGATATCATTGAGTGGCCGGGGTATCATGTGATCGCTTTGACCAATCATAGCGATCACATGATTACATGTGAGCAAAACTGTCATGAATGGCTTCCATTCATGGCAGCTTGCTTACTATTGTGGTGCTGTGATCCGCCCATAGCTATCACATGGTACCTAGGCCAATCACAGCCCCCTGTACCATGTGATTAGCTGTAGCCAATCACAACTCACAATAGTAAGCAAGCTGTCATGTATGAAAGCCATTAATGACAGCTTGCTTACTATTGTGATGTTGTGATTGGCCCAGGTACCATGCAATAGCTGTGGGCCAATCACAGCCCCCTGTACCATGTGATTATCTGTAGCCAATCTCAACTCACAATAGTAAGCAGGCTGTCATGAATGGCTTCCGTTCATGACAGCTTGCTTACTATTGTGTGGCTGTGAACCGCCCACAGCTATCACATGGTGCCTCTGCCGTACCATGTGATTAGCTGTAGCCAATCACAACATCACAATAGTAAGCAAGCTGTCATGAATGAAAGCCATTCATGACAGCTTGCTTACTATTGCGATGCTGTGATTGGCCCAGGTACCATGCAATAGCTGAGGGACAATCACAGCCCCCTGTACCATGTGATTATTTGTAGCCAATCACAACTCACAATAGTAAGCAAGCCATCATGAATGGCTTCCGTTCATGACAGCTTGCTTACTATTGTGATGCTGTGATCCGCCCCCAGCTATCACATGGTACCTAGGCCAATCACAGCACCCTGTACCATTAGCTGTAGCCAATCACAGCATCACAATAGCAAGCATGCTGTCATGAATGGAAGCCATTCGTGACAGCTTGCTTGCTATGTGATGCTGGGATTGGCCCATAGCTATCACATGTTACCTGGGCCAATTAAAACACTCTGTACCATGTGATTAGCTGTAGCCAATCACAGTATCACAATAGTAAGCAAGCTGTCATGAATTAAAGCCATTGATGCCAGCTGAAACTATTGCTTATAACAGTAATCATCCCTGACAATGAAAATGAAAAAACAAAACAAAAAAAAGACAATGAAAATATAATTTATTGATCCAATAGTCCAGCGTCTAGTGAAACTGGAAGACTCTGATGACAGTATGTAAAAAAAGAAAGGAAAAATAAAAAGGCAAACATTTTTTAAAAAAGGGAAAGAATTGTAAAAAAAAAAAAAAAAAGGGAATAAAATGTTAAAAAAAAAATAAGGAAAAAAAAACGGGGAAAAAAATGGAAAAAAAAAAAAAGGGAAAAAAGTGAAAGAATGTTAAAAGAGGGAAAGAATTTAAAAAAAAAGAAAAAATGTTAAAAAAAAGGGGGAAAAAAAGAAAAAAAAAAAAAGAAGGGGAAAAAGTGTTAAAAAAAAGGTAAGAATTTTAAAGAAAGGGAATAAAATGTTAAAAAAGGGTAAAAATGTTAAAAAAGTGAAAAAAAAGGGGAAAAAAAAAAAGAAAAATAAAAAGGGGGAAAAAAAAGAGACAGAATGTTAAAAAAGGATAAGAATTTTTTTTAAAAAGGGAATAAAATGTTAAAAAAGGGAAAAAAAGAAAAAGAAAAAAAAGGGGGAAAAAAAGGAAAAATAAAAAGGGAAAAAAAATTAAAAAAGGGAAAGAATTGTACAAAAAGAGAATAAAATGTTAAAAAATAGGGGAAAAAAATAAAAAAAAAGGGAAATTTTTTTTAACAAAAATTAAATAAGGGAAAAAAGGGAAAGGATAAAAAAAAAAAGAATAAAATGTCAAAAAATGGGAAAAAATAAAAAATAAATAAAAAAAGAAAGAAAAGGGGGAAAAAGTGTTTAAAAAAAGAAAAGAAAAAAAGTGAAAAAAAAAAGGAAAGAATGTTAAAAAAGGGTAAATTTTAAAGAAAAGGAATAAATTGTTAAAAAAAGGGGGGAAGAAAAAAAAAGGGGAAAAAATGTTAAAAAAGTGAAAAAATTTAAAAATAAAATGAAAAAAAAAAATAAAAAAGGGACAAGATATTAAAAAAAGGGTAAGAAAAAAAAAAGGGGAAAAAAATGTTAAAAAAGTAAAAAAAAAAAAAAAAAATAAGAAAAAAGGGAAAGAATGTTATAAGGGAAATAATGTTAAAAAAAGGGAATAAAATGTTTTTAAAAAAGGGAAATTAAAATAAAAAAAAGGGTGAAAACTGAAAAAACAATGAAAGAATGTTTAAAAAAGGGGAAAAAATGTTAAATAAATTGAATGAAAAGTAAATAATTTTTATAAATTTTTTTAAATAATGTCTCTGTCATTTTGCACAAAGTGTGAACCTAGACAGTATGTATGTGCCTTGCAGCTAGTGCAAAACTACAAGTCCCATGAGGCATTGCAAGGCTGACAGTTACAAGCATGACTCCCACAGGCAGAGGCATGATGGGACTTGTAGTTTTGCAACAGCTGTAGGTCCGTCAGTTTGACACGCCTGCTCTAGAAGCTACTACACTGCTACTACAGTGATCTGCACTAGTTTCTAGGTCTTGTGCCGAACAGCAGCCCTGCTATTTGATGAACACAAGAGGTCGCTCGCTCGGGCATAGGCGCCATTCAGAGGACACTTTCCACCTTAGCAATAAATGCAAAGCACTCTCTGATTGGAGGAGGTGAAGATTGTGACATCACTGCCCCACCTCTCCACCTTATGCAATCAGAGAACACTTTGCATTCCTCGAGAAAACTAAGGGGTCCAAGCCCAACCCCTGAAAAACAACCCCACACCTTAATCCCCCCCCCCCCTCCATCAAGTGGTTTGGACCAGTGCACAAAGCAAGGTCCATAAAGACACGGATGAGTGAGTTTTGGGTGGAGGAGCTTGACTGGCCTGAACAGAGTCCTGATCTCAACCCGATAGAACACCTTTAGGATGAATTAGAATGGAGACTGCACGCCGGGCCTTCTCATCCAACATCAGTGCCTGACCTCACAAATGCGCTTCTGGAAGAATGGTCACACATTCCCATAGACACACTCCTAAACCTTGTGGACGGCCTTCCCAGAAGAGTTGAAGCTGTTATAGCTGTAAAGGGCGGGCCAACTAAATATTAAACCCTACGGACTAAGACTGGGATGCCATTAAAGTTCATGTGCATGTAAAGGCAGGCGTCCCAATACTTTTGGTAGTATAGTGTGTGGGCGTTCCCAAATCACAATAGTAACAAATTTGAATGAATCCATAAAGAAATAAAATAACGAATTCTCCAAATTTGAATTCAAAATGGAAACAATTTTTCAAAAAATACAGTGAGGTGTAAACATAAAATAAGATGATGATTCCTACTTAGGCTGCTTAACAGAATAGAAAACAATGGAATAGAATTGAATAGAATGGAAAGGAATAGAATAAAGAGAAACACAATAAAATACAGAGAAATGTAATGAAATGGAATAGAATAGCCCAGAATAGAAAAAAAAGAAAAGAAAAATAGAATAGAAACAAATATAATATAAATAAATAGAATAGCATATAAACTATTAAAATAGAAAAAAAATTGAATAGGATTGATTATAATGAAATAGAATGGAAAAGAATTGAAAAAATAGAAATGAAAACAAAATAGAACAGAATAGGATAGAAAAGAATATAAAAGAATAGAATTAAAAAATAAAATAGAATAGCATAGAATAGACAGAAATAGAATTGAAAATTAGAATAGAATACACAATCATAATTTCCGAATCACAATAGTAACGCAAATCAATGAATCTAAAATAGATTATAAAAATAGAATAGAAAGGAACAGAATAGAATTGAAAAATAAAATAGAATACCAGAGAATAGAATACCATATAGTAAAATAGAATATAATAGCATAGAATATAATAGACTACAATAGCATAGACTAGAATGAAATAGAATAGCACAGAATAGAAAAAAAACTAATAAAAATAGAAATGAAAACAAATAGAATATAAAGAAATAGAATACCATAGAGTAGAATAAAAATAGATAAAAAAAAATAATGGATTATAATGAAATAGAACAGAAAGAAATAGAATGGCAAAGAATAGAAAAAAAATAGAATAGAATATAAAAGAATAGAATAAAATAAAAAAATTAAATAGAATACAATAAAAAAGAATAGAAAGAAATAAAATTGAAAAATAGAATAGAATAAACAATCACAATAGTAACGAATTTCAACAAAGCTTAAATAGATTATAAAAAGAGAATAGAATAGAAAAGAATAAAATAGAATTGAAGAAATTGAATACCATAAAATAGACTAGAATTGCAAAGAAGAGAATAGCATATACTAAAATAGAATATCATAGACTAAAATACCATAGAATAGAATAGAATACCATATAATGAAATAGAACACCATAGAATAGAATACCAAAGAAAATAATGCCATATAATAAAATAAATCATAGAATAGAATACCATAGAATATAATAGAACACCATAGAATAGAATATCATATAATAAAATTGAATAGAATGTCATAGAATACCATATAAAATAATAGAATACCATGGAATAGAATACCATATAATAAAAAAGAGAATAGCATGCCATAGAATAGAATATAATAGAACACCATAGAATATCATACAATAAAATAGAATACCATAGAATAGAATACCATATAATAAAATAGAATGCAATTGAATATAATATAATAGACTAGAATATTATATGATAACATAGAACACAACGCCACAAATTAGAATAGAATATAATAACATATAAAACAGAATAGAATGCCATAGAATATAATAGAACGCCATAGAATAGAACCACAGTATATAATAACATACCATATATTAGAATAACATATCATGAAATAGAATACAATGTATTAAAAAAGAATAGAATGCCATAGAATAGAACACCATAGAATAGAATACCATAGAATAGAACAGGATAAACAGAGAGGACGAATCTCCGTTATGGGGGACACAGACAGCAATAAAGACTGACGGGGGTTCTAATCCTTCTCCACTCCATCCAACACTAAGAATAGGTTTTGCCTTGAGCCGTACTTTAATAAAGTAGTTGGAGCACGCGGATGTAGGGAAATGTGCACCCCGAGTCTCTTGGTCTCACCTCCCGGAGCGCAAAAAGCCTAAATCTGAACACCAGAGAAAACACAGAAGTCTTCTCACTTCCTGTTCTGGTGACACCAGATGGATCTGACATTGTTGTCACCAGTACAGGAAGTCCTCTGTACTGACACATCCCTCCTCTACTAGTCTCCTCCTGACAATGATGGCTTTCCCTTCACTTTATATCCTTAGAAATGGCAATGTGGGTGTGGGGGGGGGAGGAGATAAATGTCCGTGTTGGGAGGGGTGCAGAGTGATTAATAGGGATGTCTCTCAGTTGGTCTCGGGAAAGATGACGGCGGTGATATTTCGTTTTCCGGTCAGCTGACCTCCTCCAGTGATCACGTGACAGGCGATGATCTTCCCTTTCGGTCAGCTGACTGCATCGAATTGGTCACATGACCGACAGTGATATTTCTTCTTCCGGTCAGCTGACCTCGTCGAATGATCACATGACCGGCGGTGATATTTCGTCTTCCGCTCAGCTGACCTCCTCCAGTGATCACATGACCGGTGGTGATGGTGATGATGATGGGGGTGCTGTGTGCGGTGTTGCTGATGAGTTGTGTGCTGCTGATCCGGGCTCAGGTGGAGGTCAGTGTGTGATATTTATATATTGGGATGTAGAATGTTCCCCTCACCAGGGAATGACCTCTAATATATCTCATACAGAGGAGACAGACCAGACATGTATACTGTGTATATATATATATATATATATATATATATATATATATATAGAGGCGAGGATATAGGATGTATATACATCGTATACAGAGCATTCTTCTCCCTCACATCTCTATTCGAGTGTCAGCTCCCAGGATCACAGCCCCCCCCCCCCTCCCCCCTTCACTATGGTACCTGCACTGTCCACATCTATATTGTAGAACGCTACACACACTGTTGGTGATATACACTCACCGGCCACTTTATTAGGTACGCCCGTTCAATTGCTCGCTAACACAAATCGATAATCGGCCAATCACGCGGCAGCAACTCAATGCATTTAGGCATCTAGACGCGGTGAAGACGACTTGCTGAAGTTCAAACTGAGCGTCAGAACGGGGGAAGAAAAGGGGATTTAGGTGACTGTGAACGTGGCATGGTTGTTGGCGCCAGGCGGGCTGGTCTGAGGGTTTTTCCACACATAACCATCTCTAGGATTTACAGAAACTGGTGGAAAAAGAGAAAATATCCAGTGAGTGGCAGTTGTGTGGAGGAAAATGCCGTGCTGAGGTCAGAGGAGAATGGGCAGACTGGATCCAGATGATAGAAAGTCAACAGTAACTCAAATAACCTCTCGTTACATTCAAGGTATGCAGAATACCATCTCTGAACTCAACACATGCAACCTTGAGCAGATTGGCTACAGCAGCAGACCACCACACCGGGTGCCACTCCTGTCAGCTAAGAACAGGAAACTGAGGCTACAATGGGCACAGAATCACCAAAATTGGACAATAGAAGATTGGAAAAACGTTACCTGGTCTGATGAGTCTCGATTTCTGCTGCGACATTCAGATGGTGGGGTCAGAATTTGGCACATGAACCCATCCTGCCTTGTATCCCCCATTCAGGGTGGTGGTGTAATGGTGTGGGGGGATATTTTCTTGGCACACTTTGGGCCCCTTAGTACCAATTGATCATTGTTTAACCACCACGGCCTACCTGAGTATTGTTGCTGATCATGTCCATCCCTTTATGACTACAGTGTCCCCATCTTCTGATGGCTCCTTCCAGCAGGATAATGCACCATGTCACAAAGCTCCAAATCATCTCACCACTGGACAATGAGGTCCCTGTCCTCCAATGGCCTCCACACTCATCACATCTCATCCAATAGAGAACCTTTGGTCTGTGGTGGAACGGGAGATTCTAATCATAGATGTGCAGACGACAAATCTGCAGCAACTGTGTGATGTCATCATGTCACTATGGAGGAAAATCTCTGAGGAATGTTTCCAACACCTTGTTGTATCTCTATGTCATGAAGGAAAAATGGGGTCCAACCCAGGACTAGCAAGGTGTACCTAATAAAGTGGCCGGTGTGTGTGTGTGTGTGTGGGTGTGTATGTATGTATGTATATATATATATATATATATATATATATATATATATATATATATATATATATATATATATATATATATATATATATATATATATACACACATACATATACAGAGCATTCTTCTCCCCCTCATCACATCTCTAATAGAATGTCAGCTCCCAGGATTACAGACCTCCTCACCTCTACTCTGGTACCTGGACTGTCTACATCTATATTGTACAACACTACACACACTGTTGGTGATATACATATCCTGAATAATGACGATGGTGACATAACACAGAGGAGGGGGTAGTAGTCATATCATAGAACACCCACCAGCGGCGGCCCCCTTACCCCCTGCATCCCCCCCCCTTTCTACCAGGGTCCGTCCCCTTTCTGCCAGCTTCCATCCCTTTTCTGTCCCCCTTTCCCCCAGGGTCCTAACCCTTTCTGTCCCCCCTTTCCGCCAGCTTTCATCCCCTTTCTGTCCCCCTTTCGGCCAGCTTTCATTCCTTTTCTGTCCCCCTTTCTTTCCCCATTTCTGCCAGCTTCCATCCCTTTTCTGTCCCCCTTTCCGCCAGCTTTCTTCCCTTTTCTGTCCCCCTTTCTTTCCCCATTTCTGCCAGCTTCCATCCCTTTTCTGTCCCCCTTTCTGCCAGCTTTCATCCCCTTTCTGTCCCCCTTTCCGCCAGCTTTCATTCCCTTTCTGTCCCCCTTTCTTTCCCCATTTCTGCCAGCTTCCATCCCTTTTCTGTCCCCCTTTCCGCCAGCTTTCTTCCCTTTTCTGTCCCCCTTTCTTTCCCCATTTCTGCCAGCTTCCATCCCTTTTCTGTCCCCCTTTCCCCCAGGGTCCTAACCCTTTCTGTCCCCCCTTTCCGCCAGCTTTCATCCCCTTTCTGTCCCCCTTTCGGCCAGCTTTCATTCCCTTTCTGTCCCCCTTTCTTTCCCCATTTCTGCCAGCTTCCATCCCTTTTCTGTCCCCCTTTCTGCCAGCTTTCTTCCCTTTTCTGTCCCCCTTTCTTTCCCCATTTCTGCCAGCTTCCATCCCTTTTCTGTCCCCCTTTCCCCCAGGGTCCTAACCCTTTCTGTCCCCCCTTTCCGCCAGCTTTCATCCCCTTTCTGTCCCCCTTTCCGCCAGCTTTCATCCCCTTTCTGTCCCCCTTTCCGCCAGCTTTCATTCCCTTTCTGTCCCCCTTTCTTTCCCCATTTCTGCCAGCTTCCATCCCTTTTCTGTCCCCCTTTCCGCCAGCTTTCTTCCCTTTTCTGTCCCCCTTTCTTTCCCCATTTCTGCCAGCTTCCATCCCTTTTCTGTCCCCCTTTCCCCCAGGGTCCTAACCCTTTCTGTCCCCCCTTTCGGCCAGCTTTCATCCCCTTTCTGTCCCCCTTTCCGCCAGCTTTCATCCCCTTTCTGTCCCCCTTTCCGCCAGCTTTCATTCCCTTTCTGTCCCCCTTTCTTTCCCCATTTCTGCCAGCTTCCATCCCTTTTCTGTCCCCCTTTCCCCCAGGGTCCTAACCCTTTCTGTCCCCCCTTTCCGCCAGCTTTCATCCCCTTTCTGTCCCCCTTTCCGCCAGCTTTCATCCCCTTTCTGTCCCCCTTTCCGCCAGCTTTCATTCCCTTTCTGTCCCCCTTTCTTTCCCCATTTCTGCCAGCTTCCATCCCTTTTCTGTCCCCCTTTCCGCCAGCTTTCTTCCCTTTTCTGTCCCTCTTTCTTTCCCCATTTCTGCCAGCTTCCATCCCTTTTCTGTCCCCCTTTCCCCCAGGGTCCTAACCCTTTCTGTCCCCCCTTTCGGCCAGCTTTCATCCCCTTTCTGTCCCCCTTTCCGCCAGCTTTCATCCCCTTTCTGTCCCCCTTTCCGCCAGCTTTCATTCCCTTTCTGTCCCCCTTTCTTTCCCCATTTCTGCCAGCTTCCATCCCTTTTCTGTCCCCCTTTCCGCCAGCTTTCTTCCCTTTTCTGTCCCCCTTTCTTTCCCCATTTCTGCCAGCTTCCATCCCTTTTCTGTCCCCCTTTCCCCCAGGGTCCTAACCCTTTCTGTCCCCCCTTTCGGCCAGCTTTCATCCCCTTTCTGTCCCCCTTTCGGCCAGCTTTCATTCCCTTTCTGTCCCCCTTTCTTTCCCCATTTCTGCCAGCTTCCATCCCTTTTCTGTCCCCCTTTCCGCCAGCTTTCTTCCCTTTTCTGTCCCCCTTTCTTTCCCCATTTCTGCCAGCTTCCATCCCTTTTCTGTCCCCCTTTCCCCCAGGGTCCTAACCCTTTCTGTCCCCCCTTTCCGCCAGCTTTCATCCCCTTTCTGTCCCCCCTTTCCGCCAGCTTTCATCCCCTTTCTGTCCCCCTTTCCGCCAGCTTTCATCCCCTTTCTGTCCCCCTTTCCGCCAGCTTTTCCGCCAGCTTTCATTCCCTTTCTGTCCCCCTTTCTTTCCCCATTTCTGCCAGCTTCCATCCCTTTTCTGTCCCCCTTTCCGCCAGCTTTCTTCCCTTTTCTGTCCCCCTTTCTTTCCCCATTTCTGCCAGCTTCCATCCCTTTTCTGTCCCCCTTTCCCCCAGGGTCCTAACCCTTTCTGTCCCCCCTTTCCGCCAGCTTTCATCCCCTTTCTGTCCCCCTTTCCGCCAGCTTTCATCCCCTTTCTGTCCCCCCTTTCCGCCAGCTTTCATCTCCTTTCTGTCCCCCTTTCCGCCAGCTTTTCCGCCAGCTTTCATTCCCTTTCTGTCCCCCTTTCTTTCCCCATTTCTGCCAGCTTCCATCCCTTTTCTGTCCCCCTTTCCGCCAGCTTTCTTCCCTTTTCTGTCCCCCTTTCTTTCCCCATTTCTGCCAGCTTCCATCCCTTTTCTGTCCCCCTTTCCCCCAGGGTCCTAACCCTTTCTGTCCCCCCTTTCCGCCAGCTTTCATCCCCTTTCTGTCCCCCCTTTCCGCCAGCTTTCATCCCCTTTCTGTCCCCCTTTCCGCCAGCTTTCATCCCCTTTCTGTCCCCCTTTCCGCCAGCTTTTCCGCCAGCTTTCATTCCCTTTCTGTCCCCCTTTCTTTCCCCATTTCTGCCAGCTTCCATCCCTTTTCTGTCCCCCTTTCCGCCAGCTTTCTTCCCTTTTCTGTCCCCCTTTCTTTCCCCATTTCTGCCAGCTTCCATCCCTTTTCTGTCCCCCTTTCCGCCAGGGTCCGTCCCTTTTCTGAAAAAAAAGAAAAAAGAGAGAGACTTTTCCCCTGCTGTTGTGTCCTGCTTTTTACTTGCGTACCAACACCAGGAGAAAAGAAAAGTAGCTACCTTAGGTTTCGGTGAACACATAGGACATTTGATTAATATCAAAAATATTTTTATTTCTTTCTATACATAAAGCAATAAACCTTGATTGAATTACATCAATCGATCCTAGGTGTTTACACAACATTAACCAAAGATGACCCAAAGATCATCCTTATCTGCACAGTTCATACACCCTGACTTTCAACAAACAATACCAGACATACTCATACATACAACAATAAAACAGATAGAGGCGCCTCCTATGGCCATACATGTGGGGATATACCGAGTATGATCAAATTGTACCAATAATACGCTTCTATTTGGAAGCATGAGATAAAAATCTCTCGGAAATCTGCACATGTATGGTCATCAAAGTAGCAGTAATTGGAAATGGGGATAATTATGACCAGACAACGGTCCTAATCTCTCATTAGTACCTCCATTTAACCTACATAGCAATTCTCTTCGGTTGAAATAGGAATATCACAGGCTCGGGATTATAACAGTCTCATGAAGATCTCTCAGTTCAGTCAATTTATTATAACTCTGAGGCCGCGTACACACGGGCGGACTGTTCGCCCAACCTTGTTCGGCAAACAGTTTCATCAAACAGTCCGCTCAAAATTTGCATGAGCGGACTTGCCCACACACGAGCGGACTGTTTGACGAACAAGGTTGGGCAAACAGTTCGCTCAACTTTTGAAATGAACGGACTCGCCCACGTAAGGCGGAGGCAAATCCGCCCATTTCGAGCGCGTGTACAGGTAGGCGGGGCCCGCGAAGGAGACGTCGCGGGCTCCGCCGCCTGGAATGGGCTTAAAGGGGAACCCCAACGCCGAAAAAAATCGGCGTGGGGGTTCCCCCCAAGTCCACACCAGACCCTTGTCCGAGCACGCTACCCGGCCGGCCAGGAAAGGGGGGCGAGCGAGCGCGCCCCCCCTCCTGAGCCGTACCAGGCCGCGTGCCCTCAACATGGGGGGTGCCTTAGGGAAGGGGGGGCCGCGCGGCCCCCCCACCCCAAAGCACCTTGTCCCCATGTTGATGAGGACAAGGGCCTCTTCCCGACAACCCTGGCCGTTGGTTGTCGGGGTCTGCGGGCGGGGGGCTTATCGGAATCCGGGAGCCCCCTTTAAGAAGGGGGCCCCCGGATACCGGCCCCCCACCCTATGTGAATGAGTATGGGGTACAATGTACCCCTACCCATTCACCTGTGAACTAAAGTACAATAAAAAACACAACACAGAGAAAAAATATTTTATTGCACAGCTCCGGGGGTCTTCGGGGGTCTTCTCGCCGGACTCCTCCGCTATGTGTGTGTAGCTCTTTTGCTAGCGGAGGAGTCCGGCTTTCTTCCTCCCCGCCGCCGGCCTCTTCTCCCGACTTTGGGGGTCTTGTCCCCCTCTTCGGTTCTTCTGCCGGGCCACCGCGACTGGTCCGGTGGCCCGGTCTTCTGTCGCCGTCTTCCGTTCTTCTGTCGCCGCCTTCGGTTCTTCTGCCGGGCCACCGCGCCTTCTTGTAGCTCTTTTACAGGCGGTGGCCCGGTCTTCTGTCGCCGCTGTCGTCGCCGCCGCCGCCTTCCGTTCTCGTTCTTCTTCTTGTTCTTCTTCTTCTTCTCCTGGAGATGTTGACTCGACGATCTCTCCGGCCGGAATGCCAGGGACACGCTCCGCTGCCACTTATATAGTGACAATGGGGCGGTGTCACATGGTATATGTCACATGGGTTGGTCACATGGGGACTATGACATCGTAAGGGGGCGGGGTCACCATGTGACCAACCCATGTGACATATACCATGTGACACCGCCCCATTGTCACTATATAAGTGACCGCACAGCGTGGCTCTGGCATTCCGGCCGGAGAGATCGTCGAGTCAACATCTCCAGGAGAAGAAGAAGAAGAACAAGAAGAAGAACAAGAACGGAAGGCGGCGGCGGCGGCGACGACAGCGGCGACAGAAGACCGGGCCACCGCCTGTAAAAGAGCTACAAGAAGGCGCGGTGGCCCGGCAGAAGAACCGAAGGCGGCGACAGAAGAACGGAAGACGGCGACAGAAGACCGGGCCACCGGACCAGGCGCGGTGGCCCGGCAGAAGAACCGAAGAGGGGGACAAGACCCCCGAAGTCGGGAGAAGAGGCCGGCGGCGGGGAGGAAGAAAGCCGGACTCCTCCGCTAGCAAAAGAGCTACACACACATAGCGGAGGAGTCCGGCGAGAAGACCCCCGAAGACCCCCGGAGCTGTGCAATAAAATATTTTTTCTCTGTGTTGTGTTTTTTATTGTACTTTAGTTCACAGGTGAATGGGTAGGGGTACATTGTACCCCATACTCATTCACATAGGGTGGGGGGCCGGTATCCGGGGGCCCCCTTCTTAAAGGGGGCTCCCGGATTCCGATAAGCCCCCCGCCCGCAGACCCCGACAACCAACGGCCAGGGTTGTCGGGAAGAGGCCCTTGTCCTCATCAACATGGGGACAAGGTGCTTTGGGGTGGGGGGGCCGCGCGGGAACAGTCCGCTCATTTCGAAAGTACAGCGGACAAGCCCACACACGGGCGGACTGTTCGCTCAAACACAGTTTCAGCGGACAGTTTTTCGGAATTTCCGAAAGACTTTGTCCGTCCAACTGTCCGCTGAAACTGTCCGCTGAAAGCCCACACACGAGCGGACTGTCCGCCCAAACACTGTTCAGCGGACAAGGTTGGGCGAACAGTCCGCCCGTGTGTACGCGGCCTTAGTCTCCTTCTACGTAATCACTTGTCACAGAGTGTAGCAAACCTGAAGCCTTCACTTTCAGCCTTTTGCAAGCAGCGGCATAAATGACAGACAATACTGAAAATGTTACAATCAATGGCAGTGAATTGAATATATTCAAATCCAGTTGTATTTAAAGTGCACTATTTGTCACACATGTCCGGCTTTCCTATGATACTGTGACTGAAAGTTCCAAATATTCAGCGGTTCCAATATTGCGCTTCTATTAGGAAGCATGAGATAAAAATCTCTCGGAAATCTGCACATGTATGGTCATCAAGGTAGCAGTAATTGGAGATGGGGATAATTATGAACAGTCGCCAGTCCTGATCTCGCACTAGTACCTCCATTAAACCTACATAGCAATTCTCTTTAGTTGAAATAGGAATATCTCAGGCTTGTGATTATAAAAGTCTCATGAAGATCTCTGTTAGTTCAGTCAATTATTATAGCTCTGAGTCTCCTTCTACTTAATCACTTGCAGCCGAGTATAGCAAACCTGAACCCGACATGAGAAGCCTTCACCTTCACTTTTAGCCTTTTGCAAGAAGCCAAAGTGACTAACTGAGAGATCTTCATGAGACTGTTATAATCCCGAGCCTGTGATATTCCTATTTCAACCGAAGAGAATTGCTATGTAGGTTGAATGGAGGTACTAATGAGAGATTAGGACCGTTGTCTGGTCATAATTATCCCCATTTCCAATTACTGCTACTTTGATGACCATACATGTGCAGATTTCCGAGAGATTTTTATCTCATGCTTCCTAATAGAAGCGTAATATTGGTACAATTTGATCATACTCGGTATATCACCACATGTATGGCCATAGGAGGCGCCTCTATCTGTTTTATTGTTGTATGTATGAGTATGTCTGGTTTTGTTTGTTGAAAGTCAGGGTGTATGAACTGTGCAGATAAGGATGATCTTTGGGTCATCTTTGGTTAATGTTGTGTAAACACCTAGGATCGATTGATGCAATTCAATCAATGTTTATTGCTTTATGTATAGAAAGAAATAAAAATATTTTTGATATTAATCAAATGTCCTATGTGTTCACCAAAGCCTAAGGTAGCTACTTTTCTTTTTTTCCTGGTGTTGGTACGCAAGTAAAAAGCGGGACACAACAGCAGGGGAAAAGTCTCTCTCTTTTTTCTTTTTTTCTGACTATATGTTAGCTACGGCTTCGGCCTTGTAGACTCTGAGGAGTGACATAAGGACTTATTTCTTTCAGAGGGGCCCACTGCCACTATTTGGATTTATTCGGTAGTGACAGTGGATATGGTCATGTAACGGTATAAATAGTCCGTCCCTTTTCTGTCCCTTTTCCGCCAGGGTCTGTCCCCTTTCTGTCCCCCTTTTCGCCAGGGTCCGTCCCCTTTCCGCCAGGGTCCGTTCCCTTTCTGTCCCCCTTTCCGCCAGGGTCCGTTCCCTTTCTGTCCCCCTTTCCGCCAGGGTCCGTTCCCTTTCTGTCCCCCTTTCCGCCAGGGTCCGTCCCCTTTCTGTCCCCCTTTCCGCCAGGGTCCGTTCCCTTTCTGTCCCCCTTTCCGCCAGGGTCCGTCCCCTTTCTGTCCCCCTTTCCGCCAGGGTCCGTCCCCTTTCTGTCCCCCTTTCCGCCAGGGTCCGTCCCCTTTCTGTCCCCCTTTCCGCCAGGGTCCGTCCCCTTTCTGTCCCCCTTTCCGCCAGGGTCCGTCCCCTTTCTGTCCCCCTTTCCGCCAGGGTCCGTCCCCTTTCTGTCCCCCTTTCCGCCAGGGTCCGTCCCCTTTCTGTCCCCTTTCTGTCCCCCTTTCTGTCCCCCTTTCCGCCAGGGTCCGTCCCCCTTTCCGCCAGGGTCCGTCCCCCTTTCCGCCAGCGTCCGTCCCCCTTTCCGCCAGCGTCCGTCCCCCTTTCCGCCAGCGTCCGTCCCCCTTTCCGCCAGGGTCCGTCCCCCTTTCCGCTAGGGCCCGTCCCCTTTCTGTCCCCCTTTCCGCCAGGGTTCGTCCCCTTTTTGTCCCCCTTTCCGCCAGCTTCTGTCCCCCTTTCTGGTAGGGTCCGTCCCCTTTCCACCAGCTTCCGTCCTTTCTGTCCCCCTTTCCGCCAGGGTTCATCCCCTTTTCCCCTGCGTCTGCTCCCTTTCCGCCAGGGTCTGTCCGTTTTCCCCCAGGGTCTGCCCCCTTTCTGTCCCCTTTCCGCCAGCGCCTGTCCCTTTTCTGACAGCGACCGTCCCCTTTTTATTTCTGCCTGTGTCCCCATTAGGGAGATTCTTCCTACCTAACTGGGAGGGATCCATATACTTGCCTCTGACCCTAATCTCTCTCCCTCCCCCTCAGATCTGCAGCCAGTGCCCAGGGAATCTGCGGAACGGATCAGAAGTGGCCCGCCTGTGCACAGAAACCTCGGAGGCGGAAGTTGTGGGCCGTTGCTGTGTGAAGCCTCCAAGGGGTGATATTATTGGGTATGCGCCCTATTTGAGGGGGGGATGGGTAAGTTATAGTGAGTATAACGGAACACGATCTAATCCATCATCTCTTCTTGCTGCAGGCTGGATCTCTGGAACTGCTCCATCTCCAGTCTGGACTCCGGGCTTCACCTAACCGCCGCCATTGCTGTTATGTGAGTCGTGGTGGGCGGGGCTTTTATTGTGATCTGCAAAGAGTGCTGTGAACCCTTCACACAGGTGTCAAACTGGCAGCCCTCCAGTTGTTGCAAAACTACAAATCCCATGAGGCATTGCAAGGCTGACCGTTGCAAGCATGACTCCCACAGGTAGAGGCATGATGGGACTTGTAGTTCTGCAACAACAGGAGGGCTACCAGGTTGACACCCCTAGCGTGAGTCTACTCATACTGTGTGCTCTTCACAGGGACCTTTCCCAGAATCCTCTGCAGGAGCTGCGCCAGCAATTCTTTCATGGACTGACAGGCCTGCGCTATCTGTGAGTGTTGGAGCTAAGCTCTGTCGTGTGTTTTTATAGCTAAGCTCCCCTCTCCTCTGTGCCGTGTTTGTAGCTCAGCCCCCCCTCCTTTGTGCCGTGTTTGTAGCTCAGGCCCCCCCCCCCTCCTCTGTGCCCTGTTTGTTGTTTAGGCCCCCCCTCCCTCCTCTGTGCCGTGTTTGTAGCTCAGCCCCGCCCCCTCTGTGCCCTGTTTGTTGTTCAGGCCCCCCCCCCCACCTCTGTGCCGTGTTTGTTGCTCAGGCCCCCCCCCCCACCTCTGTGCCCTGTTTGTTGCTCAGGCCCCCCCCCCTCTGTGCCGTGTTTGTAGCTCAGGCCCCCCCTCTGTGCCGTGTTTGTAGCTCAGGCCCCCTCCCTTTGTGCCCTGTTTGTTGTTCAGCCCCCCCCCTCCTCTGTGCCGTGTTTGTTGCTCAGGCCCCCCCCCACCTCTGTGCCGTGTTTGTTGCTCAGGCCCCCCCCCCCACCTCTGTGCCGTGTTTGTAGCTCAGGCCCCCCCTCTGTGCCGTGTTTGTAGCTCAGGCCCCCCCCCCTCTGTGCCGTGTTTGTAGCTCAGGCCCCCTCCCTCTGTGCCGTGTTTGTAGCTCAGGCCCCCTCCCTCTGTGCCGTGTTTGTAGCTCAGGCCCCTCCCCCTCTGTGCCGTGTTTGTAGCTCAGGCCCCTCCCCCTCTGTGCCGTGTTTGTAGCTCAGGCCCCTCCCCCTCTGTGTCGTGTTTGTAGCTCAGCCCCCCCCCCTCTGTGTCGTGTTTGTAGCGCAGCCCCCCCCCCTCTGTGTCGTGTTTGTAGCTCAGCCCCCCCCTCTGTGTCGTGTTTGTAGCTCAGCCCCCCCCTCTGTGCCGTGTTTGTAGCTCAGGCCCCCCCCCCTGTGCCGTGTTTGTAGCTTAGCCCCCCCCTCTGTGCCATGTTTGTAGCTCAGGCCCCCCCTATGCCGTGTTTGTAGCTCAGCCCCCCCTCTGTGCCGTGTTTGTAGCTCAGGCCCCCCCCCTCTGTGCCGTGTTTGTAGCTCAGGCCCCCTCCCTCTGTGCCGTGTTTGTAGCTCAGGCCCCCTCCCTCTGTGCCGTGTTTGTAGCTCAGGCCCCTCCCCCTCTGTGCCGTGTTTGTAGCTCAGGCCCCTCCCCCTCTGTGCCGTGTTTGTAGCTCAGGCCCCCCCCCTCTGTGCCGTGTTTGTAGCTCAGGCCCCCTCCCTCTGTGCCGTGTTTGTAGCTCAGGCCCCCTCCCTCTGTGCCGTGTTTGTAGCTCAGGCCCCTCCCCCTCTGTGCCGTGTTTGTAGCTCAGGCCCCTCCCCCTCTGTGCCGTGTTTGTAGCTCAGGCCCCTCCCCCTCTGTGCCGTGTTTGTAGCTCAGGCCCCTCCCCCTCTGTGTCGTGTTTGTAGCTCAGCCCCCCCCCTCTGTGTCGTGTTTGTAGCGCAGCCCCCCCCCCTCTGTGTCGTGTTTGTAGCTCAGCCCCCCCCTCTGTGTCGTGTTTGTAGCTCAGCCCCCCCCTCTGTGCCGTGTTTGTAGCTCAGGCCCCCCCCCCTGTGCCGTGTTTGTAGCTTAGCCCCCCCCTCTGTGCCATGTTTGTAGCTCAGGCCCCCCCTATGCCGTGTTTGTAGCTCAGGCCCCCCCTCTGTGCCGTGTTTGTAGCTCAGGCCCCCCCCCTCTGTGCCGTGTTTGTAGCTCAGGCCCCCTCCCTCTGTGCCGTGTTTGTAGCTCAGGCCCCCTCCCTCTGTGCCGTGTTTGTAGCTCAGGCCCCTCCCCCTCTGTGCCGTGTTTGTAGCTCAGGCCCCTCCCCCTCTGTGCCGTGTTTGTAGCTCAGGCCCCTCCCCCTCTGTGTCGTGTTTGTAGCTCAGCCCCCCCCCTCTGTGTCGTGTTTGTAGCGCAGCCCCCCCCCCTCTGTGTCGTGTTTGTAGCTCAGCCCCCCCCTCTGTGTCGTGTTTGTAGCTCAGCCCCCCCCTCTGTGCCGTGTTTGTAGCTCAGGCCCCCCCCCCTGTGCCGTGTTTGTAGCTTAGCCCCCCCCTCTGTGCCATGTTTGTAGCTCAGGCCCCCCCTATGCCGTGTTTGTAGCTCAGCCCCCCCCTCTGTGTCGTGTTTGTAGCTCAGCCCCCCCCTCTGTGCCGTGTTTGTAGCTCAGGCCCCCCCCCTGTGCCGTGTTTGTAGCTTAGCCCCCCCCTCTGTGCCATGTTTGTAGCTCAGGCCCCCCCTATGCCGTGTTTGTAGCTCAGGCCCCCCCCCTCTGTGCCGTGTTTGTAGCTCAGGCCCCCCCCCTCTGTGCCGTGTTTGTAGCTCAGGCCCCCTCCCTCTGTGCCGTGTTTGTAGCTCAGGCCCCCTCCCTCTGTGCCGTGTTTGTAGCTCAGGCCCCTCCCCCTCTGTGCCGTGTTTGTAGCTCAGGCCCCTCCCCCTCTGTGCCGTGTTTGTAGCTCAGGCCCCTCCCCCTCTGTGCCGTGTTTGTAGCTCAGGCCCCTCCCCCTCTGTGCCGTGTTTGTAGCTCAGGCCCCTCCCCCTCTGTGTCGTGTTTGTAGCTCAGCCCCCCCCCTCTGTGTCGTGTTTGTAGCGCAGCCCCCCCCCCTCTGTGTCGTGTTTGTAGCTCAGCCCCCCCCTCTGTGTCGTGTTTGTAGCTCAGCCCCCCCCTCTGTGCCGTGTTTGTAGCTCAGGCCCCCCCCCCTGTGCCGTGTTTGTAGCTTAGCCCCCCCCTCTGTGCCATGTTTGTAGCTCAGGCCCCCCCTATGCCGTGTTTGTAGCTCAGCCCCCCCCTCTGTGTCGTGTTTGTAGCTCAGCCCCCCCCTCTGTGCCGTGTTTGTAGCTCAGGCCCCCCCCCTGTGCCGTGTTTGTAGCTTAGCCCCCCCCCCTGTGCCGTGTTTGTAGCTTAGCCCCCCCCTCTGTGCCATGTTTGTAGCTCAGGCCCCCCCTATGCCGTGTTTGTAGCTCAGGCCCCCCCCCTCTGTGCCGTGTTTGTAGCTCAGGCCTCCCCCTATGCCGTGTTTGTAGCTCAGGCCCCCCCCCTCCTCTGTGCCACGTTTGTAGCTTAGGCCCCCCCTCCTCTTTGCCACGTATGTAGCTCAGTCCCACCCCCCTCCTCTGTGCCGTTTTTTGAAGCTCAGCCCCCCCTCTGTCTGTACCCTGTTTTGTAGCTCAGCCCCCCCTGTGCCCTGTTTTGTAGCTCAGTCCTCCCTCCCTCTCTTTTTTCCATGTTTTGTAGCTCAGACCCCCCCCTCCCCCCGTGCAGTGTTTTGTAGCTCAGCCCTTCCTCATAGCGCCGTGTTTGTAGCTCAGCCCTGTTATTGCGCTATATAGTAACGTGTTTTCTTCCCATCAGAGCTCTGCCAGTGAACATCAGTTGCCCCGGTGGTAATGAGTCCTGGGGTAGTGTGGAGAGACGATTGGATGCCTGGATCTGCCAGGATCAGCAGAGTACCTGTAACGTCACTGGAGATGTGGGTGAGTATTGGGGCCAGGGCTGGTCATATATAATAGAGATATATAAAACAGGACGGGACAGGCCGGTCTCATAGACAGCATATGGTAAGAGGGGCGGGGCTGGTCTCATGTTAAAGATAATATATATGAAAGAAAGGGGTGTGTCTTGTCTCATCTTGCATAACAATATATATGACCAATCACTTGTCTCCTTGCAGCGGTGCTGTGTCCAGAGAACTCGCTGTGCGCTCCGGACGGTCCGGGGTACACGCAGTGCGTCTGTGCTGCCGGATTCAGTGGCTACAAATGTATGAGAGAGGTGAGCTGGGGTGGGAAATGGTCGTTGCTGTGCATGGGTGGGGCCTATGAACAGGTTGTGCGAACGGGAGTGGCCTGTGAATGAGCTGGGTCGGAAAGGGAATGGGTGGGGCATGTGAATGAGCTGGGTCGGAAAGGGAATGGGTGGGGCATGTGAACAGGCTGTGAATTAAAGTGGAAGTAAACTCCCCTATCGTTTTCAGCCAAGGAAGCTGCCATCTTTGCCTCTGTTTAATCTTCAACTGCTATGGTGCTGCACATGTGATTCGTTATGACACCAGCCATTGGGTGGTTTGATAGTTTGGCTGAGAGCACAGCCAATGTGCAGTTAGCATTCCCCGCATGCCTTTTTTTTTTAACTGTTTAAATCAATGGGTTTACTTCCACTTTAAGAGGGGAAGTGGGCAGGGCCTGTGAATGGGCTGAGAGGATGGGAATGGGCAGAGCCTAAAAATGGGCTGAGAATCGGGGATGGGGAAATGGGCGGGGTCTGTGACTGGGTTGTGATTTTGGAGGGGAAGTGGGCAGGGCCTCTGAATAGGCTGTGAATTGAGGAGAAATAAGAGGGGCCTGTGAATGGGCTGAGAGTCATAAGGGGGAATGGGCTGGGTCTGTAAATGGACAGAGTCACAAGGGGCCTCAAATGGGAGGGGTCTGTGAATGGACTGAGAGTCACAAGGGGCCTCCTCAAGCAACTGGGGTTCTTTCCTACTGTTCTTGGGGCATGCCACTTACTGGACTACCATCCATCCATGGAACTGTTGTCTGTTCCCTCCATGTCGGAGGACCCTGCCATGACTAAGTTTTCCTGTTTCAGACTCTGGTAGACATCATTTAGGTGTTGCATTGCCTTCTTCTCCAGGAAGAGGTGGAAGTCCCCCATTGCGACAGGGAGAGTTGTCTAACCCCTGTGTAGGACGATGCTGAGCATGTTGGCTGAACATTCCTTCTGAAGGAAATTGCATGGGAAGCTGGGTGTCCTCAGCTAGTAGTGTCTGCACTGTGTACCTGGATGTGCCTCAGATCCTTCGTGACCAGCGGAGATCATTGCTGGAGGGCTGTTATGCTTCACTGGATTGTCAGCAAACGGAACGCTTTAATACCCTGTTGCGGGTATTATTTGCTGAGGATAGATTATGTCCAAAGAATTTCACTGGGGAATTGGCTGATCAACATTCCTCCAGATACCTTTTCTTGTCCTACTGCTAATCCGGTATATTCTCTTAGCATTTCGGCTGTTATTCCTGTCCCTCGCTTCATGGGTGTTGAGGCTTTGCTGGGGTTTAGGGGATCAGGAGCTCCCTAGAACCAGAGGGTCCCATGATTGCCAGGTCTGGTTTATGTCTTTTCAGGGACCCATCTCACCAGCCTGGGGCCGAGGCCTAATTTTTGTCCCTGCCTACCCTTTTGGTGTCCTCCTTCTGTCATGTTGATCTGTGGGTCTAATCCTTGTGTCCTCTGGTAGGCTCAGGGGTAGTTGAGATGCTGAGCTGTACTTGTACATACACTCTTGGGGAACCTCACTAATGAGGTTGGTTGTCTGGCTAGACAGGTAGGGGTTAGGAATGTTAGTCCTTGGGCCTTCCCATGTCGACCATGCTTCCTTGTAGGGCTTGTCCTTACTGGGGGCTCTTCCCAATGACCTGACCACTTTAGGTTGTGTCCTTCTCACCTGTTGGGTGTTTCTTATGATTTCACCATTGTTGGTGGGTTCTGGTTGTACCAGCTTCATACTGGCTACGTTTTGGTTTCCCTGGAATGTTTAGTCGTTCCTCTCTGGTGGCGATCTTCTCCATGATGCTCTGGATCGATCCTCTGTCTTTTCCCCCAGAGTTGCCAGCTTCCCTTCATCTAGTAGGAAGCCTCACCTCATCCATCCAGATTTGGGTGTTTGGCTGAAGGCAGCCCTCAATCCTCTTAGTGAGAATGGTTTGTGGGTTTTTTTATTTTTTTTTTTGCTGATGTACATCTCTGTCGGACTGCTTTTGGACATCCTAAAGGTGGAAGACTTCCTGTGTCCTTCAATGGCTGAATAAGGAAATTTTGTACTCACTGTAAAATATGGTACTTGGAGGTACACAGGCCCCACCATTCTTTGTTTTATCATCAAGCACGTAGTACTGCTTCACCACAAAATTGAGGCATGCTGGGTAGAGGAGGGTTAGAATAGTCGCTGTCTTACGATTATTTTATTATTATTTTTTTTGTTTGCCTGTGTTCATTCCCCCTGTAGGGTGCAGTTTAACCAAAGTGTATCTGGATTCTCTGGTTCCCAGGCAGAGGGGGTCCTTCTATATTCTCTATGGTTCACACGGTGGGGGTGGGGCTGCTGGGTTCCCTATATATTCTTTGGGGTTCCCAGGCCAGGGGTCCCTGTACGTTCTCTATGGTTCCCATGCCTGGGGGTCCCCTGTACGTTCTCTATGGTTCCTATGCCAGGGGGTCCCCTGTATGTTCTCTATGGTTCCCAGGCAGAGGGGTCCCTGCATGTTCTCTATGGTTCCCAGGCAGAGGGGTCCCTGCATGTTCTCTTTGTTTGCTAGGCAGAGGGGTCCCTGCATGTTCTCTTTGTTTGCTAGGCAGAGGGGTCCCTGCATGTTCTCTATGGTTGCTAGGCAGAGGGGTATCTGCATGTTCTCTATGGTTGCTAGGCAGAGGGGTATCTGCATGTTCTCTATGGTTCCCAGGCAGAGGGGAGGTCTGCATGTTGTCTATGGTTCCCAGGCAGAGGGGGGGTCAGTATGTTGTCTGGTTCTCAGGGGGAGGGGGGGGTTGGGGTCAGTATGTTGTCTATGGTTCTCAGGCGGGGGGGGGGGCTTTGGTAGGGGTCAGTATGTTCTCTATGGTTCCCAGGCAGAGGGGGGTCTGTATGGTCTCTACAGGTTCCATACTTTGGGGGGGATTTAAGAAGGGGGAGTCGGGAAGAATTTTTTTGCAATATAACACGTTTTCTCCCCACAGGGCTCCTTCCCCACACTCATGTTCTTCGGGATCCTGTCCTCCGTCACTGTCACTCTGTCCATCCTGCTGTGGTGCACTCAGAGGCGGAAGGTGAAGAGTCTCTAGGCAGCGAGGTCTGGCTGATGGGAGGAGGACATGTTTACATCCCCCCCCCCCCCAAACATCAGACTCCCCACCCTCCAATCAGAACGACCTATAGAACGGTTCAGACGGCGGCAGATGAGGATTGGTGTCGGTCCATCTCCCGCACCCTAAGGACAGCCCACAAGGACCCCTTTTCAAGACTGTTCGGGGGATTGCTGAGCTCTTCAGTGCAGGACGGGGTTTTCTCTATGGATATATATCAATGTATGGTGTAGGGGGCGGGGCCTTTGTTTTCTCATACATTCTCCTCTGCTTTATTTTTCTCAGTTTTTTTTTTTGTTATGCTTAATTTATATATGGCCACCCTCCCCTTAAAGTGAACCTGTCTGAAGACAAGTTTTGTACCTGTGGGGTGCCCCTCCTTTGGACTCACAAAGCCCCAGAACCTAGTAAAGTTCATGCCCGGCTGGTACTGTCAGTCCAGCTCTGTGCCAGGGATAACATTTTGCATTACTGGAAGGCGGTCACTACCTGGTTGGTACTGTCAGTCCAGCTCTGTACCAGGGATAAAAAAAATTTACATTATTGGAAGATGGTCACTGCCTGGTTGGTACTGTCAGTAGGGCTCTGTGCTAAGTATAAATAAATATATACATTCCAGGAATGGCCGGTACCCACTCTCCAGCTGTTATGTACATTATTTATGCATCATTAGTGGTCACTGCCTGGTTGGGACTGTCAGTCCAGCTCTGTGCCAGGGACATTTTACATTACTGGAAGGTGGTCACTGCCCGGCTGGTACTGTAAGTCTAGTTCTGTGCCAGGGATAACATTTTACATTATTGGATGGTGATCAATGCCTGGCTGGTACTGTCAGTCCAGTTCTGTGCCAGGGATAACATTTTACATTATTGGAAGGTGTTCACTGCCTGGTTGGTACTGTCAGTACAGCTCTGTGCAAAGGACAACACCACGTACATTTACAGGAACATGGTCACTGCCTGGCTGATACTCTCCATGCAGCTCTGTGCCAGGGACAAATCTGTGTATATACCAGGGAGGTGTTAATTGTTGAACATTAAAGTGGAACTCCTGTGGGGAAGATTTACCATGCACAGCTGTACTCTATTCTGAGTGCTCCAGTTTTTGTAAACCCCTCCCCCTCCCCCCACACTTTGTTGGTCCTGGTAACAAAAATAATTCACAGATCTACTGGCAGGATTAACTGTTAATAAAACTGGCAAAAGGGGTGTAAAAAAAAAAAAGAGTTAGTAAACCGCAGATGTTGTAAAAAAAACAAAAAAACCTGCAAGGCAATGGCATAATGTTCTAGTATGCATCGTATACTAGCACATCATGAATTCCTCACCTTGGAACGAAGCCCTGCAGCACTGTAATGTCACCGCTGAGAGGGCTGACGTGTTCCCCCCCGGCCTGTCTTCCAGGTTCGCACACTCTGGCTGTTTGATTTTGGCCGGAGCCACACTGACGTCACCCACGATGACGTCACTCGCGCCTGCGCGTGGGGAGCCTTCGGTTACCGGCGCGGTATGCCAGACCCTGAGAAGCACATGCGCCAGTGATGTCACAGGCTGAGTTTAGGGTGAATATCTCCTAAATGGGGCACATTTAAGAGATATTCCTTTTACCATTTTACCTATAGGACTGCTTTTATTATAGGCATGCCTGTCGGTAAAAAAAAAATCACAGAGCGGGGTTTAAAGTTACTGGCAGTATGCGTCATTTTTGGCCGGAGTTCCACTTTAATTTGTCGATGCGGAGGAGGGAAAGGGGGGGTGGGGGTCCCCTAATAATGTTCAGTGGGAGAAATATTAGAAATTTGTATAAAATGTAAATTTTAATGTTTTTTATTTTTATGGGTTGAACAGGAATTTAAGAAATATTTGGAATAAAAAAAGTGAATCAATTGTATCTTTTTATCTGATTATTATAATAAATTTTTGTCACTGATGAGTTGATATTTTCCTGGGTGATAAAGGTGGTCCTGGCTCCTCTGGGGAGGAGCCATCATATCCCTGTGCTCCCATCCAATCGGGGAGCCAGGCTGCCTCCAGCCTGTACCGCTGACATCACAGACTCCGCCCCAGGAGAGCAGATGGAGATGACAATTGTGCAGAACTGTTGTAAGTGGGTGTAGAGTCTAACCAGTTCGGTACCGGGGCACTTTCAGCGCTGTCGCACTTTGAATAACAATTGCGCAGTCATGCAACGCTGTACCCAAATTCAATCCCCTCCCCCCCCCCCACAAATGGAGCTTTCTTTTGGTAGTATTTAACACCTTCCGCCCGGCTTATAGCAGAATGATGGGCGGGTGATGGCTTTACCGATCTGAGTGGCAGTCTTACGACGTCCTTTCAGGTGCGATTTGTCACCGGCTGTATCCAATGGACGCAGCCAATGACTGATCAGTGTACAAGCTTTCTGCCGGGACCATGTGACCGCTGTGACACAATCAGCAGGTCACATGACCGTTGTATACAATTGATGCTTCCTTTCATGTCATCAAGACATGTGCACTGACAAAAAAAAGTGTTTTCGTTTTGTTTGCTTCTTTCAGAAATCTGAAAATTCGGATTTTCGAATTCCAAATTTCAGAATTTTCAGAAATTAAAAAATTTGAAAATCTGAAAAAAAAAAAAAGAGAAAATCAGTAAAATTCAAAATAACTAAGAGGTATTGTAATTTCCTTTCAAATTTGTCTGTTTGTGAACGTAACGAATACAAATTTATCTGAAGTTACGAATTATCCGAAATAACAAATGCCGCATCTAAACAAATGGAATGGAACAAATTTAATAATAAATAATAAAAAGGTATTATTATTATTATTGTTGTTTTTATTATTATTAGATCTTTTACATTCCATTCGTTTAGATACGACATTCATTATTTCAGATAATTCGTAACTTCGGATAAATACGTACTCTTTACGTTCACTAACAGCCAAATTTGAAAGGAAATTCCAATACCTATCATTTAATAGTTATTATTATTTCAGATTTTTGGGTTTTTGGATTTTCATTCTTATTTTCAAATTTTAGAATTTTCCAATTTCCGAAATTCGGAAATTTCGGAATTAACGAATTTGCACATGTCTAATGCCATCCATTGTGTACAATTGTATTGCTAGCTGTGATCACATGGTACAGACGGGGCCAATCTCAGCCCATCTGTAGCATGTGATTAACTGTGGCCAATCGCAGCTAATCACAACAAAACACACGATTTCAGTTTCGTTCAGTAAAATGGTTGCATATAGCAATGTAATTCACTGTGATAAGTAATATAGTGTTAAAAAAAAAAAAAAAAAGCAGAAAATAAAAATAAAAAATCCTCATCACTTCCCCAGAGTAGTACTATGGTAACCTTATATTGCTCTGGTCAGTGTGAACAAAAAAATTGTATAGGGGGAAAAAAAAAAAAAGTACGGAAAAATATATATTTTTTTTATCCTACTGTCACTAGTCAGTATCCCTGGTCACCGCCACACCAGTTATATAATGACACTGTGCTGGTAACGGTATGCGTAAAAAACAAAAACAAAAACAAAAAAAAACTTGCCATTCCTCTTACTAAATACTTTGGACTGTCTACTTTCCAAAAAGGGGTCATTTTGGGGGATATCATATTTGTACTGTCCTGGCATTTTAGGGTATCATGATTTTTTTTTTTTTCATTTTTTTTTTTTTATTATTTTTTTTTTTTTTTATGCTGAATCTATTTTTATTACATTTTAAAGTGGAGTTCCCCCCACTTTTCGGACTCCACATCATCTGCTTCAGACCTCCCTTTCTTTTTTTTCCCACCGCTTTTTTTTTTACCCTGTTTCTAAGGCATTATTCCACACTTCCTGTCTGTCCCAGCTGTGGACATGTGCGCAATATCCTGCTGCGCACTGGCTTCTGGGAAAATTTGTCGTAATTCCCAGGAGTCAGTGGGCATCGCCGAATTCGCGCGATTGGGAGCGTTTCCTGCGCTGCGAGGTGTGCCGAATGCGCGTGACTGGGCGGTGCATGCTGGTTATTCAGCGGCACTGTATACCGGAAGATTATCCTTGTGGGCTTCGCCTGCCCACAAGCGAGATGGGACGGCACAACAAGGAGAAATAATAAGGTTAGATTTAAAATAAAATTTTCTAGCGACGCAATTACGAGGAACAGCGAGCGCAGCATTACAATAATATGATGATAATTGATTATGAAAAAAAAAAGCTGTATGTCGTTGGAACTCCGCTTTAACCACTTCCGCCCCGGAAGGATTTACCCCCTTCCTGACCAGAGCATTTTTTGCGATTCGGCACTGTGTCGTTTTAACCGCCAATTGGGCGGTCGTGTGACATGGCTCCCAAACAAAACTGACGTCCTTTTTTTCCCACAAATAGAGCTTTCTTTTGGTGGTATTTGATCGCCTCAGCCGTTTTTTATTTTTTGCGCTATAAACAAAAAAAGAGCGACAATTTTGAAAAAAAAAAAACCACTATTTTGTACTTTTTGCTATAATAAATATCCCCATTTTTTTTTTTTTAAAAGCACATTTTTCCTCAGTTTAGGCCGATATGTAATTTTCTACATATTTTTGGTAAAAAAAAAAAAAAAACGAAATAAGCGTATATTGATTGGTTTGCACAAAAGTTATAGTGTCTACAAAATAGGGGATAGATTTATAGCATTTTTATTATTATTTTTTTTATATTAGTAATGGCAGTGATCTGCGATTTTTATCAGGACTGCGACATTATGGCGAACACTTTTGACACATTTTTGGGACCAGTGTCATTTATACAGCTATCAGTACTATAAAAATGTACTGATTACTGTGTAAATGTCGTTGGCAGGGAAGGGGTTAACACTAGGGGGCGATCACGGGGTTAACTGTGTTCCCTCAGTGTGTTCTAACTGTAGGGGGAGGGGACTGACTAGAGGGGATGACAGATTGTGGTTCTTAGCTATTAGGAACTCGCAATCTGTCTCTCCTCCTCACAGAACAGGGATTTGTGTGTTTACACACACATCCCTGTTCTGCCTCTCGTGCCCGCGATTGCTCGTGGCCGGCGGTCATGGCGGCCAAGAGCATCGGCACCAGTGCAGCACCTGCTATCTCGATCCTGCAAGCCGACGTACAATGATGGCGATTCATGGGATTGTGCCGACCTCCTGCAGTATAATGACGGTGGCTGGTCGGCAAGTGGTTAAATACAACATGCAGTGCAGTGCGTTGTTTTTTTTTTTTCTGCATCAAAAACGTATAGAAAGTAGGTTATATGGTGTTCAATGGCATAGTTCACACCAATGCAGTCAGTTCCAGGAAAAAAAAAAAAAAAGTAGAACATGCTGCATTTTTCCTGCACTGGACTGTACTGGAACTTGATAAAAAGCATCAAAAATGCACTGGAACCTATGTTACGAAAAAAAGAGGGGGGAGGGGAATGCAGCGGACTGCACCAAAAGCACATCAAAAATGCACCGGAATGCATCAAAAATGAGCAGAGGTGATCAAATACCACCAAAAGAAAGCTCTATTTGTGGGGAAGAAAAATTAGTCAATTTTGTTTGGGAGCAACGTCGCACGACCGCGCAATTGTCAGTTAAAGTGACGCAGTGACAAATCGCAAAAAGTTGCTCTGGTCAGGAAGGGGGTAAATTCTCCCAGGGCTGAAGTGGTTAATTGTTAACCGGTGTGACGGTAATCAGGGACATTGACTGGTATGCAAAAAAAAATATATATATATATTTTTAGTTACATTTTTTATATTTCTCTTTATTAAATTTTATTTTATTTTTGCAATTTTTTTCCCATGCATACAGGGACCAGAGCAATACAGTGTTATCAAACTATTTTTTTTAAATGTATTTATTTGTATTGTTTATTTTTACACACTGATTGCTTATAACTCAATTTTACAGACCTAGTGTGATTGTTGGTGATGGCTGCAATATAAGCCCTACCCCCCAAATAAGCCCTAGTTAAAGTCCGTGTAGGTCTTATTTGCAGGGTAGAGCTTATTTGAGGGGTAGGGCTTATATTGCAGCCATCGCCAACAATCAGGCTAGGTCTTATTTTAGGGGAAACAGGGTAGGGCTTATTTGGGGGGTAGGCAACCCCCCCCCCCCCCCGACTGGCTGTAAGCGTTCTCTATACACAGTACTGGGGTCACCAGTGCCCACGGACATGCCCAGTGATTAACTTTCTGGATAGATAAATATTAGGACTGTTACTGATTAAAATTTTCGTGTTCGATTAATCGTTTTTTTTCTTTTAATCGACTAATTTCGATTAATTATAACACACATACAGATCCAACTACTTTTATCTGATCTCCTTGCATTGCAACTCTACATTAGTCAGTGGTAAATGTGGTATACACTATATACAATCACCCGACACTAGTTAGTTTCCACAATCCATGACTTAACTTCACAGTTCACAGAAATATGTTTTAAATTCAAACTATAGCACTGACGTAAATCTTTTTTTTTTTCCACAGTAGCGTGACAATCCCTCCACCTCCGGTCTAACCAATCACTCTCACATTATGGCATGGACCCCTGTGCAAACAGGTGGTCATGCAAGCGGGTATCAAAAGGGTTAACACGGATCATAAACTTCTCTCACGTCTCCTTAGATCTCAGCAAGGACGCCAGGTCATGGGTAGAAAGAAAAGATCTAAGTGCTCACCGCTTAAGTATGAGATTACA
The DNA here is from genome assembly GCF_037356315.1 of Lithobates pipiens. Classification (NCBI taxonomy): domain Eukaryota; kingdom Metazoa; phylum Chordata; class Amphibia; order Anura; family Ranidae; genus Lithobates; species Lithobates pipiens. The sequence continues at coordinate 617,374,174 of NW_027507758.1, read as the reverse complement.
TTTTTGTGTTCAAACACAAACTACTCACATAAAGATGATAAAAAACACAGCATGTAAAGCCGACAACCGTGTTAGTTCTGTAGGGCAGCAGTGGGTGACGTCATGCGCAGCTCCACCCCCCGTGCGCGTTACGTTAAATCAGAACTTCGACGTCACCGGACTCCTCCCCCCTTCCCTTCGTTAGCAGACGGAGGCATTTGGGGAAGGGGGGGGGGGGGGTTCAGTGAAGTCGATGTCCGTGACGTCACTGGACTCCTCCCTCTTCCCTTCGTTAGCAGACGGAGGCAGTTGGGGAAGGGGGGAGGAGTCCAGTGGCGTTGATGTCCGTTACGTCAACTGACTCCTCCCCCTTCCCTCCATTAGCAGACGGAGGCAATTGGGGAAGGGGGGAGGAGTCCGGTGCTATCGATGTCTGTGGAGTCCAGTAACGTCGATGTCCGTGATGTCACCGGACTCCTCCCCCTCCCCTTCATAAGCAGAAGGAGGCATTTTGGGAAGGGGCGAGGAGTGCGGTGACGTTGATGTCCGTGACATCGCCGGACTCCTCCCCCCTTCCCTTCGTTAGCAGACGGAGGCACTTGGGGAAGGGGGTAGGAGTCCAGTGACATCACCGGACTCCTCCCCCCTTCCCTTTGTTAGCAGACGGAGGCACTGGGGGAAGGGGGTAGGAGTCCAGTGATGTCACCGGACTCCTCCCCCCTTCCCTTCATTAGCAGATGGAGGCACTTGGGGAAGCGCGGAGTAGTCCGGTGACGTTGATGTCCATGATGTCACCGGACTCCTCCCCCCTTCCCTTTGTTAGCAGATGGAGGCACTTTGGGAAGGGGGGAGGAGTCCGGTGATGTCCGTGACGTCACCGGAACTCCCTGAAGACCCGGAAGCTGGTGGAGAGGTGAGTACCAATCAAAAGAATTTTGATCGATCAAAAAAATGAATCAACGAATTAATCTTTAATTTCCACAGCCCTAATAAATATCTAATTTATAGATATATATATGTGTACACTGAGTGTCTCTGTGCTCCGTGTGTGTGAAACTGATTTGCAACAAGGAGGAACTAGAATTCGGCGTGATGTTGGGGGGTGGGCGGGACACAGATAGCAAACACCAGCCGCCGGGATCTGGGTGGGCCGCTACGTGTATGTGGCCCCGCCCACTTTCTTACGCAAACCCAATCATTGGCTGGTGTTTGATAGCTGCAGGGCCCCACCCACCCCGGGCCCCACCCACCCCCGACATCACTGCTGAATTCTGACAGCTGGTCTCTGCATTCAGTTACATATAGTGTAACTCAGTGGTCATCAACTCCTGTCCTCAGGGCTAAGGATGAGCTCAGGCGTGTTCGCATGTTCCACGTGCAGAGCCCGCCAGGAAGTCGGCGCAACGCTAACCACAGGCAATGAGACATTGCCCCGATGTGCGGCTGCAGAGATCGGGCAATGTCTCGCTGCCTGTGATTGGCACTGTGCCGACTTCCTGGCGGGCTCTGCACGTGGACCATGCGAACACGCCTGAGCTCATTCCTACTCGGGGGCCCACTAAGGCTGGATTCACATCTGTGCATTTTTAGTGCTTTTTGCAGGTTTGCACTACAGAACATGTTCCATATAGGAAACCCCATGTTAAATGGACTGTAGTGCAAATCTGCAAAATGCACAAAAAATGCCATAGGTGTGAATCCAGCCTAACAGGCCAGGTTTGCAAGATAACTGAAATACATCACAGGTGATATCATTTGCTGCTCAGTGATTGCTGTATTCTAGTCTGCATCTCCCCAAGGTAATACATAAAACCTGGCCTGTTAGTGGGCCCTGAGGACAGGGTTGATGACCACTGCTGTAACTGAAACTGACAAATCAGCTGTCTGAGCACACGGTCGGACATTCCGACGGAAAATGTCCGATCGGACCGTGTTGTCAGATAATCCGACCGTGTGTGGGCTCCATCAGACTCTTTCCGTTGGAATATCCGACCAACAAAGTTTTAGAGCTGGGCTATAAAATTTTCCGACAACATGATCCGATCGGACTTTGTCCGATCGTTTGCAGAGAATTCCGATCGGACAAAGTGCCACGCATGCTGAGATCAAATTCCTACACCAAACCTTTTGGCTACTTGCCTGAATGTAGTCCCGTCGTAACGAAATAACGTCATCACGTTCAGAACGATTGGATTTTCCTACAACTTTGTCCGACCGTGTGTATGCAACACCAGTTTCGGACAAAATCCGATGGATTTTGTTGTCGGAATGTCCGACCGTGTGTACAAGGGCTTAAACTTGCCAGTTCCAACCAGTGCCACCTGCCAAAAAAGAAAAATCGGCTTAAAATATCGGCATCATATATCGGCCGGCCCGATTTTCTAAATATCGGCCAGACCCCAGATGACGACTCCGTAGTCGAAACGCGTTGGGTGGACACCTTTGCTGACATTGCTTGTATTTATGTATATGTTGTTAGATACCTTCAAAATGTGAGTGTTTTTATTCACCTTTTTTTATTAAAGCCTTTTTATATGACAGTATCACACTGTGTGAGATTTTTATTTCCATGCTTATATGCACAATACTACCACTACATCTCATTGGATAATAAAGATTTTTCGCCAATTGTCGGTGTGGTGTGAGCTGAGATTGTGGACTATCTTCATTCATCGGGCCGATCCTTGATTATAAGCCTTTATGACTTGGGAGGCATATGCCTAGCTAAGTCCCCGATTTCCGGTAAGCCTCCTCCATTCTCGCGGTGGTGGTGGTGGTGTCGCACTTGGGAAAAGCACATCTTTGGCAGTTTATATTCTAATCAGGTTTTGATTTTCACCCCTTTGAGGATTATAGTGGCATTTTGCACTTTAAAGAGTGAACACTGATCCTATCCCTTCACCAGATATTGTTTTGATCACTTGCACTCTGAAGAGTGACTACTGACCATATTTCTTCACTGGACTTTGTCGGGATGATTATTGGTTTATTGTATTTGAATTAGATTTATATTCATATGCATTTTTGTTTTCGGATATATATGTTTACATGTATATTTATTGTTTAAGCACTTTGATATAGCGCTACACATTTTTTTCCCTTTAAATATCGGCCAGAGAAAAACTCATAGGCCGACCTCTAATGTGCTGGAGGTATTTTGCTCTTTTTGAATAATAAGTTCGGTCGAATTGTTTTAAAAAAAGATAATTATTTATTTTTTGCTACAATTTGTTCCTTTTAGAAGAATCCTTTTTGTACCTTTTGGTCCTCTCTCTCTCTCTTTTTTTTTTTTTCCCAATTTGCTCATTTGATTCAGAGGAACACACCTAATCATTGATTTGTACGCATTCAGGTGAATGGTCTTTGTTTCTGGGCTGAGGAAGTCTTATTATCGAATACTGATTATCTACACTCTTCCCCTGCCCAGCAACATTCATTAGGGTGAGACTCCTTTGTTTTTTTGTTACAGTGCAGTGTAGTACCTACTGTGTACAGCAGGGATCACTCCTGTCCTTTTTTGTTATGTAATACCATATAGCAGGCATATGCAATTAGCGGACCTCCAACTGTTGTAAAACTACAAGTCCCATCATGCCTCTAGGTGTCATGCTTGTGGCTGTCAGAGTCTTGCTATGCCTCATGGGAGTTGTAGTTCTGCAACAGCTGGAGGTCCGCCCATTGCATATCCCTGCTGTATAGTATCCTCTGTGGTCAATAGGGGGGGGGGGGTGTCAATCCTCCCATGTTCTGACAAATAGTGCATCTCATCGGATAATGCCTCCGCCGATCTGCGCATTGCACAGGACGCAACGTCATGCCAGCTGATCCCTTCAACTGGATGGACTGGCGTCTTTATTCAACCTTACTATGATGTCAACACTGCGCATGCCCAGATCGTCGGAGGCATCGTCCGACGGTATCCTGATGAATAGTGCAGATCTTCTTCCGCCTGTGAGGTGATCGGCGATGTCTCACGCATGCGCAGAAACAGAATGTGACAATTAGATTCTCCCTCCGTGCTTTGCTGATCATCAGATAATGCCTGCAACGATCTGGGCATGCGCACTGTTGACACCATAGTTAGTAAGGTTGAATAAAGACACCAGTCCATCCAGTTCAACCTGAGTGGGTGTCTACAATTGTCCCTATCCCTGTACATCACACACTTACATCAGTCCCTACCCTCAAGGAGCCCACAATCCAAGGTCCTCATTCTTATACTAGGGCCAATTTTGAACAGAAGCCAATTAACCTACCTGCATGTCTTTGGAGTGTGGGAGGAAATCGGAGTACCCGGAGGAAACCCACGTAGGCACAGGGAGAACATGCAAACTCCAGGCAGGTAGTGTCGTGGTTGGGAACCAGCGACCCTATTTACTGCTAGGCAAGAGTGCTAACCACTACACCAGTGATATGCAATTAGCGGACCTCCAGCTGTTGCAAAACTACAAGTCCCATCATGCCTCCGCCTCTGGGTGTCATGCTTGTGGCTGTCAGAGTCTTGCTACGCCTCATGGGACTTGTAGTTCTGCAACAGCTGGAGGTCTGCTAATTGCATATCCCTGCACTACACGACTGTGCCGCCCTAATCATGCCAGCTGATTATGTACTGCAGATCATCAGAGGCATGATCCGACAATGATAGACCATTCGCTTTCCAAAGCAAGCAAAGTCCTTTCTAGTATCAAGAGAGGTATGGACTCCAAAGAGAGAGATATCATTTTGCCCCTGTTCAAATCATTAGTAAGATCTCATCTAGAATATGCAGTTCCGTTTTGGGCACCAGTTCTCAAAAAGGATATCGGGGAACTGGAGAAAGTGCAGAGAAGGGCAACCAAACTGATAAGAGGCATGGAGGAACTCAGCTATGAGGAAAGATTAGAGGAACTGAATTTATTCACTCTTGATAATAGGAGATTAAGGGGGAATATGATCAACATGAATATATAAAGGGGTCCATATAGCAAACTTGGTGTTGAGTTATTCACTTTACAGTCATCACAGAACACAAGGGGGCACTCTTTACGTCTAGAGGAAAAGAGATTTCATCTCCAACTACGGAAAGGTTTCTTCACAGTAAGAGCTGTGAAAACGTGGACTAGACTCCCTGCAGAGGTGGTTCTGGCCAGCTCAGTAGATTGCTTTAAAAAAAGGCCTGGATTATTTCCTAAGTGTACACAATATAACTGGGTACTAACATTTATAAGTAAAGTTGATCCAGGGAAAATCCGATTGCCTCTCGGGGGGGGGGATCAGGAAGGATTTTTTTTCCCCCGCTTTAGCAAATTGGATCATGCTCTGCTGGGGTTTTTCCATCTTCCTCTAGATCAGTGTTTCTCAATTCCAGTCCTCATGGCCCACTAACAGGTCATGTTTTCAGGATTTCCCTCAGATGAAACAGCTGGGGTAATTACTAAGGCAGTGAAAAATAATGGAAAGCCTGAAAACATGACCTGTTAGTGGGCCATGAGGACTGGAATTGAGAAACACTGCTCTAGATCAACTGTGGGTATAAAATTGGGTGTATGGGATTGTATGATTTTTTTTTTTTTTTTTTTTGTGGTTGAACTGGATGGACTTGTGTGTCTTTTTTCCAACCTGACTATGTAACTATATTCTGTAACCGACACACAAAACACCACTGAGACCATTACAAAACAATGAATATTATATTGTATAGAAATAAACAGTCCTGTTCGTTATTACACAGCAAATAAAAGCAGCATCCCATCATCCCCGGCAGAGCTCAGGCTGGCCAATCGCACATCAGCGGCAGCAGCAACGCCAAAACAGGCGCGTTAACCCGCCTCGGCTTCATCTTTTATATGCCAGATCCGGAGGGGAGGCGATATGGCCTCCGATTGGGGCTCCTCACTGATCGCACCAAGTCGCCATCACTTCTCTATCTTCTCCCGATACTTGCTCTTCATCTGCTGCAAGAAGTTCTTGAAAGCCGGTTCCTCCAGCCGCGTCTCAGCCACTGCAAGGGGAGGGGGGAGAATATGGAAGATCATTCATACATATCCTGATGGACACTACAGTGCTCAGCTTTCCAAAAGGAATGGCAACGTTGTCTTCAGCCCTGGCATGGCTCCTTACATCACAGGGGGTAATAGAGGCAAAAAGGAGGATAGGCCCTAAATCCCTCATGACACCCCTCAGTGCAGCGCTCTTAAAAGCTATAGTACATAAATAATTCAGTGAGGCACCCACAGTGCAGATGTAATATTTGTCATTTAAAGTAATGTAAACCTGATTCATGAAATTTGAGCTGGGCACATATCTACAATGTTTTCTTATCTTTCTTCAAAGCACTATGTCCCGTGGCTTTCTTCTTCTCCGTTCTTCTATCAGCCCATAACTCCTGACAAGTTCTCTGTCAACTGTGATAAAACTGGCCTGAATTTTGTGTCAGGGTGTCTATAAATAGATTAGCAGAGAGCTGGTCTATTCACAGCACAGCTCTGTAAGTCTCTATGGGGGGGGGGGGGTGCCTTTTGTCCAATCAGCTGTCTTGGCTGTATGACAACAATCCACTCCCAGTGCTGCACAGGAAGAGAAAATCTAACACTTTCTAAAGGATATATAAAGCTGAAGACAGCACATAAACATGTAAAACATATGTAGGGAGATTGGTCTCATCTCTTTGTATAATCGGAGGCTGTTCACTTCACTAGGTATATGTGAGTGTTTACACGCACTTAAAAAAAAAAAAAAAAAGTGTTTGTAAACCCCCGGTTACACCACTTTTACCTAAAGAAAAGCCTATAAACAAGGCTTACCTGTAGATATACTAAATATCTCAATATCTAGATATTCAAGGTATGTGCTGCGGCGCATGCGCACTAAAGAAACGGGCCGCCGGTGCCATTTCTTCAGGAGTCGGCTCCCACGCGCATGTGCAGGAGTGACATAATCTCGGCTCTGGCGAGGTTTACGACCTTTTTAAGTCCCTACCCTGCTGGACTTTTACACCCCATGACTAAAGCCCATAAGGGACGAGGCATCTAAACTCCCAAAAAGGTGGCTATGAAGGAGGTACTTGGATTCCCATGGGGGAAAAAAAAAAAAAAAAAAAAAGGGGAGGCACAAAGGTCTTCAACGAGCCAGGAGGAGGAGGGGTGGCTTAGGCTTGAAGGAGGCACCTAAACTCCCCAAAAAAATAAAAATAAAAATAAAAAAAAAGGAGGCACTTAGATTTTCGAGAAGAAGGTGCCTAAATTACCATAAATTACCAAAGGGTGGGAAAGGTGAAAGGAGGCACTCACATTCCCAAAAAAGGGGAAAGGAGGCGCCCACATTCCCAAAAAAGGGGAAAGGAGGCGCCCACATTCCCAAAAAAGGGGAAAGGAGGCGCCCACATTCCCAAAAAGGGGAAAGGAGGCGCCCACATTCCCAAAAAGGGGAAAGGAGGCGCCCACATTCCCAAAAAGGGGAAAGGCTCAAAGAGGGGCAGGACTTAAAGGCAGTGCCTAAAATTCCAAAAGGGAAGGCAAGGATTGGGGGGTGCCTAAAATTCCCAAAGATTAAAAGGGGAAGGGACTGGAGAGGCCCCAAACCATTCTATATATTATTAGAGATCTCATATATTCTTACTGAGCTCAGAACGGATAATGTTTTGGTGCGACACACACACACACGGGTCCCAATCAGGGGAAAGTCTCACCGGAGTGGTCGATGTCATCCGTGTCACTGTCTTCTGGTTCCTCCTCTTCCATATTCCCACGGTTCATGATGAGATCTGATGGACCTTCCACTGCCTCCTCTACAAACATAAAAGGGTGTATGTTGGGCGATTTCTACAAGACAACCTTCCAACACACACACACGACTTTACAAGAGGGTGGAAAAAACTATCCGCACTCCGGTTGTTGCTCTCAAAAATTTCTTAATTTTAATGAATAGCCACAGTGAACAAATGCAGATTAAGTCAGTTGACGGGTTTCAGCCTATAAGGCCTTAGTCATAACCATGTTACAGACATAAAACTTTGAAATAAATAGTAGCTCTAAAGATCACAGGCTCCACCCATTGTCTTGATTGAGCGCAGGCAATTATCCAAAAAAAAAAGAAAAAAAAAAAAAAAAAAAAAAAAGACAATCAGCTGCAATACATATAGGGTGATCCATGTGTATGCCACTCATTTTCAAATAATATGCACATCTACACACACGCTTGTGCATACATTCATACACGTAAAAAAATACACTATGAAATGGAAAAAAAAAAAAAAAGGAAAGATGACAATAACCCAGGTATGTGGGGAAAAAAATAAATACAAAAATAAAAAAAAACAAAAAACACACACACACACACACACACACACACCACGGAAGAGAGAAAGCAAAAGAGAAAAAAAAAAAAAGGGAAGAGAGAGGAAGCTCTGGGGAGAGGCATTCTTAATGTAAGTGCAAGTCCAGATCCCACCTCAGGGTCAACCCCTGAGGAGATCTAGTTTTTAATCTAAAAATCCACCATGCTTCTCTCCCCAGTAGCCTTTTCTCCCTATCACCTCCTCTGGGTGAGTGAGACAACCATCCTATTGCTCTGAAGCGAAATGAGGAAAGATCGCCCTGATGACATTCTCTAAAGGGACGTGTTGCATTTGAAATGTTTCTAGCATTTGGATTATTTGTGTCACAGTAACGTTTCCCTATACGGGCTCTCAAAGGATGTGTGGTACAACCTAAATATCCAAGGCTGCATGAAATACAGATGATCAGGTAAATTACATAGTTTGTGCCACAGTTGATGTATTGCTGTATAATGAACTCTTCATCTGTGGCAAGAAACGTTTTACCCAAAAGACACAAATTACAGTACCTACAGGTTTTTGTATTACAAGGGTAACTTCCAGGATAGGAGAACCAGGTGGGTTGTTTGTTTAGGGACCTAGTCTTTTCTCATCTAATGTGGGCACACGTCGGCTAGAAAAAACAGCAACCGGCTTGCAATATCCCATTTAACCACTTCGCACCCAGGCCAATTCTGACACTTCTCTCCTACATGTAAAATTCATCATTTTTTTTTGCTAGAAAATTACATAGAACCCCCAAACATTATATTTTTTTTTTTAGCAAAGACCCTAGAGAATACAATGGCGGTTGTTGCAACTTTTTATCTCGCACGGTATTTGCGCATCAATTTTTCAAACGCGTTTTTTTCATCAAAAAAACACTTTCATGCTTAAAACAGTAAAGTTAGCCCAATTTTTTTTGCATAATGTGATAGATGAAGATACACTGAGTAAATAGATACCCAACATCATGCTTCAAAATTGCACGCGCTCGTGGAATGGCGCCAAACTGGTATTTAAAAATCCCCATAGGCGACGCTTTAAATTTTTTTACTGGTTACATGTTTTGCATTACAGAGGAGGTCTAGGGCTAGAATTATTGCTCTCGCTCTAACGTTCACGGTGATACCTCACATGTGTGGTTTGCACACCGTTTTCATATGTGGGCGGGACTTACGTATGCGTTCGCTTCTGCGTACGAGCTCACGGGGACAAGGGCGCTTTAATAAAAAAAAATTTTTTTTACATTTATTTTTTTAGTTTGACACCTAAAAAAAAAAAAAAATGGATTACTTTTATTCCTATTACAAGGAATGTAAACATCCCTTGTAATAGAAATATGGCACGATCGGACCTATTTACAGTGAGATACGGGGTCAATAAGACCCCGTACCCCACCTCTAGGCTGGGAAGCCTAAAATAAAAAACAAAACAAAAAACGATCCTGGCTTCCCAGCCAAATTGGCACCGTTATTTTGAATGCAGAGGCCGGGCGTGACGTCATAACATCGTGCCCGGCCTCCGAACGATCATAGAGACTCCGGGGGCCATCTGGTCCACCGGAAATCTCTATGGTATAATCCAGGGGGCGGCAGATCCTGTGACCGACTCACCGATTGAAGCCGCCCGTAAGAACGTTCAAGCGGCGGAACAGCCGCTATGATCGTTCTTTTGGTGCAGGGAATCGCCGATATCCGAATGATGTCTGTGGCCTCAGGCATCATTCAGAAATAACCACCGAAAGCCAAAGCCGTCCCTGGACGTTCTACCGGCGCGAAGTGGTTAAATCTTTATCTGTATACGGTATTAGCAGATTATTTTCTATTATTTACAAAGGGGACCTGTCACGATAGCACCACCAGATGTCCACATATCAACCTACAATAAACCAATAAAAGCGTCCTCTCACTACCGTTTATTACCTGTGGACTGCGTGGGGTCCAGAGCCACGGAGCCCATATCTCTATGGAGCCTGTTCATCTGCTCCTGCTGTTCCTTCCTCTTCTCTTCCTCCTGATAATGGGAAAAAAAAAAACAGATCAGGATATCATAATTAATTGTACCCATAGGCCCCTCCCCAATCTGCAGGGCCACACAAGAAATTAATTTACCGCATCTCTGCGCATACGTTCGTACTCCGGCCGGTACTCTCTGTGAACAAACAGACAGTTAAAGTTACAGCAGAATGGTGGAAGGTAGAACGATCTTTGTAGCCTACTGAAGGACACAGGAAGTCATAGACTGTTGTGTTATTACTGCCACCTACAGCAGGATTGGCTTCGTAAATCTGGAAAACAGATGCCTCAAGCCAAAAAAGCACCAAGATTTAGTGCAGTGTGTCCTTAAGAACTTGTTCCTTGAGACCATTAGCTTGCATGGTTATTTGTCCAGGCTACCTAGATAGCTGTGGGTTATGGCCTTCTCGTATTTTACAACAACATCTCACACCACAACTTATCTCTGGTATAAAATAAGATGTGCTAATGAATGATAGAACACATACATAGAAAAACTGACAGTACCCGGAGTCTTGTCTTTTCTATTCTCATGCACTTGTGTACTTGGTTTGCTTTTCAGTATGTCGACCAGAAATGTCCATAACAACTTGGCGAGCCAGCCAGGAGTCTCCACCACTGCGAAAGAAAACCACTATATACACTCGCTAGGTAAACTGCCCCTAAGTTTTAAGCTTTTCTTTTGTCTCCCGTCTGTTCCCAAGGAAACCTGTCCCACTCTCAGACCCTTCTTGTTGGTAACGTGTGTATGAACATGTTTGTGTACTCCTTCTCAGGCTGGACCGAGTGTGAACAAGTTGTTTAAATATCCACAAGAGGTCTTAGGACAGTGAGAGGCTACCAGCCTTTGAAACAGAATGGAAAGAGCAGAAACCGGGTACTCTGAGCATGTCAAGATGCTGAATTTGTCCAGACCGAGCTGTAGAAATAGGAAGATTCGTCCCACCGAGTGGAATCTCCAGAAACTCACACCAAATGAAACAAGCTTTCTATTGTCTAGTGATAGACCTTGCAGGAAGCAGCCTTTCCAACTTTCAGCATCTTAGGAATCACATATTCAGAGATGTCCCCTTCTCTTGGAACCTGGGCTTCATCAGCCATGCCATTAAAACCAAAGATCTTGAAGCCCACTGAGACTGAAGATGCGGATGATCTGGAAGCACCCACCAGGATGCTGGAAAAGTGCGAGTTTCATATCCACCTGGGCCAGTCTGGAGCAATAAGGATCATCGGAATGCTCTACTATCTTAATCCTGCAAATCCGATGAAAAAAAAGCTAAAGACCAACCTGTCAAGTTGGTGATTGAACCTGAAGGCCAAGAAGTCTACAGCCAGTATCCCACACCTATGACATTGGTCCTGGAATACCTCTGGGTGAAGAGGTCGCTACCCCAACCAGTTGCTGCCAACTGTCTATATCTGGAATGTACATGACTGACAAAGCTGAAAACATGATTCTGCTCTGGAGAGGGTGCACCTGAGCAAGACTTCTTAGTTCCTCTCTGATGGTTGAGGTATGCACCACCAAAACATTGTCCGACAAACCAGATCAGTAGGATGATCCAATGCAGCAGAGAAAGCTAAAGTTCCAGGATGCAGATTTGGATACAAGCGACATATTGGGACGCCCTTGACAATCAAGTCCACCAACAGCGTTTCCTCAAAATATGGGAAGGAAGGCCTTTGACTCCAAAAAAGGTGGACTTTTGAACCACCAAGCCAAGGAAAACCTGGTCCTCAGCAACAAATACATCAGCCTGTCCAAAGGCCAGACTGACTTGTCCCACCAAAACAGAATGTTGCATTGTAGAGGTCTGGAGTGAAACTGGGCAAGTGGAGCTGCCAAAGGAGGCCACCAATAGAACCAGGATTCTCATGCAAAAAGCAGGGAGTTTGTCAGCTCCTGGAATAAAACTTTCCCATGTGAGACCAAAGAGTCTGAAGTTTCTCCTGAGAAAGGAACATTGAAGCCCAAGCTGTGTCCAGGACTGGACCCAGATATTCCAGATCTTGAGTTGGTACCAGATCCACCTGAACAGCTATAATGTCCATACGGTTAAAGATGACTGTTCCCTCAACATGAGATACTCTAAATCTCTAACAATGGGGATGCCACAAGAACATTGCAGGGCGAATACTGGTGCCAGCAGCTTTGTAAATACATCAAGGTGCAGATGAGAGGCCGAAGGGCAGGGACACAAACTGGTAGCGAAAGGGACCCAAAGCAAAGTGGTAAGAATCATTGATATGATGGAAAACTAGGGACATGAAGGCAAGCATCCTTAATATCCTTAAAATTCAGATGGATTTAGTGGATTCCATGGAACCCTAGGGTTCCTTCAGAGGTGGCTGGGGATTCCCCACCCATCTGATGGTGCTTGAATAGTTCTGGGTCCAACATCACGTGGCATGAGTGCAAGAGTGACATTCTGACCATCACTGTAAGGGGAAAAAAAAGCTTCCCACTGACCACCACTGTAAAGGGACATCTTCCCAATGACCACCAATTGACTCATCTTAACAGGGGCTCCTGGAGACCTGAAAATGATTCCAAGGGTCCCTCTGCTTGCCTATATCCAGCCCATAGGTCACTCTTCCATCCACTGACACCATAAAAAGGGTAAAATTCCTCCCACTGGACACCAGCGATGGGGCACTAGTCCTCCCACTGGACACCAGCGATGGGGCACCGTTTACTCCCACTGGACCCCAGGACTTTTTCTACTCCCACTGGCATTAGTCCGGCCCCCCTAAAAAAAAAAAAGTGTTGAAAGGACAGTAAAATGGCCCTTTTGTAAAATATTTGAGACCCCCTGCTCTAGGGTAAAGACTGCCTTAGAGCTTTGAAATACAAGATGGGGCAGAGACCCCCTTTTGGGAACTGTGAAAAAGGTTTAAAGTAAAACCCCCATTCTGCTACAAAACTGGGGCAATGACACCTTGATCTTGAGAAGGCCAAAATGTAGATCTGCTAATCAGGTGGATCAGACCATGCTGGGGAGTAGGAGGGGTTATCCTGGACTTGTCTACAATATTTATTTATTTCTTCACTTTCTGTAGGCAACAGTATAACATGGAAGTTTATAACTTATTTTGTCCCTCAGAGAGCAAGAAAAATTATTTTGGTTAGATATACCAAAAAATCATTGTATAGTTTAAAAAAAAAAAACTTATTGAAAGCTTCCACAACTCAGTGGTGGGCCTTGTATGTAGACAGACAATGAGGAAGAGGCCCACCATGTACCCCATAGCCAAAGCGGCCCTTGCTGAGCTTGACTGCCATGTACCGGCCACCTCTCATCACTCACTTCTCATATTCTTCGGCTGCCTCTGAAACCTTGACGAAAAATTCGTCCATCCCGGCTCCGGTCATTGCCGACACGCCAACTACCTGAGGAGAGCCAAGAACATAGACGGTCAGCACTGTGCCTGACCACTCACACACAAACATGGCACACATACAATAAGCACGTTACCCGCAATACGTTATAGAACTCTTCCAGGACCAGGCTCATGGATCGCGTCAAGTTACTGACATAGGAGGTCTCCTGATTCAGAGCGTCCTGGAACGTCTCGAAGTCCTGCATCCACTCCACTGCAAAGCTGTGATCGATTATGTCTGTCTACAGAAAGGTAGATTATTACTGCCCGAATCCCATCCTCGCCAGAAGAGACCATAAACACACACAAAAAAGGGGGGGGGGGAATTCATCCTGAGGATCCTCCATTGTACTGCCTGATGGCCATTCCCACTACCAGAGATGATAAATATACAGGAACTCATACCAAGGACGCTCCATTGTATTGCCTGATGCCCATCCCCACCATCAGAGATGATAAATACACAAGACCCTATCGGCAAATGTCGATATCACCTGTAATTCTTTGCATATTTCTTATCACTATCCCTAGGACCCTGCATTGTAGTGTGTGCCTGATGCACATCACCACCACCAGATACAACACACAGGAGCCCTCCATCTCACAGTTATAGGTCAATGGGGACTAAAGACTGTACGAGGGAACAATAGGCGTACAGACTCCGGGGTTATCACCAGTCCTGTCTATGGGACCTCATATGTATTACTCACCTTGTTCATGACAACAATGAAGGGAAGTTTGGTCTTATACATGATGCTGGAAGAGAAAACGATGCATCAGATATGTTCAGGTTATGTCAGACATGCGCACTCTCTCCCCCCCATCACAGTGTGTACTAGAGCTGCACGATTCTGGCTAAAATGAGAATCAAAACTTTTTTGCTTAGACGATAGATCACGATTCTCTCAAGATTCTCACGGCGTAACATCTTTCACATTAAACAAAATAATTGGGCTAACTTTACTGTTTCGTTTTTTTTTTTCCCCTTTTTATTCATTGAAGTATATTTTTCCCCCCAAAAATTGCATTTGAAAGACCACTGTGCAAATACATTGTGACATAAAATATTGCAACAATCGCTATATATATATATTATAATATGTTTGGGGGTTCCAAGTAATTTTCTAGCAAAAAAAAAAAAAAAAAAAAAAACACAGGTCTTAACTGTAAGAAACAAGTGTCAGAACAAGGGTTAGACTAAGTGGTTAAACTTCCTGCATATTCACATGGAAGTTTTATCCCTTTGATCTAAGACAGAAGAGTTGCAATGTTGTTAAACACTTCGCAGACCGCCAGAGCGAGCAGAGAACTCTCTATACTTGTTACAGGAAAGAATCGGGAAACTCTGCAACATAGATCGTCGGGGGGGGGTGAATCGAGATCGTGATCTTTTAACGATTAATTGTGCAGCTCTAGCGTGTGCCCCCCCCTTCCCTCCACACCGCCATGACAGCGTGTACCCCCGCTTCCCTCTGCACTATCACAACGTGTAGTCCTCTCTTGCCTCAGCACCGTCATAGCGTATAACCCCCTCTTCCCTCCGTACCTTTAGAGCGTGTACACCTCCCTTCCCTCCGCACCGCCATCACAGCATGTACCCCCCCTTCCCTCCATCACGGCGTGTTTTTCCCCCCTTCCCTCCGCACCTCCATCACGGCGTGTTTTTCCCCCCTTCCCTCCATCACGGCATGTTACCCCCCTCCTCCGCACCTCCATCACGGCGTGTTTCCCCCCCCCCTTCCCTCCTCACCTCCATCACGGCGTGTTTTTCCCCCCTTCCCTCCATCACGGCATGTTCCCCCCCTCCTCCGCACCTCCATCACGGCGTGTTTCCCCCCCCCTTCCCTCCTCACCCCCATCACGGCGTGTTTCCCCCCCTTCCCTCCTCACCTCCATCACGGCGTGTTTTCCCCCCCTTCCCTCCTCACCTCCATCACGGTGTGTTTTCCCCCCCCCTTCCCTCCTCACCTCCATCACGGCGTGTTTTCCCCCCCTTCCCTCCTCACCTCCATCACGGCGTGTTTCCCCCCCCTTCCCTCCTCACCTCCATCACGGCGTGTTTTCCCCCCCTTCCCTCCTCACCTCCATCACGGCGTGTTTTTCCCCCTTACCTCCGCACCTCCATCACGCTGTGTTTCCCCCCCTTCCCTCCGCACCTCCATCACAACGTGTTTCCCCCCCCCTTCCCGCCATCACAGTTTGTATCCCCCCCCGCCATCACGGCTTGTTACCCCTTCCCTCCGCCATTACAGTTTGTACCCCCCTTCCCTCGGCACCGCTATCACGGCGTGTACCCCCCCTTCCCTCCGCACCACCATCACAGCGTATACTCCCCCGTTCCCTCCGCATGGCCATCACGGCATATGCCCCTCCTCCTTTCGCCATCACAGCATGTATCCCCCCTTCCCATCGCAGCATGTAACTCTCCCCCCCCCCCTTGCACCGACATCACAGTGCGTACCCCCAACTAATGCCACAACAGCGCCCCCATCATTACACTCACCTGCAGGCGTACAGCATGTTGGACATGAAGGTGACGGGGTTCACGCTGCGGGACGTATCCATCACATACACCACCACAGAGGGGAAGGAGGAGGCCTGGGGAAGAGCAGAACATGTACCAATAACAGAGCAGATATCAGATCACCTGACCCGGATAAGGAGGATTCCCAAAAATCTGCTCATTGCAGACAATGGTACAGGCCAGGGGCCATTTAAATCTAAACCTACCCTTCCCCTACAGCATTGTATAGAGTAGAACCAGTAATGACCACAATGGGAGGGGCCCCTCCTGGGAACTCACCAAGGCTTCTGTAATAATGGCACCGGAGGCCGACCATGTGAAGACTTCGATCTGCCCCGGGGTGTCGATCACAACATACCTACAGGATGGAGAGAAGACAGTCTATTGGTGTGAATGATAACAGGAAACGGCAGCTGGGGCGGGCACATGGGAGGAGCAAATCATTAATCGCATTCTGAATTCTATTCTGCCTGCCAGCAAACGGGAGCCAGTAAGAAATTCCCAGATCCAGGCTGACCAACCCCCTCCCCCTACACAAATCTTAACACATTTTTTTGCACCCGGTCACATGACATCCCGGGTCCTCTCCCTCCTCCAGCAGGGTGAGGAGTCTTTAGTGCTGCACCTGGCCAGTCCCCGCCTGCCCCAGGTACCTGGCCGGTCCGCGCCTGCCCCAGGTACCTAGCCCCTGGCCGGTCTGTGCCGGCCCCTGACCAGTCCGCGCCTGCCTCAGTTAGCCGGCCCCTGACCAGTCCGCGCCTGCCTCAGTTAGCCGGCCCCTGACCAGTCCGCGCCTGCCTCAGTTAGCCGGCCCCTGACCAGTCCCCTCCTGCCTCAGTTAGCCGGCCCCTGACCAGTCCCCTCCTGCCTCAGTTAGCCGGCCCCTGACCAGTCCCCTCCTGCCTCAGTTAGCCGGCCCCTGACCAGTCCCCTCCTGCCTCAGTTAGCCGGCCCCTGACCAGTCCCCTCCTGCCTCAGTTAGCCGGCCCCTGACCAGTCCCCTCCTGCCTCAGTTAGCCGGCCCCTGACCAGTCCCCTCCTGCCTCAGTTAGCCGGCCCCTGACCAGTCCGCTCCTGCCCCAGTTAGCCGGCCCCTGACCAGTCTCTGTATTGCAGGATGAGAAGCAGGAGCCCCAGCACACCTCTAGTGGCGGTGGACCTTGTAGAAATGTTCTATTGGACAGATATTTCTAACCGATTATGTTCAGTGTAATGAGAATCTCTGGTTTTGGTTGAGCTTCCATTAGTTAGATGGCAAAGCCAAGAGATGGTGCCATGACACTCACCGACAGTTCTTCTGCCTCTTCTCGATGAACTTCACCACCTGGAACAAGATCACCGTTACCATGTGACTCCAGTAAACCAATCACATCGAAGAAATGTTAAGCCAAGGAACAAAAAGAAAACATGAACATACAGTGGTGTGAAAAAGTGTTTGCCCCCTTCCTCATTTCCTGTTCCTTTGCATGTTTGTCACACTTAAGTGTTTCGGAACATCAAACCAATTTAAACAATAGTCAAGGACAACGCAAGTAAACACAAAATGCAATTTGTAAATGAAGGTGTTTATTATTAAAGGTGAAAAAAAATCCAAACCATCATGGCCCTGTGTGAAAAAGTGATTGCCCCCTAAACCTAATAACTGGTTGGGCCACCCTTAGCAGCAACAACTGCAACCAAGTGTTTGCGATAACGTACAATGAGGCTTTTACAGCGTCCTGGAGGAATTTTGGCCCACTCATCTTTGCAGAATTGTCCTAATTCAGTTACATTAGAGGGTTTTCGAGCATGAACGGCCTTTTTGAGGTCATACCACAACATCTCAATAGGATTCAGGTCAGGACTTTGGCTAGGCCACTCCAAAGTCTTCATTTTGTTTTTCTTCAGCCATTCGGTGGTGGACTTGCTGGTGTGTTTAGGATCATTGTCCTGCTGCAGAACCCAAGTTCGTTTCAGCTTGAGTACACGAACAGATGGTCGGACATTCTCCTTCAGGATCTCTTGGTAGACAGCAGAATTCATAGTTCCTTTTATCACAGCAAGTCTTCCAGGTCCTGAAGCAGCAAAACAGCCCCAGACCATCACACTACCACCACCATATTTTACTGTTGGTATAATGTTCTTTTTATGAAATGCAGTGTTCCTTCTACGCCAGATATACTTGGACACACACCTTCCAAAGAGTTCCACTTTTGTCTCATCGGTCCACAGAATGTTGTCCCAAAAGTCTTGGGGATCATCAAGATGTGTTGTGGAGAAATTGAGACGAGCTTTGATGTTCTTTTTGCTCAGCAGTGGTTTTCTCCTTGGAACTCTGCCATGCAGGCCATTTTTGCCCAGTCTTTTCCTGATGGTGGAGGCATGAACGCTGACCTTAACTGAGGCAAGTGAGGCCTGTAGTTCCTTGGGCGTTGTTGTGGGGTCTTTTGTGACCTCTTGGATGAGTCGTCGCTGCGCTCTTGGGGTAATTTTGGGCGGCCGGCCACTCCTGGGAAGGTTCACCACTGTTCCATGTCTTCGCCATTTGTGGATAATGGCTCTCACTGTGGTTCGCTGGATTCCCAAAGCTTTGGAAATGGCTTTATAACCCTTTCCAGACTGATGGATCTCAATTACTTTCTTTCTCAATTGTTCCTGAATTTCTTTGGGTCTCGGCATGATGTGTAGCTTTTAAGGATCTTCTGGTGGACCTTACTGTGTCAAGCAGCTCCTATTTAAGTGATGCCTTGATTGTGAACAGGTGTGGCAATAATCAGGCCTGGGTGTGGCTAGAGAAATTGAACTCAGGTGTGGACAACCACAGTTATAGTATGTTTTAACAGGGGGGGCAATCACTTTTTCACACAGGGCCATGATGGTTTGGATTTTTTTTCACCTTTAATAATAAACACCTTCATTTACAAATTGCATTTTGTGTTTACTTGTGTTGTCCTTGACTATTGTTTAAATTGGTTTGATGTTCCGAAACACTTAAGTGTGACAAACATGCAAAGGAACAGGAAATGAGGAAGGGGGCAAACACTTTTTCACACCACTGTAGGTGATTGCCAAGGGGCCCCTGAGGAAAGGAGATGATGCAACTGATGAAAAGGCAAGACGAGCCAAGGTGGGGGGGGGGGGGGGGAAGGGACACTCACCTGATCGAAACGCGTTGCAAAGAGGTTGAGGGCCGTGACAATCCCGCCATTAGGTCCAAGTCCGTATCTATGGAAGGAGCTCAGGAAACCAAACAACTCAAACTCATAGAAGGGGGACCCCCTCCATGCCCATATTTCAATAGACAACCCCACCCCCACCCCCTCCCGGTGCCTATAATGACCCCTGCTCTGTGCCAATAAACAACCCCTCCATGGTTCTGTCCCTATAGAAAACCCCCCCACTGTGCCCAAATAACCCCCCCTGTGCTTAAAGTCCCCACAGACCCCACCCCCTCTCTACCGTGCCCGTGTCCCCATAACCCACCCGCTCAGGGGTCAAGTCCTGGGGGGGGGGAGAAGTGTGGGAACTCACCAAAGATTCCTGCCCCCAACCTCAAAAATAAGAAAAAGTGTGTGCGTGCGTGCATACATACGTGTGTGTGTATATATATATATATATTATATAGATATACACACACACACACACACATATATACACACATATACACACACTCCTCAGGCTGTCTGGGTTGATTGTGCAAAGTGGGGCCCAGGTCCCGGGCTGGTCACTCCTCAGTGCCCAGCAAATGCAGCCTGATCAGTGCTCAGCAATGAGGCCTCACCAGTGCCCATCAGAGCAGCCCACCCCGGGTGCCACACATTGGGGGGGGGGTTATGTATATCATCCTAGCATGTCTGTCCTCCCCTCCCTTGGTCCTTTTCCAGCAGCCCCTGTAACAAGGTCCCCGCCTCCTATAACACACGCCGGGATTGTTCCGCCTATCACTGGACTCTAGGAAGCTTGTTACAGGGGCCGCTGGAGGAGGAGCACCGAGGGAGGGGAGGACTGGCACTCTGGGATGACACACCCCCAAATGTGTGGCACCCGTGGTGGACTGACCCCTGTTGGCACGGACGCCCTCCCTTCCCTCCCACCCACACTGCCTGCCACAGCTACGTTCCTGCTGTAAAAAAAAAAGTAAAGGAACGTCGCTCCCAATACATTGCCACTGGACTCCAGCCCTCGCTTTTTTATTGCTACAGCCTATAGCCTACAGCCTATACAGCCTACCCAGATTGCGGCACCCAGTATTCTCTCTGCCTCCGCCTACCCCCTTCCTTCCCTGCTAAAATTGCCCGACCTAGAAAGGAGCCCCGTACAGCAGCCTGGAGACGACGACCCCCCCCTCCCCCCCCGCCTCAGCACGCAGCGCCTGGGCGCAGTGCACCCCGTGCACCCACCCAGGATCAGTCCTGCCCTCTCCTTCCCACAAACCATCTGCCTCAGTTCCCATGCTTGAGGCCACTCCTGCAGGACGTGGCTGCTAATGGGATCAGCGCTCCTGCTGTAGAAAAGGTACAGGAACGTCGTTCCCACAGGACTTCAGCCCGTCTGCCCCCATAGACCCTCCCCCTCCGTGCCCGTGTCACACACCCATAATTGATTCTCCCCCCCCCCCCATGTCTAGCTATCTCTGTGGGAAGGATACTGCTTCATCACCTCTTTGTAGTTCACAGTGTCCCGAATATCTGCAGAGAGACACACAGATCATGTTAGTTTGGGGGGTTATATAGTACATACTCTATGTTGGCGGGGCGTGGGATTCTAGCACATATTCTAGGTTAGCAGGGGAGGGGGATCTCATGGATGGCAGGGTCTAAGTTCATGGTGTAGGGGGGTGGGTATTGTAGTACATTCCTATGTTGGCGGGGAAAGTGTTTTCATGGACGTAAGGGGTGCAGGTTTAGGATGGGAGAAGGAGGAAGGGGATTGTAGTACATACCAATATTGGTGGGGAAGAGGCTCTTGTGGACGGTGGGGTCCAGGTTTATGGTGTAGGGGGAGGGGATTGTAGTACATACCAATATTGGTGGGCAAGGGAAACTCATAGATGGCGGGGCCCAGGTTGATGGTGTAGGTGGGGGAGGGTTTTGTAGTACATACCTATGTTGGCAGGGAAGGGGATCTCGCGGACAGCAGGGGCCAGGTTGATGGTGTAGGTGGGGGAGGGTTTTGTAGTACATACCTATGTTGGCAGGGAAGGGGATCTCGCGGACGGCAGGGGCCAGGTTGATGGTGTAGGTGGGGGAGGGTATTTTAGTAAATACCTATATTGGTGGGCAAGGGGCTCTCATAGATGGCGGGGTCCAGGTTGATGGTGTAGGTGGGGGAGGGGATTTTAGTATATACCAAAATTGATGGGGAAGGGAATCTCGTGGACGGCAGGGTCCAAACTGATGGTGTCGGAGGGGGTTGTAGTACATACCTATGTTAGCAGGGAAGGGGATCTCGTGGACGGCGGGGTCCAGGTTGATGGTGTAGGGGGCAGAGTCCTTCCCATGTAGATATGAGGTAACTCTCTGTAGGAGGAGAAAAAAGGAGACATTGGAATACATATCTCATCCCAGCCAATCACATCGCTCCATTCTGTGGTGGAGGGGTTTAGGGACTGGTCCTGGTATCTGAACCAATAAAAGAGTGGTACATTCTGCCCCGCCCCCACTAGGAGAGCTTACGTCTGGGTACGTTAAATGTGACTCTCTCCTGATTGGTCGAGCCACATTAGTCCTCAGAGATGAAACACACGAGGGGGCGGGGACTCCTCAGAGATGACACACACACACCAGGGGGCGGGGAGATGAGATGACACAAACGAGGGGGCAGGGACTTCTCAGAGATGACACACACACACCAGGTGGTGGGGACTCCTAAGAGATGACAAACGAGGGGGCGGGGACTCCTCAGAGATGACACACACACACGCGAGGGGGCGGGGACTCCTCACAGATGACACACACACGCGAGGGGGCGGGGACTCCACACAGACACACACACACCAGGGGGCGGGGACTCCTCACCGATGACACACACACACACACACACCACACAGACGACACACACACACACACACACCAGGGGGCGGGGACTCCTCACCGATGACACACACCAGGGGGCGGGGACTCCTCACCGATGACACACACCAGGGGGCGGGGACTCCTCACCGATGACACACACACACCAGGGGGCGGGGACTCCTCACCGATGACACACACACACCAGGGGGCGGGGACTCCTCACCGATGACACACACACACCAGGGGGCGGGGACTCCTCACCGATGACACACACACACCAGGGGGCGGGGACTCCTCACCGATGACACACACACACCAGGGGGCGGGGACTCCTCACCGATGACACACACACACCAGGGGGCGGGGACTCCTCACCGATGACACACACACACCAGGGGGCGGGGACTCCTCACCGATGACACACACACACCAGGGGGCGGGGACTCCTCACCGATGACACACACACACCAGGGGGCGGGGACTCCTCACCGATGACACACACACACCAGGGGGCGGGGACTCCTCACCGATGACACACACACACCAGGGGGCGGGGACTCCTCACCGATGACACACACACACCAGGGGGCGGGGACTCCTCACCGATGACACACACACACCAGGGGGCGGGGACTCCTCACCGATGACACACACACACACACACACCAGGGGGCGTGGACTCCTCACCGATGACAAACACACACACCAGGGGGCGGGGACTCCTCACCGATGACAAACACACACACACACCAGGGGGCGGGGACTCCTCACTGATGACACACACACACACCAGGGGGCGGGGACTCCTCACCGATGACACACACACACCAGGGGGCGGGGACTCCTCACCGATGACACACACACACACACCAGGGGGCGGGGACTCCTCACCGATGACACACACACACACACACACACCAGGGGGCGGGGACTCCTCACCTATGACACACACACACACACCGGGGGGGGGACTCCTCACAGATGACACACACCAGGGGGCGGGACTCCTCACAGATGACACACACACCAGGGGGCGGAGACTCCTCACAGATAACACATGTCCTCCCTGGTGAAGATGTGTATGAAGAGAAGCTGACCTCAGAGAGAAGAGCAGAACAGTAGAGAGGGGGACACTCTCCTCCCCTCCCCCCCACACACACACCTACCTGGGTGAAAGTGGTCTTCCCGGAGCCCGCCATCCCTAATATTATCATACATAACGGGGACCCGCCATCCTCTCCTCCACCCTCCGCCATCTTACTACTCCACTTCACTCCGCACTTCCGCCTGACACACACACACACCAGGGGGCGGGGACTCCTCACCGATGACACACACACACACCAGGGGGCGGGGACTCCTCACCGATGACACACACACACACCAGGGGGCGGGGACTCCTCACCGATGACACACACACACACCAGGGGGCGGGGACTCCTCACCGATGACACACACACACACCAGGGGGCGGGGACTCCTCACCGATGACACACACACACCAGGGGGCGGGGACTCCTCACCGATGACACACACACACCAGGGGGCGGGGACTCCTCACCGATGACACACACACACACACACACACACACACCAGGGGGCGGGGACTCCTCACCGATGACAAACACACACACCAGGGGGCGGGGACTCCTCACCGATGACAAACACACACACACACACCAGGGGGCGGGGACTCCTCACCGATGACACACACACACCAGGGGGCGGGGACTCCTCACCGATGACACACACACACACACACACACACCAGGGGGCGGGGACTCCTCACCGATGACACACACACACACACACCAGGGGGCGGGGACTCCTCACCGATGACACACACACACACACACACCAGGGGGCGGGGACTCCTCACCTATGACACACACACACACACACACACCAGGGGGCCGGGACTCCTCACCGATGACACACACCAGGGGGCGGGGACTCCTCACCGATGACACACACCAGGGGGCGGGGACTCCTCACCGATGACACACACCAGGGGGCGGGGACTCCTCACCGATGACACACACCAGGGGGCGGGGACTCCTCACCGATGACACACACACACCAGGGGGCGGGGACTCCTCACCGATGACACACACACACCAGGGGGCGGGGACTCCTCACCGATGACACACACACACACACCAGGGGGCGGGGACTCCTCACCGATGACACACACACACACACCAGGGGGCGGGGACTCCTCACCGATGACACACACACACACACCAGGGGGCGGGGACTCCTCACCGATGACACACACACACACACCAGGGGGCGGGGACTCCTCACCGATGACACACACACACACACCAGGGGGCGGGGACTCCTCACCGATGACACACACACACACACCAGGGGGCGGGGACTCCTCACCGATGACACACACACACACACCAGGGGGCGGGGACTCCTCACCGATGACACACACACACACCAGGGGGCGGGGACTCCTCACCGATGACACACACACACACCAGGGGGCGGGGACTCCTCACCGATGACACACACACACACACACCAGGGGGCGGGGACTCCTCACCGATGACACACACACACACCAGGGGGCGGGGACTCCTCACCGATGACACACACACACCAGGGGGCGGGGACTCCTCACCGATGACACACACACACACACACCAGGGGGCGGGGACTCCTCACCGATGACACACACACACACACCAGGGGGCGGGGACTCCTCACCGATGACACACACACACACACACCAGGGGGCGGGGACTCCTCACCGATGACAAACACACACCCCAGGGGGCGGGGACTCCTCACCGATGACAAACACACACACACACACACCAGGGGGCGGGGACTCCTCACCGATGACAAACACACACACACACACACACCAGGGGGCGGGGACTCCTCACCGATGACACACACACACACACCAGGGGGCGGGGACTCCTCACCGATGACACACACACACACACCAGGGGGCGGGGACTCCTCACCGATGACACACACACACCAGGGGGCGGGGACTCCTCACCGATGACACACACACACCAGGGGGCGGGGACTCCTCACCGATGACACACACACACACACACACCAGGGGGCGGGGACTCCTCACCGATGACACACACCAGGGGGCGGGGACTCCTCACCGATGACACACACCAGGGGGCGGGGACTCCTCACCGATGACACACACCAGGGGGCGGGGACTCCTCACCGATGACACACACCAGGGGGCGGGGACTCCTCACCGATGACACACACACCAGGGGGCGGGGACTCCTCACCGATGACACACACACACCAGGGGGCGGGGACTCCTCACCGATGACACACACACACCAGGGGGCGGGGACTCCTCACCGATGACACACACACACCAGGGGGCGGGGACTCCTCACCGATGACACACACACACCAGGGGGCGGGGACTCCTCACCGATGACACACACACACCAGGGGGCGGGGACTCCTCACCGATGACACACACACACCAGGGGGCGGGGACTCCTCACCGATGACACACACACACCAGGGGGCGGGGACTCCTCACCGATGACACACACACACCAGGGGGCGGGGACTCCTCACCGATGACACACACACACCAGGGGGCGGGGACTCCTCACCGATGACACACACACACCAGGGGGCGGGGACTCCTCACCGATGACACACACACACCAGGGGGCGGGGACTCCTCACCGATGACACACACACACCAGGGGGCGGGGACTCCTCACCGATGACACACACACACCAGGGGGCGGGGACTCCTCACCGATGACACACACACACCAGGGGGCGGGGACTCCTCACCGATGACACACACACACACACACACCAGGGGGCGTGGACTCCTCACCGATGACAAACACACACACCAGGGGGCGGGGACTCCTCACCGATGACAAACACACACACACACCAGGGGGCGGGGACTCCTCACCGATGACAAACACACACACACACCAGGGGGCGGGGACTCCTCACTGATGACACACACACACACCAGGGGGCGGGGACTCCTCACCGATGACACACACACACCAGGGGGCGGGGACTCCTCACCGATGACACACACACACACACCAGGGGGCGGGGACTCCTCACCGATGACACACACACACACACACACACCAGGGGGCGGGGACTCCTCACCTATGACACACACACACACACCGGGGGGGGGGGGGGTGGGGGGACTCCTCACAGATGACACACACCAGGGGGCGGGACTCCTCACAGATGACACACACACCAGGGGGCGGAGACTCCTCACAGATAACACATGTCCTCCCTGGTGAAGATGTGTATGAAGAGAAGCTGACCTCAGAGAGAAGAGCAGAACAGTAGAGAGGGGGACACTCTCCTCCCCTCCCCCCCCACACACACACCTACCTGGGTGAAAGTGGTCTTCCCGGAGCCCGCCATCCCTAATATTATCATACATAACGGGGACCCGCCATCCTCTCCTCCACCCTCCGCCATCTTACTACTCCACTTCACTCCGCACTTCCGCCTGACACACACACACACCAGGGGGCGGGGACTCCTCACCGATGACACACACACACACCAGGGGGCGGGGACTCCTCACCGATGACACACACACACACCAGGGGGCGGGGACTCCTCACCGATGACACACACACACACCAGGGGGCGGGGACTCCTCACCGATGACACACACACACACCAGGGGGCGGGGACTCCTCACCGATGACACACACACACCAGGGGGCGGGGACTCCTCACCGATGACACACACACACCAGGGGGCGGGGACTCCTCACCGATGACACACACACACACACACACACACACCAGGGGGCGGGGACTCCTCACCGATGACAAACACACACACCAGGGGGCGGGGACTCCTCACCGATGACAAACACACACACACACACCAGGGGGCGGGGACTCCTCACCGATGACAAACACACACACACACACACCAGGGGGCGGGGACTCCTCACCGATGACAAACACACACACACACACCAGGGGGCGGGGACTCCTCACCGATGACACACACACACCAGGGGGCGGGGACTCCTCACCGATCACACACACACACACACACACACCAGGGGGCGGGGACTCCTCACCGATGACACACACACACACACACACACCAGGGGGCGGGGACTCCTCACCGATGACAAACACACACACACACACCAGGGGGCGGGGACTCCTCACCGATGACACACACACACCAGGGGGCGGGGACTCCTCACCGATGACACACACACACACACACACACCAGGGGGCGGGGACTCCTCACCGATGACACACACACACACACACCAGGGGGCGGGGACTCCTCACCGATGACACACACACACACACCAGGGGGCGGGGACTCCTCACCTATGACACACACACACACACACACCAGGGGGCCGGGACTCCTCACCGATGACACACACCAGGGGGCGGGGACTCCTCACCGATGACACACACCAGGGGGCGGGGACTCCTCACCGATGACACACACCAGGGGGCGGGGACTCCTCACCGATGACACACACCAGGGGGCGGGACTCCTCACAGATGACACACACACACCAGGGGGCGGGGACTCCTCACCGATGACACACACACACCAGGGGGCGGGGACTCCTCACCGATAACAAACACACACACACACACACCAGGGGGCGGGGACTCCTCACCGATGACACACACACACACACCAGGGGGCGGGGACTCCTCACCGATGACACACACACACACACCAGGGGGCGGGGACTCCTCACCGATGACACACACACACACACACACCAGGGGGCGGGGACTCCTCACCGATGACACACACACACACCAGGGGGCGGGGACTCCTCACCGATGACACACACACACACCAGGGGGCGGGGACTCCTCACCGATGACACACACACACACACCAGGGGGCGGGGACTCCTCACCGATGACACACACACACCAGGGGGCGGGGACTCCTCACCGATGACACACACACACCAGGGGGCGGGGACTCCTCACCGATGACACACACACACACACACCAGGGGGCGGGGACTCCTCACCGATGACACACACACACACACACCAGGGGGCGGGGACTCCTCACCGATGACAAACACACACACCAGGGGGCGGGGACTCCTCACCGATGACACACACACACACACCAGGGGGCGGGGACTCCTCACCGATGACACACACACACACACCAGGGGGCGGGGACTCCTCACCGATGACACACACACACCAGGGGGCGGGGACTCCTCACCGATGACACACACACACCAGGGGGCGGGGACTCCTCACCGATGACACACACACACCAGGGGGCGGGGACTCCTCACCGATGACACACACACACCAGGGGGCGGGGACTCCTCACCGATGACACACACACACCAGGGGGCGGGGACTCCTCACCGATGACACACACACACCAGGGGGCGGGGACTCCTCACCGATGACACACACACACCAGGGGGCGGGGACTCCTCACCGATGACACACACACACCAGGGGGCGGGGACTCCTCACCGATGACACACACACACCAGGGGGCGGGGACTCCTCACCGATGACACACACACGCCAGGGGGCGGGGACTCCTCACCGATGACACACACACACCAGGGGGCGGGGACTCCTCACCGATGACACACACACACACACCAGGGGGCGGGGACTCCTCACCGATGACACACACACACACACCAGGGGGCGGGGACTCCTCACCGATGACACACACACACACACACCAGGGGGCGGGGACTCCTCACCGATGACACACACACACACACCAGGGGGCGGGGACTCCTCACCGATGACACACACACACACACCAGGGGGCGGGGACTCCTCACCGATGACAAACACACACACCAGGGGGCGGGGACTCCTCACCGATGACAAACACACACACACACCAGGGGGCGGGGACACCTCACCGATGACACACACACACACACTCACACCAGGGGGCGGGGACTCCTCACCGATGACACACACACACACACACACACCAGGGGGCGGGGACTCCTCACCGATGACAAACACACACACCAGGGGGCGGGGACTCCTCACCGATGACACACACACACACACACACCAGGGGGCGGGGACTCCTCACCGATGACACACACAC
Organism: Lithobates pipiens; assembly: GCF_037356315.1. Classification (NCBI taxonomy): domain Eukaryota; kingdom Metazoa; phylum Chordata; class Amphibia; order Anura; family Ranidae; genus Lithobates; species Lithobates pipiens. The sequence continues at coordinate 617,344,856 of NW_027507758.1, read as the reverse complement.
ACCAGGGGGCGGGGACTCCTCACCGATGACACACACACACACACACCAGGGGGCGGGGACTCCTCACCGATGACACACACACACACACACACACACACACACCGGGGGGGGGGGGGGGTGGGGGGACTCCTCACAGATGACACACACCAGGGGGCGGGGACTCCTCACCTATGACACACACACACACACACACACACACACCGGGGGGGGGGTGGGGGGACTCCTCACAGATGACACACACCAGGGGGCGGGACTCCTCACAGATGACACACACACCAGGGGGCGGAGACTCCTCACAGATAACACATGTCCTCCCTGGTGAAGATGTGTATGAAGAGAAGCTGACCTCAGAGAGAAGAGCAGAACAGTAGAGAGGGGGACACTCTCCTCCCCTCCCCCCCCACACACACACCTACCTGGGTGAAAGTGGTCTTCCCGGAGCCCGCCATCCCTAATATTATCATACATAACGGGGACCCGCCATCCTCTCCTCCACCCTCCGCCATCTTACTACTCCACTTCACTCCGCACTTCCGCCTGACACACACACACACCAGGGGGCGGGGACTCCTCACCGATGACACACACACACACCAGGGGGCGGGGACTCCTCACCGATGACACACACACACACCAGGGGGCGGGGACTCCTCACCGATGACACACACACACACCAGGGGGCGGGGACTCCTCACCGATGACACACACACACACACCAGGGGGCGGGGACTCCTCACCGATGACACACACACACACACACCAGGGGGCGGGGACTCCTCACCGATGACACACACACACACACCAGGGGGCGGGGACTCCTCACCGATGACACACACACACACACCAGGGGGCGGGGACTCCTCACCGATGACAAACACACACACCAGGGGGCGGGGACTCCTCACCGATGACAAACACACACACACACCAGGGGGCGGGGACACCTCACCGATGACACACACACACACACTCACACCAGGGGGCGGGGACTCCTCACCGATGACACACACACACACACACACACCAGGGGGCGGGGACTCCTCACCGATGACAAACACACACACCAGGGGGCGGGGACTCCTCACCGATGACACACACACACACACACACCAGGGGGCGGGGACTCCTCACCGATGACACACACACACCAGGGGGCGGGGACTCCTCACCGATGACACACACACACACACCAGGGGGCGGGGACTCCTCACCGATGACACACACACACACACACACACACACACACACCGGGGGGGGGGGTGGGGGGACTCCTCACAGATGACACACACCAGGGGGCGGGGACTCCTCACCTATGACACACACACACACACACACACACACACCGGGGGGGGGGGTGGGGGGACTCCTCACAGATGACACACACCAGGGGGCGGGACTCCTCACAGATGACACACACACCAGGGGGCGGAGACTCCTCACAGATAACACATGTCCTCCCTGGTGAAGATGTGTATGAAGAGAAGCTGACCTCAGAGAGAAGAGCAGAACAGTAGAGAGGGGGGACACTCTCCTCCCCTCCCCCCCACACACACACCTACCTGGGTGAAAGTGGTCTTCCCGGAGCCCGCCATCCCTAATATTATCATACATAACGGGGACCCGCCATCCTCTCCTCCACCCTCCGCCATCTTACTACTCCACTTCACTCCGCACTTCCGCCTTCACACAGCTTTATTTACAAAGGACAGAGCTGACAACGAGGGAGGAGCCCTAGAGGAGACCCGCATGGCTCTGCGGTCTGTCATAGGTGGAGGGAGGGGAGTCTGGGCGGTCTTTAGAAGATATTTATCTAAAAATGAACCATTAGAGGGACTACATCTCCCAACATGTCCTGTCACTGCCCCATAGAGGGATTACAACTCCCAGCATGTCCTGTCACTGCCCCCTAGAGGGACTACAACTCCCAGCATGTTCTGTCACCGCCCTCTAGAGGGACTACAACTCCCTGCATGTACTGTCACTGCCTCCTAGAGGGACTACAACTCCCAGCATGTCCTGTCACTGTCCCCCAAAGGGACTACAACCCTCAGCATGTCCTGTCACTGTCCCCCAGAGATACTACAACTCCCAGCATGTTCTGTCACTGCCCCCTAGAGGGACTACAACTCCCAGCATGTCCTGTCACTGCCCTCTAGAGGGACTACAACTCCCAGCATGTCCTGTCACTGCCCCCTAGAGGGACTACAACTCCCAGGCTGTCCTGTCACTGTCCCCTAGAGGAACTACAACTCCCAGCATGTCCTGTCACTGTCCCCTAGAGGGTCCTCCCATCATGTCCCGTCACTGCCCCCTAGAGGGACTACAACACCCATCATGTCTTGCCACTGCCCCCTAGGGGGAATAAATCTCCCAGCATGTCCTATCACTGCTACTAGAGGGACTACAACTCCCGGCATGTCCTGTCACTGCCCTCTAGAGGAGCTACAACTCCCAGCATGTCCTGTCACTGTCCCCCACACGGACTATCAGCCTCAGCATGTCCTGTCACTGTCCCCTAGAGGGACTACAACTCCCAGCATGTTCTGTCACTGCCTCCTAGAGGGACTACAACTCCCAGCATGTCCTGTCACTGTCCCCCACACGGACTACCAGCCTCAGCATGTCCTGTCACTGTCCCCTAGAGGGACTACAACTCCCAGCATGTTCTGTCACTGCCCCCTAGAGGGACTATAACTACCAGCATGTTCTGTCACTGCCCTCTAGAGGGACTACAACTCCCAGCATGTCCTGTCACTGTCCCCTAGAGGGACTACAACTCCCAGCATGTCCTGTCACTGCCCCCTAGAGGGACTACAACTCCCAGCATGTTCTGTCACTGCCCACTAGAGGGACTACAACTCCCAGCATGTCCTGTCACTGCCTCCTAGAGGGACTACAACTCCCAGCATGTCCTGTCACTGCCCCTAGAGGGACTACAACTCCCAGCATGTCCTGTCACTGCCCCCTAGAGGGACTACAACTCCCAGCATGTCCTGTCACTGCCCCCTAGAGGGACTACAACTCCCAGCATGTCCTGTCACTGCCTCCTAGAGGGACTACAACTCCCAGCATGTTCTGTCACTGCCCCCTAGAGGGACTGCAACTCCCAACACGTTCTGTCACTGCCCTCTAGAGGGACTACAACTCCCAGCATGTCCTGTCACTGCCTCCTAGAGGGACTACAACTCCGAGCATGTCCTGTCACTGCCCCTAGAGGGACTACAACTCCCATCATGTCCTGTCACTGCCCCCCAGAGGGACTACAACTCCCAGCATGTCCTGTCACTGCCCCCTACAGGGACTACAACTCCCAGCATGTCCTGTCACTGCCCCCTAGAGGGACTACAACTCCCAGCATGTTCTGTCACTGCCCCCTAGAGGGACTACAACTCCCAGCACGTCCTGTCACTGCCCCTAGAGGGACTACAACTCCCAGCATGTCCTGTCACTGTCCCCCAGAGGGACTACAACCCTCAGCATGTACTGTAACTGTCCCCTAGAGGAACTACAACTCCCATCATGTCCTGTCACTGCCCCCTAGAGGGACTACAACACCCATCACGTCTTGCCACTGCCCCCTAGGGGGACTAAATCTCCCAGCATGTCCTGTCACTGCCCCTAGAGGGACTACAACTCCCAGCGTGTCCTATCACTGCCCTCTAGAGGGACTACAATTCCCAGCATGTCCTGTCATTGCCCCCTAGAGGAACTACAACTCCCATCATGTCCTGTCACTGCCCCCTAGAGCAACTACAACTCCCAGCATGTCCTGTCACTGTCCCCCAGAGGGACTACAACCCTCATCATGTCCTGTCACTGTCCCTAGAGGGACTGCAACTCCAAGCATGTCTTGCCACTGCCCCTAGAAGGACTACAACTCCCAGCATGTCCTGTCACTGCCCCTAGAGGGACAACAACTCCCAGCATGTCCTGTCTGCCCCTGGAGGAACTACCACTCCCAGCATGTCCTGTCACTGTCCCCTAGAGGGACTGCAACTCCCATCATGTCCTGTCACTGCCCCCTAGAGGGACTACAACACCCATCACGTCTTGCCACTGCCCCCTAGGGGGACTAAATCTCCCAGCATGTCCTGTCACTGCCCCCTAGAGGGACTGCAACTCCCATCATGTCCTGCCACTGTACCCTAGAGGAACTAAAACTCCCATCATGTCCTGTCACTACCCCCTAGAAGCACTACAACTCCCAGCACGTCTTGTCACTGCCCCGTAGAGGGACTACAACTCCCAGCATGTACTGTCACTGCCCTCTAGTGGGACTACATCTCCCAGCATGTCCTGTCACTGCCCTCTAGAAGGACTACAACTCCCAACATGTCCCGTTGCTGCCTCTAGAAGGACTACAACTCCCAACATGTCCTGTCACTGCCTCTAGAGGGACTACAACTCCCATCATTTCCTGCCACTCCCCCCTAGAGAGACTATAACTCCCAACATGTCCTGTCACTACCCCTAATGCCGCCCATGTGTGGGCTCCGGCTGACTTAGAAAGAAGTTTTGACTCAAAATTATCCACCGGACTTGGCAGTCCGGCGAACAATCCGCCCATCTGTGTGCTAGTCCGCCGGAACTTTTGAAATGAGCGGACTTGCCCACACACGGAGTAAAGTCCGTTCATTTTGAACGTGGCTCCAGGTAGATGGGACTAGCGAAGGAAGTCAATCTCGCCACCTCCATCAGCGAGATTGACACCTCGCGAGTCCCGTCACCTGGTATGGACTTAAAGGGGAAGCCCTACGCCAAAAAAGGGCGTGGGGGGTCCCCCCCCAAAGTCCATAGCAGACCCTTATCTGAGCACGCAGCCCGGCCGGTCAGGCAAGGGGGTGGGGACGAGCAAGCGCGCCCCCCCCCCCTCCTGAGCTGTGCCAGGCCGCATGCCCTCAACATGGGGGTTGCTTCGGAGAAGGGGGGCCCTGCGGCCCCCCCACCCCAAAGCACCTTGTCCCCATGTTGATGAGGACAAGGGGCTCTTCCCAACAACCCTGGTCATTGGTTGTGGGGGTCTGCGGACGGGGGGCTTTAATAAGGGGGCCCCCAGATCCCAGCCCCCCACCCTATGTTAATGAGTATGGGGTACGATGTACCCCTACCCATTCACCTGGGGAAAAAAGTGGAAATAAAAAAACACTACACAGGTTTTTAAAACACTTTGTTAGACAGCTCAGGTGGTCTTCTTCCGTCTTGGGGGGTCTTCTCGCCGGACTCCTCCACTATCTTCTGCTAGCTATTTTACTAGCGGAGGAGCCTGGCTTTCTCCTTCGTCGCCGCCACCGCCCGGGGGTCTTCTTCCAACTTCGGGGGCCCCCCTTCCCCAAAGCACCCCCATATGTTTTGGGCACGTGGCCTGGTACGGCTCGGGGGGGGGGGGGGCGCTCGCTCGTCCCCACCCCCTTGCCTGACCAGCCGGGCTGCATGCTCGGATAAGGGTCTGCTATAGACTTTGGGGGGGACCCCCACGCCATTTTTTTCCCGTGTAGGGGTTCCCCTTTAAATCCATACCAGGTGACGGGGCCAGCGAGGAGTCAATAGAGACGGCGACATTCACTTCCTGCAATGGTCCCGTCTACCTGGAGCCACTTTCAAAATGAACGGACTTTACTCCTTGTGTGCGCAAGTCCGTTCATTTCAAAAGTACGGCGGATAGTCCGCCGGAAAAGTCCGCTCGTTCGGAAAGTCCAGCGGACCTCCGCTGCAAAGTCCGGCGGTTTGTCCCACGGATAGTCCGATTGTGTGTATGCGGCATTAGAGGCACTACAACTCCCCCTAGAGGGACCACAACTCCCATCATGTCTTGTCACTACCCTCTAGAGGAACTACAACTCCCAACATGTCCTGTCACTACCTCTTAGAGGGACTATAACTCCCATCATGTCCTGTCACTACCCCCTAGAGGGACTACAACTCCAAGCATGTTCTGCCACTGTTCCTTAAAGGAACTACAACTCCCCCTAGAGGGACTACATCTCCCCGCATCTCCTGTCACTGCCCTCTAGAGGGACTACATCTCCCCGCATCTCCTGTCACTGCCCTCTAGAGGGACTACATCTCCCAGCATCTCCTGTCACTGTCCCCTAGAGGAACTACAACTCCCATCATGTCCTGTCACTGCCCTCTAGAGGGACTACATCTCCTAGCATCTCCTGTCACTGCCCCCTAGAGGGACTACAACTCCCAGTCTTTTAACTGCCTATTAGCACTACTTTCGGGGTTAGACCCCCTGTGGGATTGTTATCTCCACCTGTGGCTGTGTTAGAAGAATTCCCCTCATTTCCTGTACTGGAGACAATGGTGTTACAGTAAGTGGGGGAACTCTCCAACCATCACACAGGAAGGGAGAGGGGAGAGCCCCTGTCAGGTGTCTATTGCTTTCCTTGTTGCAGCTTTTACCCCAGTGAGGAGAAATCTCTCCAATGGATGTCATGGAGGGCAATAAAACCTGCCAGGGGCTCTACTCCTTCACCAAGGCCTGGCTGACCCCTCCATCAGCTGAGGAATGGCAGCTGTACTATAGATTGACCATCAGTACCCCCGCCACCCAATCACAGCTGACATTCCTCTATCAGTACGTCAGTGACGGGTTCTCTTTATTACCATGTCTCTCCGGATATAATAATCCGGGCCGCACTCCAGGAAGGCAGAAATGCTGCGGATCTGGCATGCAATGTGATCCCTCAATGTTCTCCATTCCTCACCTCTCATCACCCGAGCCCCATTTATATCAGGAGAGGAATGACCATGAGGAGCCAAGAAACACTCAGATATCTCGCTACTAGGGACCCGGGCAGGAATGGGGCCCCTATAGGGGTATCCTAGGTCAGGCGCTGCTTAGGAATGGGGCCCCTATAGGGGTATCCTAGGTCAGGCGCTGCGTAGGAATGGGGCCCCTATAGGGGTATCCAAGGCCAGGCACTGGGTAGGAATGGGGCCCTATAGGGTTATCCTAGGTCAGGCGCTGCGTAGGAATGGGGCCCCTATAGGGGTATCCAAGGCTAGGCACTGTGTAGAAATGGGGCCATATAGGGGTATCCTAGGTCAGGCGCTGCGTAGGAATGGGGCCCTATAGGGGTATCCAAGGCCAGGCACTGGGTAGGAATGGGGCCCTATAGGGGTATCCAAGGCCAGGCACTGGGTAGGAATGGGGCCCTATAGGGGTATCCAAGGCCAGGCACTGGGTAGGAATGGGGCCCTATAGGGGTATCCAAGGCCAGGCACTGGGTAGGAATGGGGCCCTATAGGGGTATCCTAGGCCAGATGCTGCATAGTAATGGGTCCCCTATAGGGGTATCCAAGGCCAGGAGCTGTGTAGAAATGGGGCCCTATAGGGGTATCCTAGGCTAAGCACTGGGTAGGAATGGGGCCCTATAGGGTTATCCAAGGCTAGGCTCTGGGTAGTAATGGGGCCCCTATAGGAGTATCCAAGGCCAGGGGCTGGGTAGGAATGGGGCCCCTGTAGGTGAATTCTAGGTCAGGTGCTGGGTAGAAATGGGGCCCTATATGGGTATCCTAGGCTAGGCACTGGGTAGGAATGGGGCCCCTATAGCGGTATACTGGTCAGTAATGGGGCCCCTTCACAGAAGCAGGCTGGGGTCACACACCGGAAGTGGGAGGTGTATACAGTCACTCAGCCCCCCTGTGCAGTGTGGGGGAGGTGATCTCCGGGCTCACGATGATCGGTCTGTGTACCGGCGCCCTCTAATGGACGATCTCCGCATGTCAGGGCAGGATGCCCACACCGAACATGGCCGCCCAAGAGCTCTGCAAAAATCATGTGGTTAAATTGTCGTTTGCTTCTCAGTGGGGGGTGTGATGGAGTGGGCGGGGCCGGGAACTGCTGCACTTCCGGGATCCTACGACACAGAGCGGTACAGGGAGGAGGATCACCTACCGACTGTGTGAGTACCTATAATGACACCTACCGGACCGGTTTCTGGTCTATATATTTTCTTTACTTACCTACGGAGTCTCCTCCCCTAATCTACCTACCAGGCTGTAGAGTCCCCTCCCCTAATTTACCTACCTGGCTTTAGAGTCCCCTCCCCTAACCTACCTGGCTTTAGAGTCCCCTCCCCTAACCTACCTGGCTTTAGAGTCCCCTCCCCCAACCTACCTACCCGACTGCAGAGTCCCCTCCCCCAACCTACCTACCCGACTGCAGAGTCCCCTCCCCCAACCTACCTACCCGACTGCAGAGTCCACTCCCCCAACCTACCTACCCGACTGCAGAGTCCACTCCCCCAACCTACCTACCCGACTGCAGAGTCCACTCCCCCAACCTACCTACCTACCCCAAATCTCTCTAGTATACTCACCTCCCTGCCTATGCCCACTTACCTGTCTTCCAGTGTCCCATCATATAAGGTCCCCCATCAGATAGTGTCCGCTGTGTACTGCGCATGCGCAGTACACAGCAACATAGATTCCGAAAATAGCCGTACGGGGCGCACGCTATATGATGGCAGGACACTATCTGCCAGAACACCGGTTCCCAGCTCCCTGCCTCCAGCTTTGACAGCGATGTGGAGGATGGAGGCAGTAAGTGGAGGACGAAGGAGGTAGGTGGGAGGAAGTTACAGCCCTGTGAATGATTGCCAAGTGGTGGTGGTGGTGGGGGGGGTGTGTGTGTGTGTTAAGGTGTAGGAGGTAGGGTATTCAGTTGGTGAGTGGAGGAACTGGGTGGCTGAATAGTTAGAGGTGGGTTGAGATAGTAGGAGTGAAAGTGTAGGAGGTAGGTAGTTGAGATGGAGGAAGTAGGGGTTTAAGGAGGAGGATGTAGGGGGGGTTGAGATTTGAGGTGTAGGAGGAAGGAAGTGGTTGAGATGTAGGTGGTTGTGATGGAGGAAGGAAGTAGTTGAGGGGGAGAGGTTGTAGGTGGTTGTGATATAGGAGGGAGGGAGTGGTTGAGGTGGAGATGGTAGGTGGTTGTGATGTAGGAGGAAGGAAGTAGTTGAGGGGGAGAGATGGTAGGTGGTTGTGAGGGAGGAAGGAAGTAGTTGAGGGGGAGAGATGGTAGGTGGTTGAGGTGGAGATGGGGGTGGTTGTGATGTAGGAGGAAGGAAGTAGTTGAGGTGGAGATGGGGGTGGTTGTGATGTAGGAGGAAGGAAGTAGTTGAGGTGGAGATGGTAGGTGGTTGTGATGTGGTTGTGATGTAGTTGAGGGGGAGAGATGGTAGATGGTTGGGTTGTAGGTGGTTGTGATATAGGAGGGAAGAAGTGGTTGAATTATAGGAGGAAGGAAGTGGTTGAGATGTAGGTGGTTGTGATGGAGGAAGGAAGTAGTTGAGGGGGAGAGGTTGTAGGTGGTTGTGATGAGGGAGGGAGTGGTTGAGGTGGAGATGATAGGTGGTTGTGATGTAGGAGGAAGGAAGTAGTTGAGGGGGAGAGATGGTAGGTGGTTGTGAGGGAGGAAGGAAGTAGTTGAGGGGGAGAGATGGTAGGTGGTTGAGGTGGAGATGGGGGTGGTTGTGATGTAGGAGGAAGGAAGTAGTTGAGGTGGAGATGGGGCTGGTTGTGATGTAGGAGGAAGGAAGTAGTTGAGGTGGAGATGGTAGGTGGTTGTGATGTAGTTGAGGGGGAGAGATGGTTGGGTTGTAGGTGGTTGTGATATAGGAGGGAAGAAGTGGTTGAATTATAGGAGGAAGGAAGTGGTTGAGGTGGAGATGGTTGGGTTGTGATGTAGGAGGAAGGAAGTGGTTGAGGTGGAGATGGTAGATGGTTGGTTGTATGTGGTTGTGATATAGGAGGGAGGAAGTGGTTGAGGTGGTGATATAGGAGGAAGGAAGTGGTTGAGGTGGAGATGGTAGGTGGTTGTGATGTAGGAGGAAGGAAGTGGTTGAGGTGGAGATGATAGGTGGTTGTGATATGGGAGGAGGAAGTGGTGGAGGTGGAGATGGTAGATGGTTGGGTTGTAGGTGGTTGTGATATAGGAGGGAGGAAGTGGTTGAGGTGGAGATGGTAGGTGGTTGTGATGTAGGAGGAAGGAAGTGGTTGAGGTGGAGATGGTAGGTGGTTGGGTTGTAGGTGGTTGTGATATAGGAGGAAGGAAGTGGTTGAGGTGGAGATGATAGGTGGTTGGGTTGTATGTGGTTGTGATATAGGAGGGAGGAAGTGGTGGAGATGGTAGATGGTTGGGTTGTAGGTGGTTGTGATATAGGAGGGAGGAAGTGGTTGAGGTGGAGATGGTAGATGGTTGGGTTGTAGGTGGTTGTGATGTAGGAGAAGGAAGTGATTGAGGTGTAGGTGGTTGTGAATGTAGGAGGAAGGAAGTGGTTGAGGTGTAGGTGATTGTGATGTAGGAGGAAGGAAGTGGTTGAGGTGGAGAGATGGTAGGTGGTTGAGGTGTAGGTGATTGTGATGTAGGAGGAAGGAAGTGGTTGAGGTGGAGAGATGGTAGGTGGTTGAGGTGTAGGTGGTTGTGATGTAGGAGGAAGTGGTTGAGGTGGAGATGGTAGGTGGTTGGGTTGTAGGTGGTTGTGATGTAGGAGGAAGGGGTTGAGGTGGAGATGGTAGGTAGTTGGGTTGTAGGTGGTTGTGATGTGGGAGGAAGGAAGTGGTTGAGGTGGAGAGATGGTAGGTGGTTGAGGTGTAGGTGATTGTGATGTAGGAGGAAGGAAGTGGTTGAGGTGGAGAGATGGTAGGTGGTTGAGGTGTAGGTGATTGTGATGTAGGAGGAAGGAAGTGGTTGAGGTGGAGAGATGGTAGGTGGTTGAGGTGTAGGTGGTTGTGATGTAGGAGGAAGTGGTTGAGGTGGAGATGGTAGGTGGTTGAGGTGTAGGTGGTTGTGATGTAGGAGGAAGTGGTTGAGGTGGAGATGGTAGGTGGTTGGGTTGTAGGTGGTTGTGATGTAGGAGGAAGGGGTTGAGGTGGAGATGGTAGGTAGTTGGGTTGTAGGTGATTGTGATGTAGGAGGAAGGAAGTGGTTGAGGTGGAGATGGTAGGTGGTTGAGGTGTAGGTGGTTGTGATGTAGGAGGAAGTGGTTGAGGTGGAGATGGTAGGTGGTTGGGTTGTAGGTGGTTGTGATGTAGGAGGAAGGGGTTGAGGTGGAGATGGTAGGTAGTTGGGTTGTAGGTGGTTGTGATGTGGGAGGAAGGAAGTGGTTGAAGTGGAGAGATGGTAGGTGGTTGGGTTGTAGGAGGTAAGTAGGTGGGTGGGGTGTGGTGTTGGCCTCCCATTACTCAGACTTGTTCAGTAGCCCAAATGAATGAGCCAAACATTGAACACAGACAGTCATCACAGGTTCTCTTTAATTGAATATTTATATTTCCTATTGCTGTTTGGCGCGGGCAACGCTAGGAGGGAATTGGAGATGAGCAACTGAACACAAAATTCAGGAGCAGTTCAGTCCAGCACTTTAGTAGGAGTTCAGGGACTGTGTGCCTTCACAGCAATATGCAGGGCTCAGAATATTCAGGGGTGGAGAGGTCTGTTCCTAAGAAGGATGGTGTTGTGGTTGTTCACGGTGCTCACTGACCGGTAGGTTTGTCTCCAGGAAGGACATTGTGGGGGTCATTCATGGTGCCTATGGACGGTTAAGTCTGTTCCCAGGAAGGAAGGTGTTGGGGTTATTCATGGTGCCCATGGACAGGTGTGTCTGTCTCAGGGGAGGACTGTGTGTGGGTTATTCAAGGTGCCCATGGATGGGTAGGTCTGTCTCAGGGAAGGACAGTATGGAGGTCATTCAGGGTGCACAGTGCTGCGTACTTTGTGTGGTGTTATATATCAGATAATCAGATTACTGTATGCCGAGGTCAGAGGACGCTTCCTCCTGTGTGCCAGATTACAGCCGTCTTTATCTGCCAGGTGGTTCTCAGCTCAGGACAAACGTCAGGTAATGGCCCAGCTCCCTGCTGGGTGACCAGCTGCAGATTTATCACCTCATCTATCGATCAATAACAAGCATTCTCCGATGAGGTGACATCGCTGATCACGTGATGGCCAGAGATAATTCATTGGCCTTCATTATCTGAGTGGTGGCCCCTTCATGCCAGGCTGCTGGTGGGTTTCCTTTATATTTTGGAATTAGGGTGACCAAGTTATGCTGACCTGTCTGAATGCTTTAAGAGATGGCTGTGTGGCATTTCTCAGCTTCCTCATGGGGATACTGGGTTGAAAGGCTCACTTGTTCCATGGGACAGGGTGACAACCCAGAGGGGTACTTGGTAGACAGGCATAGCGTGTTGTCACCCTATAACAGGAAAAGGTCCTCGACAAGGATTTTTGGCCACATCTGATCACAGCGCTCCTCTTAGGACAGGGGTGTCAAACTCAGTTGTCAGTGGTATGGTTGCCTTCAAGGCAAGTTGTATATGGGGTGTGCTACGTACAGAGTGTAGGGTTCAGGCGTGCGTTACGTACAGAGTGCTGAGTTCAGATGTGTGCGCTGCGTACAGAGTGCGGGGTTCAGGAGTGTGCTCTGTGCAGAGTACAAAAGTGGGCTACTTACAGATTGAGCGTGCTACAAACGGAGTGTAGGGTTCATGAGAGCATTACATAAAGTTCAGGTGTGCGCTGCTTACAAAGTTGAGGGGTGCGCTTGTGTGCAGAGTGCGGCGCTGAGGGGTGCGCTTGTGTGCAGAGTGCGGCGCTGAGGGGTGCGCTTGTGTGCAGAGTACGGCGCTGAGGGGTGCGCTTGTGTGTAGAGTACAGGAGGGGGTCACTTACAAAGTGCATGGTTCAGGAGCATGCTACAAACAGAGTGCAGGGTTCCTGAGTTCATTACATAAAGTAAAATGTGCTACTTGCAGAGCGTAGCGTTCAGGTGTGCTGGGCTGAGGTGTGCGCCGGGCGCGGGGCTGAGGTGTGCGCCGGGCGCGGGGCTGAGGAGTGCGCTTGCGCGCGGGGCTGAGGAGTGCGCTTGCGCGCGGGGCTGAGGAGTGCGCTTGCGCGCGGGGCTGAGGAGTGCGCTTGCGCGCGGGGCTGAGGAGTGCGCTTGGGCGCGGGGCTGAGGAGTGCGCTTGCGCGCCGGGCGCGGGGCTGAGGAGTGCGTTTGCGTGCAGCGCTGAGGAGTGCGCTTGCGTGCCGGGCGCGGGGCTGAGGAGTGCGCTTGCGTGCCGGGCGCGGGGCTGAGGAGTGCGCTTGCGTGCCGGGCGCGGGGCTGAGGAGTGCGCTTGCGTGCCGGGCGCGGGGCTGAGGAGTGCGCTTGCGTGCAGAGTACAGGAGTGGGTTACTTACAAAGTGCATGGTCTAGGAGTGTGCTACAGAGTGCAGGGTTCCTGAGTGCATTACATAAAGTGTACAGAGTTCAGGAATGTGCTACTTACAGAGTGTGTCGTTCAGGTGTGTTGGGCTGAGGAGTGCGCTGCATGCCTAGCGCGGGGCTGAGGAATGCACGCCGAGCGCGGGGCTGAGGAATGCACGCCGAGCACGGGGCTGAGGAGTGGGCGCGGGGCTGAGGAGTGCGCTTGCGCGCCGGGCGCGGGGCTGAGGAGTGCGCTTGCGCGCCAGGCGCGGGGCTGAGGAGTGCGCTTGCGCGCCGGGCGCGGGGCTGAGGAGTGTGCTTGCGTGCCAGGCGCGGGGCTGAGGAGTGCGCTTGCGTGCCGGTGCGCGGGGCTGAGGAGTGCGCTTGCGTGCCGGGCGCGGGGCTGAGGAGTGCGCTTGCGTGCCGGGCGCGGGGCTGAGGAGTGCGCTTGCGTGCCGGGCGTGGGGCTGAGGAGTGTGCTTGCGTGCAGAGTACAGGAGTGGGTTACTTACAAAGTGCATGGTCTAGGAGTGTGCTACAGAGTGCAGGGTTCCTGAGTGCATTACATGAAGTGTGCAGAGTTCAGGAATGCGCTACTTAGAGTGCGGGATTCATGGGTGCACTGTGTGCAGAGTTCAGTAGTAGGTTACTTACAAAGTGCGGGGTTCAGGAGTACGCTGTGTGCGGAATGGAGTTCCAGCTGCAAAACTGAGTGTGAGGGCGACCTGACCAGGCCCAGCTGTGTGGATTTGACCCACTCGCCTTGTGTTTTGATCTGTGTGTCTTAAGCCTGGTACACACAACGAGAATATTTTTTGCTGCATGCTAGTCTCGTATTGAAAATGAAGAAGTTACAAAAAGTTATGAAAATTGTGGTATGACAGGATACAACTTGGGAAGTGATGTAATGTGTTGTCTTGTAATGTATTCTTTCATTTCTGAGAATGAGTGGTCGGTCTTACTCTTCTGATTTTATTTAATTTTTTCGGATGAATACTGTACTGATTAAACTAAAATCGTTCGCTCTGCTTTTGTCTGTGAACATTTTTTGTGTCTGTCCCTTCGGATAATTTTGCATGAACTGTCGTGATCGTCTCTCGAAAAGCTGCGTACTAACCATCTGGTTATCAAGCAATTGTTCCAAAAAACGTTTTTTATTTTTTTTTATCGTGTGTACTAGGCTTTAGAATATGACGAGACGCTCTTTCCTAACCGTTGTCCAGTGACTCCCATCTTCGCTCTCCTGAAGGACAAAACCGGGCAGGAATCTTCTGAGTCCGGTTGTGTTGTTCGCTCGTGTTCCTCCCACAGGCCTCTGTGACTATTTATGATATCACTAGTGTCCTTCGGTGATGTAGTGGCTGGAGTGGAGACACAATGGGTGTCGCATTCATCTGACACCCCAATGCAGAATATTCTTGGCCAGCTTGGGGCGATTTAAGGTTCTTCATAATCTGTCTGATGTCCACAAGAGAGATCTCCCCCCCCCCCCCCCCCCCCCACCCCTCCGCCAAAACTTTAAAAAGATGTGTGGAGCAGCGTTTCTCAACTAGGGTGCTGTCTCGGCCTGTCCGGGGTGCCGGACTGCCTCTGGTATTTTCATAAAGTGTCAGGCGTGTCCGTGGTGCGGGCTGGCCGGCCATCAGAACCATGGAGATGAATGATGATAATGCAAGGCGGGCAGCCTTCCTGGCAACCCCAGCTTTCAGAAAGGGGGTGGAAGTTCTGTTAATCCTGCTCCGCCTCCCGCCAACTGCCATTCTTTGGTGAACACTGGGAAGTAGGACTCATGTGGAAAAAAAAAAGGGGGGGGGGGTTGGGTGGACTGAAGCCTCTAATGTGAAAGGGGGAAGGGGCTAGTCTGAGAACTCTGATGGGGAAGGGGCTAGCCTGAGGACTCTGATGGGGAAAGGGGCTAGCCTGAGGACTCTGATGGGGAAAGGGGCTAGCCTGAGGACTCTGATGGGGAAAGGGGCTAGCCTGAGGACTCTGACGGGGAAAGGGGCTAGCCTGAGGACTCTGACGGGGAAAGGGGCTAGCCTGAGGACTCTGACGGGGAAAGGGGCTAGCCTGAGGACTCTGACAGGGAAAGGGGCTAGCCTGAGGACTCTGACGGGGAAAGGGGCTAGCCTGAGGACTCTGACGGGGAAAGGGGCTAGCCTGAGGACTCTGCCGGGGAAGGGGCTAGCCTGAGGACTCTGCCGGGGAAGGGGCTAGCCTGAGGACTCTGCCGGGGAAGGGGCTAGCCTGAGGACTCTGCCGGGGAAGGGGCTAGCCTGAGGACTCTGCCGGGGAAGGGGCTAGCCTGAGGACTCTGCCGGGGAAGGGGCTAGCCTGAGGACCCTAATGTGAATGAAGTAGGGGGGGGGGGGGTGGATGAGGATGACTCTAAAGTGAATGGGGTCGAAAACTCTGATGTAAAGAGGGGATTAGGACGGAGGACTCTGATGTGAAAGAGAGGAGTGTGGGTGGACTGAAGACTCGCATGTGAAATTGGGTGGTCTGAGGACTCTGATGCAAAAGTGGAGCCTCTAATGTGAATGGAGTATGGGGATCAGGGGGATGAGAGAGATTTTGATGTGAAGGGGGTGGGAGGGGGGGGGGATTGAGGGCTGTGATTTGAAAGAGGGGAGTGTGGGTGATCTGTTAACTCTGATATGAAATGGGGTGGTCTGGGGACTCTGATGTAAAAGTGGAGACTCTAATGTGAATAGAGTAGGGGGGGGGGGGGGGGGTGAGATTGAGATTAATGTAAAGGGGGGTTGAGAACTCCTCTGATGTGAAAAAAATGGGGGAGTTTGTAAAGTAAGGGGAAATTAGGACTGAAGACTCCGATGTGAAGGGGAGTAGGTGGGACTGAGTACTCTGATGTACTCTGGTGTGAGGGGGGGGGGGGGTGACTGAGGACTCTGAAATGAAGTGGGAGGAGGGCACTGGGGACTCTGATGTGGGACGACGACTGATGACTTTATTGTGAAAAAGGGAGATTTAGGACTCTGATGTGAATGGAGAGCCTGGGGGAGACTAAGGAGTCTGATGTGAAGGGGGGAGTTTGAGGCGGACCCGGGGACTCTGATGTAAAAAGGAGGTGGTGGCGAGATTGAGGACTCTGAAATGAATGTGGAGGGGTGGGATTGAGAAGTGTAATGTGAAGGAGAATGGGGCTGTGAACTCTCATGGAAAAGGGGGGGGCCACATTGAGGATTTTGGTGTGAAGGGAATTGGACTTCTGATGTGATAGGTGACCCCATTTTAGACTTGGGTTCCTCAAGATTTTCCATATTCTCAAAGGGTGTCGGGGATGCAAATCTAGATTAGTGTTTGAAGAACCATACGATCTCCAAATCTTCTCCTCCAGAAAACCATACAGTGGGTCACAGACATTAGTTGCCTGGAGCTGATGGTGTCTATGAAGGTTCTCGGGTCCCCAGGTCATAGTGTATCTAGTGGTAGGTGGCCACACTCAGCTGGACTTGTTCTGTGATGTTGATTATGTTCTGTAACATCTCCAAGCCACTTTGTAAGGCCTTGTAAGTCTCTGGAGGAAGATACCCCAACATTTTATATCCACACGGTGAGCACCAAGACCTTCATCCAACCACCCATGGATTGTGTAGATGTTAATTGTCCAAGAACTGAATGAAAGTTTTGAAGGTTGTAGAACTACCCTGTTCTGGTTGCGTTATCCCCGTATTTAGTGCCAGGAAGTCTGCATCAGTATTAATTCTTTGGGTTACGTGGCTAAAGGTGTGTAAAGATGTTAAAATGGCATTATATGTGCGAGATTGATGTTGTTGAAGGCCTCCACCTCTGTTTAAAGATGGTTAAAACTCACTACTACCAGCCAGTCCCTGTGCTGATCTCAGAGCTGGGTGAAGTCCTCTTCCTCTCTACTGATACCTCCTTATCTATGGATCAGAGATAAAGGACATAGTTGTAAATTCTCTAGGAGCCCTTTGCCCCCATGTTCTACTTCCTTTCAGAGACATATAACAGAACCCAACAAGGAAATAGCCCCCGTGATATAGTATATGGCACTGAATGGTACTTCTACTCCATACATAGAAATGGACTTTGTTATGTTTACCAGCACACGTCCATCGAATCCTGAGTACACATCACGGGGTAGAAGGGTGTTCCTCGCTTCACGCTCGTCCTGAGGTATTCACCGGTAAGCGCGCTCTTGTAGTTTGCCTGAGTCATAATTTTACACTGACCTATAGAGTCCATCTTGCTAAAAGGAATGCCCCATTTCTTTGGTGACTAGTGGAAAGAATGTCCCTTGCATTGATGATCAGTGGGAAGAATGTTCCTTACATTGATGGTCAGTGGGAGGGATGCTTCTTACATTGGTGATCAATGGGAAGAATTTTCCTCACATTGGAGGTCAGGGTGAACAATGTTTCTCCCATTGGTGATCAATGGGAAGAATGTCCCTTACATTGGAGGTCAGTGGGAAGAATGTTCCTTACATTGGAGGTCAGTGGGAAGAATGTTCCTTACATTGGAGGTCAGTGGGAAGAATGTTCCTTACATTGGAGGTCAGTGGGAAGAATGTTCCTTACATTGGTGATCAGTGGGAAGAATGTCCCTTACATTGGTGATCAGTGGGAAGAATGTTCCTTACATTGGAGGTCAGTGGGAAGAATGTTCCTTACATTGGTGATCAGTGGGAAGAATGATCCTTACATTGGTGATCAGTGGGAAGAATGATCCTTACATTGGAGGTCAGTGGGAAGAATGATCCTTACATTGGAGGTCAGTGGGAAGAATGATCCTTACATTGGAGGTCAGTGGGAAGAATGATCCTTACATTGGAGGTCAGTGGGAAGAATGTTCCTTACATTGGAGGTCAGTGGGAAGAATGTTCCTTACATTGGAGGTCAGTGGGAAGAATGCTCCTTATTTATTATTATTATTATACAGGATTTAAATAGCGCCAACAGTTTACGCAACTCTTTACAACTTGAGGGCAGATAGTACAAATACAATACGCTTTAATACAGTAGAAATCAGAGGGCCCTGCTCCTTGGAGCTTACAATGTAAGAGGGAAGGTCAAGAGATACAAGGGGTAATAATGTGCTGATGGAGAAGATAAATGTACAGTTGTTGGGGGGGGGGGGGCAGATGGGCTTCTCTGAAGAGATGAGTTTTCAGGGATCCTCGGAAAGTGGATAAAGTAGGAGAAAATCGGACAGATTGGGGTAGAGCATTGCAGAGGATGGGAGAGGCTCTGGAGAAGTCCTGAAGGCGAGCATGGGATGAGGTGACGAGGAAGTTTGAGAGCAGGAGGTCTTGGGAGGAGCGAAGAGAACTATTAGGTTGGTATTTTGAGACTAGGTTAGCAATGTCGCTGGGGGCCAGGTTGTGGATGGCTTTGTAAGTTATAGTTAGTATCTTGAATTTAATTTGTTGGCTGAGTGGCAGCCAATAGAGGGATTGGCAGAGGGGTATAGCAGACGTTGAGGGGTTTGTGAGGTGGATGAGCCTGGCAGCAGCGTTCATGATGGACTGAAGTGGGGATAGCCTATTTAGAGGTAAGCCAATGAGGAGACAGTTGCAGTAGTCGAGGCGGGAGATGACCAGCGAGTGGATTAGAAGCTTTGTGGTGACATTGGTTAGGAAGGGGAGTATCTTCGAGATGTTGCAGAGGTCGAGGCGGCAAATTTTGGATAGGATGTGGGGGTGAAAGGTTAGTTCAGGGTCAAGGATTATGCCTAGGACCTTGGCATGGGGGAACAAGTTGATCGTTGAGCTGTTGATATTGACAGAGAAATCTGGGTAAGATGCATCTGACGGAGGAAATATCATGAGTTTGGTTTTGGAAAGGTTGAGTTTGAGTAAGTGATGTGACATCCAGGCTGATATGTCTGCTAGTAAGTTGGTGACGCGTGAGGAGACCGAGAGCTGGGGGGTGAAGAGATGATATTGAATGCCGTGGGAGGCAATCAACTGACCCAGGGAGGTGGTGTAGAGTGAGAAAGGGAGAGGTCCAAGAACAGAACCTTGGGGGACCCCAATGGAGAAAGGAAGAGGAGAGGAGAAAGTACAGTTGTAAGTGCCACTAAAGGAGCGGTGGCATAGGTAGGGTGAGAACCAGCAAAGAGTACAGTCATGGAGACCAAAGGAGTGGAGTTTGAGGAGGAGGGGGTGGTCCACTGTGTCAAGGGCAGCAGAGAGATCCAGGAGAAGTAGTACAGAATAGTGTCCGCTGGTTTTAGCCGTTGGGTCATTTGAGAGTTTAAGGAGAGCAGTTTCCGTGGAGTGTTGAGGGCGAAATCTGGACTGAAGGGGATCAAGAAGTTTGTTCATGCTCAGTCGGTTGTAGACCAGTCTTTCAAGAAGTTTGGAGGAGAAGGCGAGCAAGGAGCTTGGACGTAGGTTGTTAAGATCCGTGGGATCCAGTGAGGGCTTTTTAAGTATGGGGGGTGACTAGTGCATGCTTTAGAGAGTTTGGGAAGATGCCACAAGAGAGGGAGAGGTTGAAAATGTGAGAAAGTGTAGAATCGAGTCAGAGGGTGGGCGTAGCATTTGCAAGGGAGCAGGATCCAGGGGGCAGGTGGTTAGATGAGTGTTAGGTAAAAGTTTAGCAACCTCATTAATACTAGCAAGGTTGAATGAGGGAAGTAATGATTGAATCTGTGGACATGGGGTGTTGCGTGGGGGAGGTTTCTGCGCATTGGAGATCTCATGAATTGTATCACCCTTGTTTTTGAAATGATTGGCGATCTCCTGGGCATTGAGTGAGTTGGTGGGTGGAGGAGTGTTGAAGGTAGAGAAGAGTTGACGTGGACTGGATGAGAAGGTGGTAATGATGAGTGTGATAAAGTAGGTCTGCTTGGCAGTGTGGAGGCAGGAATAGTATTTTAGGAGGGCAGATTTATATTGTGTGAAGTCTTCTGCCGCGTACACACGGGCGGACTGTATGGCGTACTTCGTCCGTCATACAATCCAACGGACAGTCCGTCATACTTTCGACTGAACGGACTTGACCACACACGGATGCACAAACAGTCCGTCGAAAGCTTGCGCGATGACGTGTACAGCACGTACGACGGGACTAGAAATAGGAAGTCCAATACACAGCAAAGCACCTTTCCGCCGTGTAAATCCTTTCTGGGCATGCGCCATTCTTAGTCCGTTGAACTAGCCTACTGACGAGCGGATTGTCCGCTGAAACCAAAGTATGACGGACAGAATTTTGAAAAATCCGAAATACTTAGTACGCCAGACTGCACGCTGAAAAAGTCCGCTGAAGCCCACACACGAGCGGACTGTCCGCTGAAATGTGTTTCGACGGACTAAGTAGGCCATACAGTCCGCCCGTGTGTACGCGGCATTCCTGGAACTTAGTCTTATGCCACAGACGCTCAGGAGCGCGGCTACGTTTTCTGAGACTTCTGGTGTTGTCTGTTTGCCAGGCCTAATTCTCCGTTTAGTGAGGGAGGCAAGCATGTCTAGGGAGGAAGACAGTGAGCTGTTGCAGATGAAAGTGGCTATGTTGGGGCAGGACAGGAGTGAGATTTTGTCATAGAGGTGATCAGTAGCAGAGAAGGGAAGGGTTGAGGTGTTGAAGGTTTCTAAGTGTAACTGCTAGGCGGTTGGAGGGAGAGAGCAAAAGAATAAGGTGGCAGTGTTGCCAACTGTCAGTAATTTTACGGGCAGCTAGTAAAAAACGGGCACTTTTCTCCTGCCAGTAAGAGGAAAAGGTTGCCAGTAAAAAATATGGCCGTAGCGCTTGGCTCGGGACTGGGCAAGTGCAGCTTGGGTCCAGAGCCGGCCAGGACCATCCCAGTACCTGCTACAGTGTGTGCGGGTGGTACCGGTGGGGGGCGGGTCTGGCAAAGACGGTGCCTGAGCATGTCGTGTGATGTCATGGTGCAAGGGAGCCAAGCCGAGTGGCCAGAGCCTCGTGTGCAGGGGTCAAGGCAAGCCAGGAGCGGGACGGTCAATGCTGTTTGGGCTGGAGGGGACTGAGAGGACCTCCTGGCATGGATATAGACTTGTCCCTGAGCCACTTACTATATTTAAAATAAAATAAGAAATATGCTTTTTTTTTTTTCTTAATATCTACCTTGAATCGCATTGCTAATTGCATATTGTACTTGTTTGTAGCCTAAATACTGAAATTTGCACTTGCAACTGTAATTTTGTAACTTTTGGAAATGCCAGTAAAAACTTGGCTGTGCCAGTAAATTTCAATCTGGTAGGTTGGCAACACTGTAAGGTGGTGATCAGAGCGTGGGAGAGGATTGTTGGAAAGGTTGCACAGATAGGAGAAGACAAGGTCGAGGGTGTTGCCGTTGGAGTGAGTAAGAGCCTGTATCCATTGCTTCAGGTGGTCAATAGATGAGGTTAGTTAGACTGAGAAGTTTAGAAGTAATAGTAGTGTTTAATATTAACAGGGATGTTAAAGTCACCGAGAATAATTGTGGGGGTTCCAGAAGAGAGAAATTAGGGTAGCCAGGCAGAGAAGTCATCAAGGAAGACTGATACTGGTCCAGGGGGTCGGTAGATGACGGCAATTATTCGAGAAATGGGAGAGAATAGACGAATGCAGCGTGCCTCAAAAGAGGAGTGCGTCAGGGAGGGAGGTGGGTGAAGTACCTGATAGGTGTTGCATGGGGCTAGAAGGATTCCCACTCCACCTCCCTTCCGTCCACTTGGTCTGGGAGAGTGAGTCCCAGAGAAGGCCACCATGGGAGAGGGGAGTAGGAGAAGCAGTATCTGATTCATGAATCCAGGTTTTCGGTAATGGAAAGTGGTTTTAAGGAATTTGTGATAAAGGGGTCATGTAGGGTGGTGAGTTTCTTACAGACAGAGCGTGTGTTCCAAAGGGCACAGGGGGAGGCTGGTTTTGGAAGGAAGAGGAATATTGACTTGGTTCTTTGGGTTGTGGCTGCTGCCAGAGGGTGTAGGGGGGGGGGGGGTGGGAGCGTTGGGCAAAGATAGATGATGGAGCCCCAGGGTTTGGGGATGTCCCCAGAGGTTCAGGAGGGTGAGGGAGGTAATGTGGGAATGTGATTTATATGAAGGGGCATTTCTTAGAGTACTGGAGGTTTTATCAGTATATGGATGTAGAATGAGCAAGAGTTGGTAGGAGCAGTAATATGGAGAGGACAGAAGGCAGGGTGATTTGTATAAGCGGGGGGGGTGGAGAAGAGGGGTGAAGGTAAGAGAGTTTGAGGAGAGGGGACACAAGTGTCAGGAGGAGTGGTAGAGAGCGCATGTTACCGAGTAGAAGGAGAGCTTAGCAGAGAGACAGGGTCACCTGCAGTCAGTGCAGTTTGCTATGTATGTTTGCTTTATGCAATCGCTGAAGTGCAGAGATTGGAGTGCATATCTCTTGTAGCAAGAATCACTTGGAGAAAGAAGCCTTAAAGCAGAGCTCCACCCTAAAGTGGAACTTCCGCTCATTGGAACCCCCCCCCCCTCCGGTGCCACAATTGGCACCCTTCAGGGGGGAGGGGGGGTGCAGATACCTGTATATTTGCACCCACTTCCGGCATAGATATCCGCAGAATCTGCGGGTATTTACGCCACTTCCTGCGGGTCTCCCGCTGTCTGCTGGGTAACACACACAGATCCCAGAGACAGCGGGGACCATCCTTATTGCGCAGTAGGCAACCGGTTAGTGAAGATCAGTTTCGGGTGCCGACATCGCGGGCGCGCTGGGCGGGTAAGTGTCCTTATTTTAAAAGTCAGCAGCTGCAGTATTTGTGGCTGCTGACTTTTAAAAACAAAAAACGGCGGAACTCCCGCTTTAAGGATAGAAGCCCCAGCAATGTGCTGAATCCTTCTATTCTTGGTTAGTGGGAAGAATGTTGCTTATATTGATTGTCAGTTTGTAGAATGCTCCTTACATTTTTGATCAGTGGGAAGAATGTCCCTTACATTGGTGTTCCAGTGGGAAGAATGTTCCTTACGTTGGTGATCAGTGGGAAGAATGTCCCTTACATTGGTGATCAGTGGGAAGAATGTCCCTTACGTTGGTGGTGCAGTGGGAAGAATGTCCCTTACATTGGTGGTGCAGTGGGAAGAATGTCCCTTACGTTGGTGGTGCAGTGGGAAGAATGTCCCTTACATTGGTGGTGCAGTGGGAAGAATGTCCTTTACGTTGGTGGTGCAGTGGGAAGAATGTCCCTTACGTTGGTGGTGCAGTGGGAAGAATGTCCCTTACGTTGGTGGTGCAGTGGGAAGAATGTCCTTTACGTTGGTGGTGCAGTGGGAAGAATGTCCCTTACGTTGGTGGTGCAGTGGGAAGAATGTCCTTTACGTTGGTGGTGCAGTGGGAAGAATGTCCCTTACGTTGGTGGTGCAGTGGGAAGAATGTCCCTTACGTTGGTGGTGCAGTGGGAAGAATGTCCCTTACGTTGGTGGTGCAGTGGGAAGAATGTCCCTTACGTTGGTGGTGCAGTGGGAAGAATGTCCCTTACGTTGGAGGGTCAGATGTTATCTGCACCGTCATCACTCTGGATTGTGTGCATTTATACTCCACCTAAAAAAAACACCTATAGCCACTTCTCCTGGTTATCATGTGGTCATGAGAGCAGTTGTTTGTGCAGGAACATACACGTCACCGCAGGAAAATGATATGCAAACAGAGCTGAAACCCTTCATGGCCTGGGAGTGTGTGAGGCGGCTTGCAAGGATAACAATCTCAAGCGAAACTGAAGTTATTATTCATTTGAAAATTTTTTACTTTATGGTTTGTTATCCTCAAAATTTTGGATTTTTTTTATGTTTATGACTTTGCCGATGCAAGAACTGGTGTACTGCTGATCCATCTATCTGTTCTCTTGGACACAAGGGAGAACCTAGGTGATGGCATTGAATGAGGCTCATGTTGAGGACAGGTTTGGCCATTATGGTTGTTCTTTCATGCTGTGTTATCCCAGGACAAACCCTCAGAGGAATATGTTCAAATCTGAGTTTAGATACTATAAGGCAGGGGTCTCCAAACTGAACCCCGGGGGCCAGATGTGATCCTTTGTTTGCTTTTATCCATTGCTTGGGGCACTGTTTTGTCAACAGATACCAACAATGAGGGAAAATTCCCCCACTGACCCCAACGATGAAGCACTATTTCTCTCACTGACACCAACAATGGTCAGTGACACCAACAATGGGGCACAATTTCTCCCAGTGGCACCAATAAGGATGCGCTCCGGCGTGTTCGCACACGCAGAGCCCGCCAGGAAGTCGGAGCAGGGCTGCGCTAATTACAGGCAGTGAGACATTGCCCCGATGCACGGCTGCAGAAATCGGGAAATGTCTCCCTGCCTGTGATTAGTGCAGCGTTGCGCTGACTTCCTGGCGGGCTCTGCACGTGGACCATGCGAACACGCCGTAGCTCATCCCTAGAAACCAACAATGGGGCTCGATGACACAATGAGCACAATTCCTCCCAATGACACCAATGATAGGGCACAGTTCTCTCCAATGATGCCAACAATGGGGCACAATTTCTCCCAATGACACAGACAATGAGTCCCAATGACAGCAATAATTGGACACTTAACCTCCCACTGATACCAATGATGGGGACCAAGTACACCAATGATGCGGCATAATTCCTCCCACTGACACCAATGATAGGCCACAATTCCTCCCAATGATGGGGCACAGTTCCTCACACTGACACCAACAATTGGGAACAATTTATTTCAATGACACCAACAATGAGGTCCAAGGACAATAATGATGGGGCACTATTGATTCTGCCGACACCAATGATGGGGCACTATATCTCACACTGACACCAATGATGGGTCACAGTTCCTCCTAATGATTTTAGTGATGGGGCACAATTTCTCCCAATAACACCAACAGTGGCACCCAATGACACGAATGATGGTGCATAATTCTGCCCACTGACACCAGTGATGAGGCATAATTTCTCCCAATGACATCAAAGATGGGGCATTGTTTTCCCCCACTGACATCTGGACCGTTTCTACCTTTTCCACAGTCTGGCCCCCTAAAGTTTGAAGGACCGTAAACTGACCCTTTGTTTAGAACATTTGGAGACCCCTGCTGTAAGCCATTGCCTTAAGTGTTTTTATTCTTGAGTTAAGTCATGTTTGGACCTGCCCATTTGACGTTCTAACCTTTGCTCCTTCCAGGGCACCATGGCAGATCCCAACAAACCTCAGAGGAGGATGTCCCGGACCGGATCCTCGTTGTACCAGGTGTTAGGGTTGGAGAAAGGCGCCTCACAGGATGAGATAAAGAAAGCATATCGGTAAGACTAAGATTCTTTCACCTATTTCACTTGGAGATTGCTTGATACAGCTATTTACATGGCCAGCCAATCCCATCTCACCTCTCATTAGAGTGGTCAAAAGAATGAAAGATGAGATCAGACTGGGTGATCTTGGTCACACATTGCTTGCTGCCTGCGATAAAGTCTGTTTTCTTTCTTTTTAGGAAGCTAGCCCTGCGTTTCCACCCAGACAAAAACCCTGATAACCCAGAAGCGTCTGAGAAATTCAAAGAAATCAACAACGCCAACACAATTCTGAGTGACGAAAACAAGAGGAAAATTTATGATGAGTATGGCTCCATGGGCCTTTATGTGGCTGAGCAGTTTGGGGAGGAGAGCGTTAAGTACTACTTCCTCATGTCCAAGTGCTGGTTCAAGGTGAGGCCTGAAATCCGTGAGTTGTGTGTTTGAGATCAGGGGTTCGGGTTCCTGTTCATCTTGGTTAAGGCTTCTGGGATTGGGGACTTAACCAGGTCATGTTGGTTAGAAATTGGGTTATTGAGGAAATGTTCTTGGTCATGCTGTTTAAGGATCAGGGGGTTGCAGACTTGGTTCCAGTCAGGTTGGTTAAGGATCAGAAGATTGGTGTCTTATTTCTGACCCCTGTTAGAGATCAGGGGATGTGTTCCTGGTCTTGTTGGTTAGAGATCAGGGGATTGGGGACTTATTTTTGGTCATATGGTTAAGAGATCATGGGATGGAAGACTTGTTCCTGGTAATGTTACAGATCAGAGGATTGGGGACTTTTTTTCCTTGTGATGTTCGAGATCATGGGATTGGGGACTTGTTCCTGGGGATCTTAGACATCAGGGGTTTGAGGCTTGTTTTTAGTGATGTTAGAGATCAGGGGATTAGGGACTTGTTCCTGCTGATGTTGGAGGTCAGGGGATTAGGGATGTGACAGACCTAGCCAGGACAGAAGCTTTTGGAGGGGATTGAATGCTAGCCTCTTGCTACCAATCATTGGCCTGGGCATTTGGGGGAACTGTGCTGTTTGTGAGCTGTATGCCTGGGGACCCTTGAGGTGGTGTTACTTTGGATTCAGATCCATATCCCCGAAAGACACAGACTCTGGGAACCCTGTATATGCCATATTAGAAATAGTGACTGATTCATACTATTGGGACACATACTGTTAGATGCTAATGCCATCAACTCCAGCCACCTGTCTGTTGTCTTATATAATGTAAATGAGTCTAACAGACTGGAACTGGAAATTGAATGAAAGTCTTTTACAACGTCCTGAAATCCGAGAAGAGATGGTTAAAGAAATCGATTCGTATTTTAAAATTAACGATAATGGAGAGACCGAAATGGGGATAGTGTGGGAAGCCCATAAAGTAGTAATTAGAGGAATTCTAATAAAACATGGATCCCGAATAAAGAGAGCAAGAGAAGAGGAAACAGGTAGATTATTGGAGAAGATAAGGGAGATAGAGATACAACATAAGAGGTCAATGGAGAAGGATATGGGGATAGAACTAGCACATTTAAGAAGACAGTTATCTGATCTCCTCCGGTATAAGGCAAGGGCTATTTTACAACAAGAAAGGAGAGTAATATATGAATCAGGAGATAAATGTGGTAAAGTGTTAGCAAGGAAATTAAAAAAGCAACGACTCTGCTCATACATACCCTATGTTAGAACAAAAGGAAATCTTAAATCCTTATTACCGAAAGATATTGCAGAGGAATTCAGACAATATTATACTTCATTGTATAATCTTCCAGTTCCCTCCCACTCCTCTTCATCATTAGAGGAATATCTTGAATCTTCACATTTAGCGAGATTGTCATCTTCAGCGCAAAGAAAACTCGAGTTACCAATAACAACAGAAGAAGTAATCTCGGCAATAAAGATGTTGAGGCAAGGAAGGGCTCCTGGCCCAGATGGATTTACTCTGCAATATTTTAAAAGTTTTCACTTGCAACTTGTCCCCTATATGGTTAAAACATTTAATATACAAGGAAAAACCGTGCCTCCACCTGCAGAAGCGTTAAGGGCACATATTGTACTTATTCCAAAAGAAGGAAAGGATCAATCAATATGTAGTAGCTATCGTCCAATATCATTACTAAACACGGATTATAAAATATTTACAAAGATACTTGCATCTCGCCTAGAACCGTTTATGAAGCAGTTGGTTCATTTGGACCAAGTGGGGTTTGTTCCCACACGTGAAGCTAGAGATAGTACATTTAAGGTCCTGAATTTAATTCAATATGTAAACCATAGGAAGTTGCCGAGTATCTTTGTCAATACAGACGCAGAAAAGGCCTTTGATGGGGTCAATTGGCCCTTTATGTTAGGAGTTCTAAAACAAATGGGCCTTGGTGATCGAATGTTGGACTGGATAGCAGGAATATACTCAAAGCCACAAGCATTGGTGAAGGTTAATGGGATAAACTCTGAAATCTTCCCAATATCGAATGGGACGCGTCAGGGATGCCCCCTGTCACCTCTTTTATTTGCATTGTCACTAGAACCTTTGTTAAATAGAATTAGATGGAACCCCGATATTAAAGGTATTTCTATAGCGGATCAGGAATATAAACTTTCAGCATATGCTGATGATTTATTATTCTCACTTTCTAATCCACAAATACCATTACCCAATTTATTAGGGGAAATTGAGCGTTACGGAGCTCTGTCTAGTTTTAAAATAAACTACAGTAAGTCGGAGGCGATGGGGATATTACTGGAGGGTTCCACTCAAAAAAAATCTAGAGGATAACTTCAAGTTTAAATGGACAGCTACAGGGTTGAACTATCTAGGGATACAGATTCCATCTAATTTAATAGATGCATATGCATTGAATTTCCCACCCTTATTAAGGGAAATCAGTATAAAGTTGAATGAGTGGAATAAATCTTCACACTCCTGGTTTCTTTATCTGTTTCAGGCGTTACCAATCCGGATTCCACTGGCTTTCTTTAGTAAAACTCGGACGATTTTTACAAAGTTTATATGGGCAAGTAAGCGCTCTAGGATCAATAGGAAGTTACTAACTATGCCTAAAGAGGCGGGTGGAATTGCTGCACCGGACCTATACAAATACTACCAGGCTACCCAGCTTGGTACAATTGTGGATTGGTGCTGTCATAGAGACAGTAAAAGATGGGTCGCTATGGAACAACAAGTAAGCCCCATTCCTTTGGATAGAGCCATGTGGTGCGGCACGGCTATACCTCCCATATTAATCTCAACAGTAAAAAAAACAGTAAAATCTCCTTTATTTCCTATTCTTGGGAATCCTCAATTCCCGCCTGGCCTGGAACCAGGAATATTTAGAAATTTAAGAGAGAAGGGATGTTTTCAGGCTTTACATTTTTTGAGATCTAAAAAATGGCCATCAATAGAAATGTTAATGCAATTAGGAGGACAATATGAACTACCCATTTGGCAGGCGTTACAGGTTAAACATTTCTTGGATACTTTAGGACCGTCTAAGGATTTTGATCGGCCTCTTACTAAGTTTGAAAAGTACTGCGAGAGGAAGGAGTCCCTCTCCCATATTATCTCCAAAATATATGCATTGTTAATTTCTCCTTTGGAGGACAATGACATAGTAAGTTTGGATAAATGGGAAAGAGATCTCGGACAAACCTTTACCCTGACTCAACGTCAGAAAATAATACATCTGACTTTGAAATCATCTTGGGGACTTGGGATTGGGGACTTGTTCCTGGGGATCTTAGACATCAGGGGTTTGAGGCTTGTTTTTAGTGATGTTAGAGATCAGGGGATTAGGGACTTGTTCCTGCTGATGTTGGAGGTCAGGGGATTAGGGATGTGACAGACCTAGCCAGGACAGAAGCTTTTGGAGGGGATTGAATGCTAGCCTCTTGCCTACCAATCATTGGCCTGGGCATTTGGGGGAACTGTGCTGTTTGTGAGCTGTATGCCTGGGGGCCCTTGAGGTGGTGTTACTTTGGATTCAGATCCATATCCCCGAAAGACACAGACTCTGGGAACCCTATATATGCCATATTAGAAATAGTGACTGATTCATACTATTGGGACACATACTGTTAGATGCTAATGCCATCAACTCCAGCCACCTGTCTGTTGTCTTATATAATGTAAATGAGTCTAGTATGGCTTGCCACAGCTTCTAAGAGTCTTTCACCCATTGTTTGTGCTAATTAACCTTGCTATTGTATGAAGGAGTTCTGTGTTGAGATATATGATGTGTAGTTAGGGAGTCACATTGGCCGCTTTAAGGGATTAGTTAAGTAGCTTGTGTTAATTAGGTTTCTGGTTACAGTTGTATTGTTAGAATAATATGAGTAGGAGGGGGGACCTCCTCTTCTGCTGTATATAAGACTTGTATTTTGGTTCTAATAAGAGTCCATGTTCAGCAACTAAACAAGTATCGTCTTGTTTTGTGCTTGTGAGCGGTTGGAATATCTGATATCTATATTCAGACTAGGAGGAAGCGGTATATGATGAAAGCACTCAAGCAAATGAGGGACGTTTCGTTACGAGGGACTTGTTGTATAGTGATGTTGGAGATCAGGGGATTGGGGACTTGTTCCTGGTGGTGATGGAGATCAGGTTGGTTAGCCATTATGGCATTAGGGACTTATTTCTGATAATAGGGATCAGGAGTTTGACAACTTCTTTCTCGTGTTGTTGGATGGGGATCAGGGGTTGCTCAAATGTGACACGCAGAGACAAGAAGTAAGGGAAGTCCTCCCCAGTTGGTAAACACAGAGGCAGAAAGTAAAGGAATTTCTCCCCATTTGGGACACACAGAGATGGGAAGCAAAGGAATAACTCCTTAGGGCGCACATAAACTGGAAGTAAGAGAAGTCCTCCTGAGATGGGACACAGAGAAAGGAAGTAAGGGGAGAACTACTTAGTCAGGAGACAGAAAGTAAAGAAAGAAGTCTTCAGTTGAGAAGCAAAGGACTAAGGGAGGCCATCATTTGTTGGGACACACAGACAGAAAGTAAAGGAAGAACTCCTTAGTTGGGACATACAGAGACAACATGTAAAGGGAGATCTCCTCAATTGACACAGAGAAAGGAAGAACACCTTAGTTGGGACACGGAGATAGGAAGTAAAGGCAGTCCTGAGACAGGAAGTATGGGAAGTCCTCCCAAGTTGAGTCACACAGAGGTGAAATAAGGGAAGTCCTCCCCAGTTGGCACACACAGAGACAGAAAGTAGGGAGTCCTCCCCAGTTTTGTCACAGGTGTCTTATATTTTGCCTTCCCTGGTACCTCCCATCCTCCCACTCATCAATATGCTAATAATTTTAAGTAAAACGTTGTTTTCTTATCATACATCACGGGACACAGAGCCATAGTAATAACTATATGGGTATATAGCCACCTTTAGGTGATGGACACTGGCACGCCCAAGGCTCTTGCAGGGACCAGTATTCCACCCTACCTTATAAACGCTAAATTTAACGATTTGCCTATTGAAATCCCATATTCTGAAGAATCGGGGTCTTTCAGGGTCAGTACTGTCTACCCTGATTAATGCTAGGAAACCAGCTTCCAGAGTCATATATTATAGAGTCTGGAGAGCATAAGTTGCCTGGTGTGAATCCAAAGTTGGCTTCCTCGGAAGTATGTCATAGGCAGAATTCTGGCTTTCCTGCAATTAGGAGTAGAAATGAAGCTGGCCTTATGTCCTATCAAGGGTCAGCTTTCGGCTTTATAGGTATTGTTTCAGAGACCACTCGCTTCTCTCTCATTCCTTGGTCAGCACTTTTATACAGGGGGTGACTCGGCTTAATCTGTCAGTTAGGTCACCATTATGTCCTTGGGATTTGAACTTGGTTTTGTCGTTATTGCAAAAACAGCCATTTGAGCCAATACAATCTATTCCCTTGGTCCTTTTGACAAGGAAATGACTGTTTCTGATTGCGATATCCTCTGCAAGAAGTGTATCACAATCAGCTGCTCTTTCATGTAAAGAGCCATACTCAATTATCCACAAGGATAAAGTGGTGTTGCAGCCTAATCCAGTTTTTTTGCCTAAAGTGGTGTCAGATTTTCATCTGAACCAGGATATTATCCTTCCTTCATTTTTTTTTTTTCCAGAACCTTGTTCTGGGCTAGAGAAGTCACTACATTCCCTTGATGTAATGAGAGCAATTACCGTATATACTCGAGTATAGGCCGACCCGAATATAAGCCGAGGCCCCCAATTTACCCCCAAAAAACTGGAAAAAATTATTGACTCGTGTATAAGCCGAGGGTGAGACATGCCTGTCCATCCCTGTGTGTCCGTCCATCCCTGTGGGTCCATCCATCCCTGTGTGTGTGTCCATGCATCCGTGTGTGTGTGTGTGTGTGTCCATGCATCCGTGTGTGTGTGTGTGTGTGTCCATGCATCCGTGTGTGTGTGTGTGTGTGTGTGTGTGTGTGTGTGTGTGTGTGTGTGTGTCCGTGCAGCCTACCTGTGTCCAGCCTGCCTGTGTCCGTCCAGCCTGTGTCCGTCCAGCCTGTGTCCGTCCAGCCTGTGTCCGTCCAGCCTGTGTCCGTCCAGCCTGCGTCCCGTCCAGCCTGCGTCCCGTCCAGCCTGCGTCCCGTCCCGGCCCGGCCCGTCCCGTCCCGAGCCGAGCCTCCGTCCTTCAGCTCTTCGTCGGCGGCCATTCTAGGATTCAAAAGCCGCGCCTCCGTCGGTGATAGGCGGAACACTCAATTTCCCACTGACTGCTGTTCCGCCTATCGGATGTCCGTGATAGGCGGAACACTCAATTTCCCAGCAGCCTGTGTTCCGCCTATCACGGGCATCGTCTCATCCTCGTCCGTAGTACGAGGATGAGACGATGTCCGTGATAGGCGGAACACAGGCTGCTGGGAAATTCAGTGTTCCGCCTATCACAGGCGAAGGCGGAGGCGCGGCGTTTGAATGTTAGAATGGCCGCTGTCTGTCTGCTCGATACGCTGATCGAGCAGGCAGACAGCGATGACTCGAGTATAAGCCGAGGGGGGCACTTTCAGCCTCAAAAAAGAGGCTGAAAATCTCGGCTTATACTCGAGTATATACGGTAAAGTCTATTTAAACTCAACTGCTCAGATTTGGAAAACAGATGTTTTGTTTGTTTTGCCAGACTGTCCTAAGAAAAAAACAGGCAGCATCAAAAAATACTATTTCTTGATGGGTTAGGCAAATTTATCATTCAGGCGTATGGTTTGAAAGGGAGGATTCCACCCTTTAAGATCAAAGCACACTCGACCAGAGCAGTAAGTGCTTCTTGGGCAGTGCATCACCAGGCCTCTATGGCTCAGATCTGCAAGGCCGCAACCTGGTCTTCAATCCATACGTTCACTAGATTCTATCAGGTGGATGTGAAAAGACGTGAGGCTACCGCCTTTGGGCGCAGTGTGCTGCAGGCTGCAGTATAGGTCCTCAAGTCTGATGGCATCCTGATTTATATGTGTCTCCTTCCCCTCAGTTGGCATTGCTTTGGGACATCCCATATAGTTATTACTATGGCTCTGTGTCCCCCCGATGTACAATAAAGAAAATAGGATTTTTATAATGGCTTACCTGTAAAATCCTTTTCTTGAAGTACGTCACTGGACACAGAGATCCCTCCCCTCTTTGGGATATATGTATATTTAATACAAATATCACTGAAAAATATATTCAAAATCAATATTCAATATCAATATTCACCAATATATCCCAGCGCTCAAAACAGGTTGTCAAATTATAAGCAGCTATCATAAAAAGCTCATATAACATTTAAAGAGGAAGTAAACCTTGATGAGTTTACTTCCTCTTTCATTCCCTGTAAAGGCAAGCATAATGGACTACTATGCATCGCATAGTAGTCCATTATGTGTCACTTACCTGACACAGGAGCCAGCGAAGTCACCGCTGTCCCCTGTAGTTCCGAGCGTCCATCTTCTTGGTGGGTCTCCGTGGGTCTCTCTGCTCCGGCGCTGTGATTCGCCGGAGCAGCGATGATGTCACTCCCGCGCGTGCGCACGGGAGCCGAGACTCGCGGCATTGCCCTCATCGACGATGCCCCGCTCAGTGCGCCTGCGCGCCGCTGTCTATGGCGCATGCGCCGTAGATGGCGGTGCCTGTCTTCGGGCAAATATCTCCTAAACCGTATAGGTTTGGGAGATATTTCTTGGACCTACAGGTAAGCCTTAATCTAGGCTTACCTGTAGGTCAAAGTGGTTTGTAAGGGTTTACAACCACTTTAAATATATAGTATATACAATTCCTTAATCATGCACAATGTAAAATATACTATATTGACAGCGCTTAGTAAGCCACAATCTCACAGAAAATAGGAGAATAATAGTTCATAAGTTCCAGAGATTCCAACAGGGTGTAAAGTCCTCAAGGTGTGGATAGAAACAATCAACTCAAATGTTCATAAGGAAAGAGAAGAAGAGGTCCATCTCCAAGCCATTCACCAAAACGCCAGTGTGAACAAAGCTCCACGCGTGGTGACACTCCTTATGGTAATGCACTTACCAAAATTCTAAAGAGTCTAGGCACATCAGATAATTACTGGTTCCTGGGATTCCTCAATAATACACCTCCAATTCAGAGACTCTCCACCCCGCATCAGTTCACATATAAGAAAGATCAGAAACACGATCCATAGCGCACACTGATTTTAATAGATAAAATTCTTACACAATCTTTAAAAACATACGTACACAATCCAGCTAAATCATGTCACACATTCTGTCACTCGCAGAGGTCAATGTTTGTCTCACTGCAGTCCGGATTCCTGAGCTCGTAAATGATCTCGGTAACAGCGGCGGATCCCGGGAAGCAAACAAACACTCTCTCTGTGATGACATGCGGCTGCTCGGTCACGCCCATATGCGTTTCGTCACTACGTCTTCATCTGTGGGTGTGGCCGGGCAGCGCAGCTCATGCTTTATATATACGGAGCGAAAGGCGAGCCGGGCAGCGGGACACTCCTCCGACCCGCCCCCTCACCCCTCGCTATATTCAGAGACTGAAAGTGTCTGATTATGCTTAATACCCTCCCACTCGGCCAATATATCCTATCGCGCAGAGGTTGAGGGACACAGACACGCCTGGCTTCTCAGTCATCCGGCCTCAGTTAAAATGCTCAGGGTCAGCGGCACACAAACTGTACCAATCATCCCGGTGCTGAGTATGGAGACCACCACCATCCAGGCACCTCAATACAATGAACGGCAGGCGGCGTTCACTTCCCTACCCTCTGTCACTACTTGACATACCGAAGGACAGGTGGAAAATCCAGAAACATAGCATTGTTGTCATACTCTGGTAATTACTAAAATAAAACCGCCGATCTGCGTGCGTCTTATATCACATGACAATCATAATTCAGAAGCAATATATATATATATATATATATGCACTTATTCATTTAGAAAAGATCATACAACGGTTAAAATAGAGAAAATTATAAATAAAGTGAAAATCATATTGCACAATATTTATATAACACTGATACATATAATCAACCAGGGATATTGGTGGCAGCAGCATTTCTCCCTGAACACAGGCATGTAGTTCCTCTTTATTTATATGGAAAAAGCAAGGCTAGGTATAATTCCCATCCCAATTAACATACAAAGTGCTGACCACAAATTCCAAATGGAACAGAACCTTTTTATTCCCATTACTCCCGTTTTATACCATTTATGTTATTATTCCTCTGTCACCAAATCTATTGGTTCGGGATGTTCACTATGTCATACTACAATAGTAAGGTAACTAGAATAAAGCTGGCTCCAACTTAAATATACAATTGTTTTAGAGCGCTACCACGCGCCAACGCCTGCTGCATGAAAGCACTGTGTTCATCGCCACACTACTGCATCCACCGACATCCCACAATCACTAGCAAATTAAAAAATAAATAGAACAACAACAAATTAATAGATGCCCCTTATCTTAAAGGGGCCCAGACCCTTCCCCTATAACTGCAAATTCAAAGAGGATAAAGCTACGATTAGTACACCACCAAAAATAATAAAAATTAATAAATAAATAAAAATCACACAGAATTGAAAATAACTTGCCGTCATCAGACTTAAAACCTAAACGAAAGGGGGGGGAGACAGGGAGGATCTGAATAACGTCGTCAGTAATCACTGATGAAACAGTTGAAGTCCACCTCTATATTCAAACCTTGGGGGCTCAAAGTATTAGTCCGGAAAATCCATTCGGTTTCTCGTTTCGATATTTCTCAGACAAGGTTACTCCCCCTCCAAAAGGGGAATATCCTGTCTATACCCCAAAACTTTAAACCAGTAGGGTCCCTATTATGTTTAAGTCTAAAATGTAAAGAGACACTATGGTCTCTATAACCTATGGAAATATTGTAGATGTGTTCTGATACTCTTTTACACAGCTTTCTTTTGGTTTGGCCCACATGGGCACTGAAGAACATGTACGACATGTCATTATACATGTAATAAACTGCTCTATCCTAAACGTTTGTCCATTTCCTGTAGAGGTAAATTGATCAATACCCCTCAGGTGGGTATGTATTGACTTGCAAGCCTTACACCTCCGGCAGGCAAAAAAAACGGCCCGATCCCAAAACATACGTGGTCTGGACGGGGGGTCCAAAACTTTCTTAACGATTTTGTCTTCAAACGAAGGATTTCGTCTGTATATAAACCTTGGTTTCTGTGGGATAATCTCCTTAAGAGTACGATCCAATTTTAGAATGTCCCAATGTTTTTGGACAATCCCTTCCACCTCCTTATATTGTCCATGTAGGGTGCTAATAAAGCCCCATTCATGGTTCGTTCCAACATCTCTCTCCTTAGGTTGTAAACACATCTCTTGAGTGGTCTCCATCACCCTATATAAATCCCGATCAAGGGATTCAGAGGAGTATCCTTTCTCTAAAAATGTATCCTTAACCAATAATGCTTGTGACAGGTAATCCTCATCAGAGGTACAGTTCCTGCGAATACGAAGAAACTGTCCCTTAGGAATGCCACGTAGCCATAATGGATGATGGCCACTCTGGATTGGAATATAGCTATTCCTGTCTGTTGGCTTAAAGAAAACTTTGGTTGATAGATGAGTATTTTTACATTATTACTCATTACTGAGTTAACCTCATTACTGAATTGCCCTCATTACTGTTACATCCAGAAAAGGGATTATATCCTTACTCCAGTGGAATTCTAATTTGATGTTATTGTTATTTTCATTCAAACTATCTGCAAATGCTTTTAATGTTTCTTCTGTCCCTTGCCAAATAAAGAATAAATCATCTATGTACCTCTGATAAAAAAAGTAATTCTCGTCTCCGGGAAGAAAAAATACGTATGTCCTCCCAATATATGTATATTGCTTGGCTACAAAACTGAGGTGCTCCCAGTGTGGGAGGGGTTATATAGGGAGGCAACTTCCTGTCTTGGGTGTGCCAGTGTCCATCACCTAAAGGTGGCTATACACCCATATAGTTATTACTATGGTGCTCTGTGTCCTGTGATGTACTTCAAGAAAAGGATTTTTACAGGTAAGCTGTTATTAAAATCCTATTTTTCATTACATACCCTGTTTTAGATTTGTGATGTCATCACTGGGTCTCTGGGTTTTTCTAAACAATGCAGGTGGATTATGGCTGGTGGGGGGAGCTGGCTGAGTGCTGTACCTATCTTCCTGAAAACATTACTGTAACCTGCATCAATACTCCTCTCAGCAGCCATGATGTATGTAAGCAGTGAACTGGCACCTGGGAGGAGTTGTACAAATATGGAGGGCCAGACGTCAGATTTAACCCCTGTGTGCAATGTGGGTAGAATGTTCAGGAGGCTTTTCTTTGCTGGTTTGGACACACTGTGTTGATATTTCCTTTACAGACTCTGGTGATTTGCTGCACCTTGGTGACCTGCTGCTGCTGTTGCTGCTGTTGTGGGTTTTGCTGCGGCCGCTGTAAACCTCCGGAGGAGGACGAGTCTTATAAGTGTGTGAACCCAGAAGACCTGGAGGCTCAGATCAGAGCAGAGGACGGTGAGTCTGGTGTTCGTGTCGGCCGGTTTTGGAGGCTGAGGTTTGGGTTCTGTGCTGTTTAATGTCTTCTGTTTCTCTGCAGGGGAGGAGGTCATCAACAAGCAGCCATCTGCTGGAGCTTCTGTCCACCCCGAGCCACAGAAGCAGAACTCCTAATACTGTGAGTCTTTTATTACAGGGCGTTATATGGTGTTAGAGGAAGTATTGTGTCCTGTCCAGTTCGCCTTACTGCCAGTATGGCTGTTATAGTTCATTGTAAATTTTGGTAAAATTTCCTGTGTCCAGTGGTACCATACAGTAATGATAGCAACAGTCTGTCCTGTGTGCACCAAATAAAACCTCTTCCCAATGTCCATCCCTCATCTCTCCTTCCATCCTTTCCTTTAATTTCTCCTTCCCAATGTCCATCTCTCTTCTCTCCACCCCAGTGTCTATCTCTCCTTCCCAGTGCCCATCTCGCCTCTCCTTCCCAGTGCCCGCCTCTCGCCTCTCCTTCCCAGTGCCCGCTTCTCGTCTCTCCTTCCCAGTGTTCGTCTCTCATCTCTTTCCCTCCTTTCCATTTACACAGATAAACCTTACTTCCAGTTGTCCATCTCTCTTTCCCAGTATCCATCTCTCACCTCCCCTTTAGGCAGATTAACCTACTTCCTGTTGTCCGTCTGACATGTCTCCTTCCATCCGTTCCATCTGTCATATCCCCTTTACAAGGATAACCCTACTTCCAGTTGTCCA
This sequence comes from Lithobates pipiens, assembly GCF_037356315.1. Lineage (NCBI taxonomy): Eukaryota > Metazoa > Chordata > Amphibia > Anura > Ranidae > Lithobates > Lithobates pipiens. The sequence continues at coordinate 617,306,693 of NW_027507758.1, read as the reverse complement.
TCTCTCGTCTCTCCCTCCCAGTCTCCGTCTCTCAGCTCTCCTTCCCCCGTCTCCGTCTCTCAGCTCTCCTTCCCCCGTCTCCGTCTCTCAGCTCTCCTTTCCCCGTCTCCGTCTCTCAGCTCTCCTTTCCCCGTCTCCGTCTCTCAGCTCTCCTTTCCCCGTCTCCGTCTCTCAGCTCTCCTTCTCCCGTCTCCGTCTCTCAGCTCTCCTTCCCCCGTCTCCGTCTCTCAGCTCTCCTTCCCCCGTCTCCGTCTCTCAGCTCTCCTTCCCCCGTCTCCGTCTCTCAGCTCTCCTTCCCCCGTCTCCGTCTCTCAGCTCTCCTTCCCCCGTCTCCGTCTCTCAGCTCTCCTTCCCCCGTCTCCGTCTCTCAGCTCTCCTTCCCCCGTCTCCGTCTCTCAGCTCTCCTTCCCCCGTCTCCGTCTCTCAGCTCTCCTTCCCCCGTCTCCGTCTCTCAGCTCTCCTTCCCCCGTCTCCGTCTCTCAGCTCTCCTTCCCCCGTCTTCGTCTCTCAGCTCTCCTTCCCCCGTCTCCGTCTCTCAGCTCTCCTTCCCCCGTCTCCGTCTCTCAGCTCTCCTTCCCCCGTCTCCGTCTCTCAGCTCTCCTTCCCCCGTCTCCGTCTCTCAGCTCTCCTTCCCCCGTCTCCGTCTCTCAGCTCTCCTTCCCCCGTCTCCGTCTCTCAGCTCTCCTTCCCCCGTCTCCGTCTCTCAGCTCTCCTTCCCCCGTCTCCGTCTCTCAGCTCTCCTTCCCCCGTCTCCGTCTCTCAGCTCTCCTTCCCCCGTCTCCGTCTCTCAGCTCTCCTTCCCCCGTCTCCGTCTCTCAGCTCTCCTTCCCCCGTCTCCGTCTCTCAGCTCTCCTTCCCCCGTCTCCGTCTCTCAGCTCTCCTTCCCCCGTCTCCGTCTCTCAGCTCTCCTTCCCCCGTCTCCGCCTCTCAGCTCTCCTTCCCCCGTCTCCGCCTCTCAGCTCTCCTTCCCCCGTCTCCGCCTCTCAGCTCTCCTTCCCCCGTCTCCGCCTCTCAGCTCTCCTGCCCCCGTCTCCGCCTCTCAGCTCTCCTGCCCCCGTCTCCGCCTCTCAGCTCTCCTGCCCCCGTCTCCGCCTCTCAGCTCTCCTGCCCCCGTCTCCGCCTCTCAGCTCTCCTGCCCCCGTCTCCGCCTCTCAGCTCTCCTGCCCCCGTCTCCGCCTCTCAGCTCTCCTGCCCCCGTCTCCGCCTCTCAGCTCTCCATTTATCAACTGCGACTCCCAGTGTACATCATCTGTCCATCTCCCCTTCACTAATTAATCCCCTTCCCTTTTTCCATCTGTCATCTCCTCTTCACACTGATAAAACCTATTCTTCATTGTCCATCTTTCTAGTTCTCATTTCCCCATGTCAGTGTCCATCTCCCATTCAGTGTAATAACCCTCATTTACTTGTTCCATTTGTCCTTTTCCTGTTTCAATTGCATTGAGATAAGCTGCATTACATTTATCTGTCTGTCCTGTTACCTTCTCCTCCTGACATGGATAAACCTTCTTCCCTCTGTCCTTTTGCCATCTTTTCCTGACATTGAACCTTCTTTCCGTTGTCTCTTTGTCTGTCCTGCTCACCGTTCTTACCCTTCTGTTGCCCAGTGTTTCTTCACCTCTGTCTCTGTCTACCCCTAAGGTCCTTGGACCCCGCGACGACCTGGATAGCAGTTGTATTGGACGGGATCCATTTCTCGTCATTTTTGAAGACCCGGATTTAGAGCTCTTGAGGAGAAGGAGAAAAAAATGTGTTCTGAAGAGCTCATGGCACCTTCCACCGATCTTCAAATCCTTCTCCATCTTCTTTTTGGACCTTACGGCAGAGGGGCAACGAAATCCGCCTCGTGTTGAGCTGTTCAGTCTCTTGGTCCTCGCAACGAGGCTTGAGGAGCTACTTCTCACTGGCAACAAGAAGCAAAGGACACCGAACTCCTATACTTTCTTAATTAAAGACCATCTTTGACCATCCTTGCCCCCTGCAGAGCAGAGAACATGAAACGGGATCCTGGAATGAACCCTCACAATAGTTGCCTCTAGAAACCCTTTCCGTCCTATAAAAATTTGGTTTAAATAGTTATAAACCGGTTGGCCGCCGGGCTGTCTTGCTCTTTCTGTCTGCTGGTTAAAATAGGGCTAATGTACCAAACTAGGAGGCTAAACCCAGAGACTATGGCCAGACAATCTCACTGTGTAGAAGTTCCTGCTCCAAAGACTTGTGTGTTTTATTTTTTATTTTTTTTCTTATCCCCGATCAGACTGAAGCGATTCTCAGCCATACTGGAAGCAACCTCCTCAATGTTTGTATTTGATCCTTCGAAGCTCAATGCCAATGACTGCTGTCCTTTGGCCGGCCTGGTGCTCCGGGCAGATGATTGCACTTTCGGAAACGTCTGGACGGTGCTCGTCGAATTCCCTTCCCACTAACGCGGGCTCCATTAACACCACTCTGCACTGACTTCTTACTGTAACCAATTAACGGACAAGCTTTGACTTTTTTTTTATTTTTTTTTGTTTTTAAGGTTAATCAGAGGCCATACCTAACGACCAACCAAAAACTTTCATTCATGGACAGGACAAGGTTGTTTAGCACCCAAAATGCACTTCAGCCCAGCAGCATAAGTTGCAGGTCCTGTCCTTTTTACAGCAACCCCCCCCCCCCTCCCATCCCTTCCACTTCCTGTTGAAGCGCCCAAGGCGTCTGTCCCTTTGGCCCACCCCTTTGCTCGACCTGTTATTTAAAATGGAATCTGAGCTATTTTTTTGTGGCCCACAACATTCTTGTTGGAGAATATTCACTGTATAGTATCATTTCAATTCTTTCTACTGTTGGGTGAAGCTTCGGTGATAATTTACAGTCAGTCCCATACTTCCTGTGATGTGTATATCCTTGTAACCAAGTCACGTGTAAACTGTGCGGCGTACACATGTCCAGAGAGTCTGTTGGCTAATGTTTGATGGACTTGTGGTGTGGTCTGGATTATTATTCTCTCCAAAAGTTGCACCCCCCCCCCCCCCCCATGTATTTCTGCATCCTGTGTGCACAGACCATACCTCATTTTAGCTTTTTTTTTACTCTTTTTTTTTTTTTTTCTTTTCTGGACACCTGAATGCTAAAGTTTGTACCGGGTTTTTGCCAAATGTACCGGGTTTTTTTTCACCAGCACGCGTAGTGCCAACGTAGGAGGGGGGAGGGGGGGGGGCGCTGTGGACTGGCGTGTTTACCACCATACAATGGTGTCTGAGAGCTCTGGATGGAAGGAGATCACTACCTCTGAGTGTCCTGGAGCTTTAATAAAATCACCCACACAAAGTTTGGCTCCTTGTCTTCATACTGACCGTGAGAGGGAACAGATGTTCTGGTTAAGGGTCGTGCTGGTAGTCTGACCACTAGGTGGGGCTGTTTATAAGGTTCAGCATTCACAACGCACTTTCTGTCCAACACCCGCTGCGCTGTGTGTATGAAGGAGCAATGTTGTCACCCTAGGACAGGAGGGTCCTCTTCTCAATAATATAGGAGAAAGGGGTTCTGTAGCTCGGTTCTAGGGTGACTGCAGTTACTTACCGTACTGTATCTATAAAGGAGGAATGTCATCCTAGGACAGGATTAAGGTCCTCCACTTCTCCATTACATGGGGTGGGGAGGGGTTCTATAGCTCAGTTCTAGGGTGACCGCACTCACCATACTGTGTCTATGGAGGAGTGTTGTCATCCTAGGACAAGACTAAGATCCTCCACTTCTCCATCACATAGGGTGGGGGGGTTCTGTAGCTCAGTTCTAGGATGACTGCACTCACTTACCGTACTGTGTCTATAAAGGAGGAGTGTTGTCATCCTAGGACAGGACTAAGGTCCTCCACTTCTCCATGACATTGTGGGGGGTTTTGTAGCTCAGTTCTAGGGTGACCGCACTCACTTATCCTACTGTGTCTATGGAAGAGGAGTGTTGTCATCCTAGGACAGGACTAAGGTCCTCCACTTCTCCATCACATGGGGTGGGGAGGGGTTCTATAGCTCAGTTCTAGGGTAACCGCACTCACCGTTCTGTGTCTTTGAAGGAGGAGTGTTGTCATCCTAGGACAGGACTAAGGTCCTTCACTTCTCCATTACATAGGGGGGTGGGGTTCTGTAGCCAAGTACTAGGGTAACAACACTCGCGTACCATACTGTGTCTATGGAAGAGCAGTGTTGTTACCCTAGGACAGTGATGGCGAACCTTGGCACCCCAGATCATTTGGAGTTTCATTTCCCATGATGCTCATACAAAACATCTGGGGTGCCAAGGTTTGCCATCACTACCCTAGGACATGACTGAGGTCCTATTCTCAATAGCATAGGGGTGGAAGTGATTCTGTAGCCCAGTTCCTGGGTGACGATACTCACCGCACTGTGTCTATGGAGGAGCAGTGTTGTCACCTTAGGACAGGACTAAGGTCCGCCACTTCTCCCTGAAATAGGAGGGAGGGGTTCTGTAGTCCAGCGCTAGGTTAACATTCACTCGCTGTATTGCATCAACGAAGGAGCAGCGCTGTTACTCTAGGACATGACTAAGGTCCTCCTCTTCTCCAAATTATAGGAGGGAGGGCTTCTGTAGAGCTAGGGCGACAACACTCCATTCTGTATCTATGAAGGAACAGTGTTGTCACTCTAGAACAAGACTAGGGTCCCCCACTCCTTCATAACATAGGAGGAATTCTGTAGTCCAGTACTATGGTGACAGGACTCACTACTGTACTGGAAATCAGCAGTGTCACCCTAGAATACGACCCTCCTCTACCCCATAAGGGTGGTGCTGGTGGTCTGACCACTTTGTAGGTCGACATTCAAAACACACGTCCTGTCCTAGGAAGACAACTCCCACTGCACTCTGTCTATGGAGAAGTAATGTGAAAGGGGCAATTGAAGCTCAACTGCGCAAATTCCACGCCATGTAAAAAAGGGAAAAAACAAAAAAAGCTGCTCCCTATAAAAGTTAAATAAAAAAACACCTTAATAGATAGTGACAATAATTTAGGGGCGCTCTAAATAAATATTCTGAACGTGAAAAATTTATCAAACCATATCAATAACCAAAATGACATTGATACGAAATATTGGAACTGTGATCTAATCACCATACAAATAAAGCATAATAAAAACACATAAAATACAATAAGGACTAGTGAACAACCAATCGCGTAAAAAGTCCCAATAGACGTGTCTCTAAATGGAAAAATCTTGAATAATCCAAGTGCAGAAACAAATGTTATAAATTGTGGTAAAGCAGCAGATCCAAAGGGCTTGCGACTCCCTCCACCAAGAAAACAGCACCACACCACTCGTGAAGATACAAGTCCAAACTGCTTACCAGATTTGTTTGACCACTTTAATTAAAAAGTAAGTCAAACAGCGCCTGTACAGGTAATGCCTGCTCATATGGATGCTGGTGGAAATAACAATGGATGATACGTCCCCCTTCACAGACTCAGGCGGTATATATGAAAAAATAGAAAAGGATCCATAGCGTAATACTGATTTTAATAAAAATTGTAAAAACAGACAGCCAAATGGCTCCTTACGTGGTCGTGTGCCTGACCCGGCACTGGGGCTGCTCGCCTTGAAAGAAAAACTTGCGTTCCAAACGATCAGCGCGTTCCTTCCGCAATCGCTGGTACAGCGTGCGTTCCAAGCCGTCAGACCGACAACCAGGGGGGCCGGAAGTGGCGTCAGAAAACGTGACCAGGTACCGCTCCGACGTACGTTTCGTTGTTAACGTCCTCAGGAAGCGTACCAGGTCACTCATAATTGGCGCTTATATTGAATCATTGTAAGGCTAGAGATAATAGAGGGAGCAGGTGATGCGCAGCCTCACCAGCCTCACCAGCCTGCGCATCACCTGCTCCCTCTATTGGCTCTAGCCTTACAATGATTCGATATAAGCGCCAATTATGAGTGACCTGGTACGCTTCCTGAGGACGTTAACAACGAAACGTACGTCGGAGCGGTACCTGGTCACGTTTTCTGACGCCACTTCCGGCCCCCTGGTTGTCGGTCTGACGGCTTGGAACGCACGCTGTACCAGCGATTGCGGAAGGAACGCGCTGATCGTTTGGAACGCAAGTTTTTCTTTCAAGGCGAGCAGCCCCAGTGCCGGATCAGGCACACGACCACGTAAGGAGCCATTTGGTTGTGTGTTTTTACAATTTTTATTAAAATCGGTATTGCGCTATGGATCCTTTTGTATTTTTTCATATATACCGCCCGAGTCTGTGAAGGGGGACGTATCATCCATTGTTATTTCCACCAGCATCCATATGAGCAGGCATTACCTGTACAGGCGCTGTTTGACTTACTTTTTAATTAAAGTGGTCAAACAAATCTGGTAAGCAGTTTGGATCTGCTGCTTTACCACAATTTTATAACATTTGTTTCTGCACTTGGATCATTCAAGATTTTTCCATTTAGAGACACGTTTATTGGGACTTTTTAACGCGATTGGTTGTTCACTAGTCCTTATTGTATTTTATGTGTTTTTATTATGCTTTATTTGTATGGTGATTAGATCACGGTTCCAATATTTCGTATCAATGTCATTTTGGTTATTGATATGGTTTGATTAATTTTTCACGTTTAGAATATTTATTTAGAGCGCCCCTAAATTATTGTCACTATGGAGGAGTAATGTTGTCACACTAGAACATGACTTTTCATTACATAGGAGAGAGAGGGGTTCTGTAGTCCAGTGCTAGGGTGCCAATGCTCACTTCTTGTTTTATGTCTGTGAAGGAGCAGCGACTGGCAGGACTAGGGTCCTCCCCCCCACCCGCTCTCCATAAAATAGGATTGAGGGGTTCTGTAGTCCAGTGCTAGAAAAGAGAAGCAGGAGTGTCACCCTAGAACAGGAATCGAGTCCTCCTCTTCTCCATAACATAGGGATGAGGGGTTCTATAGTCTAGTGCTAAGGTGGCAATACTCGTTTTTGTGGTCTGTGAAGGAGCAGTGATGTCACCATAGGACAGGACTAGGGGGCCACCCCCTCCCTCCATTACATGATGGAGGGGTTCTGTAGTCCAGTGCTAGGGTGACAAAATCACCCCCCGTTTTGTGTCTCTGAAGGAGCAGTGATGTCTCCCTAGCACAGAACTAGGATTCTCCTGGTCTTCATAAAACAGAGAGGAGGGGTTCTATAGTCTACTATTGGGTGACCCCGCTCACTCCCTGTTTTGTGTCTGTGAAGGAGCAATGATGTCTCCCTAACGCAGAACTAGGGTTCTCCTGATCTTCATAACACAGTAAAGAGGGGTTCTATAGTCCAGTGCTAGGGTGACAACGCTCACCCCCCCCCCCATTTTGTGTCTCTGAAGGAGCAGTGATGTCACCCTAGGACAGAACTAGGGTTCTCCTGGTCTTCATATAACATAGAGGAGGGGTTCTATAGTCTACTGTTCTATAGTCCCCGCTCACTCCCTGTTTTGTGTATGTGAAGGAGCAATGATGTCTCTCTAGCACGGAACTGAACTAGGGTTCTCCTGGTCTTTATAACACAGGGAAAAGGGGTTCTATAGTCCAGTGCTAAGGTGCCAATGCTCACTCCCTGTTGCATGTCTTTGAAGGAGCAGTGATGGACAGATCTAGGGTCCTCCTTCCCCTCCCTCTCCATAACATATGATGGAGGGGTTCTGTATTCCAGTACTAGGGTGACAACCCTCACCCATACTGTATCTATGGAGCAGCTGTGTTGTCACCTTAGTACAGGCATAAGGACCAGCTCTTCTTAACATAAGGGGGATGGGTTCTGTAGTCCAATGCTAGAAGGGAGAAGCAGCAGTGTTGTCCTAGAACAGGACTCAAGTTGTCCTCTTCTCCATAACATAGGGTAAGGTTGGTGTTGGTGGTCTGACCACTAGGTGGGGCTGTTATAAGGTCAGCATTCACAAAACACCTCCTATCCCAGGGTGACAACACCCACTGCACTGTGTCTGTGAAGGAGCAATGTTCTCTTCTCCATAACATAGGTAGGGGGGGTTCTATAGTCTACTGTTGGGTGACACCGCTCACTCCCCGTTTTTGTGTCTGTGAAGGAGCAGTGATGTCACCGTAGGGCAGGGCTAGGGTTCTCCTGGTCTTCATAAAACAGAGAGGAGGGGTTCTATAGTCTACTGTTGGGTGACCCCCCGCTCACTCCCCGTTTTGTGTCTGTGAAGGAGCAATGATGTCACCCTAGGACAGGACTAGGGTCGCCCCCCCACACTTTCTCCATAAAATATGATGTAGGGGTTCTGAAGTCCTGTACTACGATGACAACCCTCATTAATCAAATTGTATCTATGAAGAGGCGGTGTTGTCACCCTAGGACAGAACTAAGGTTCCCCAACCCCCTAGGACTAGGTTACCCCCATAAAATATGATGTAGGGGTTCTGAAGTCCTGTACTACGGTGACAACCCTCATTCATCATATTGTATCTATGAAGAGGCGGTGTTGTCACCCTAGGACAGAACTAAGGTTCCCCAACCCCCTAGGACTAGGGTACCCCCCATAAAATATGATGGAGGGGTTCTGAAGTCCTGTACTACGGTGACAACCCTCATTAATCATATTGTATCTATGAAGAGGCGGTGTTGTCACCCTAGGACAGAGCTAAGGTCCCCCAACCCTCTAGGACTAGGGTCTCCCCCCTCCTCCATAAAATATGATGGAGGGGTTCTAAAGTCCAGTACTAGGGTGACAACCCTCATTCATCATATTGTATCTATGGAGAGGCAGTGTTGTCACCCTAGTACAGGCCCCTTTTCCATAACATGGTGGGGGGGGGGGGTTGTAGTCCAATGGTAGGGTGTTGGCACTCACTGTACTGTAACTATGGGCAGCACGGTGGCTAAGTGGTTAGCACTTCCACCCGGCAGCGCTAGCGGTTGCCGGTTCAAATCTCAACCGCTGTGCTACCTGCCTGGAGTTTGCATGTTCTCCCTGCGTGGGTTTCCTCCGGGAACAGGTTAATTGGCTCTTGTCTAAATTGGCCCTAGTGTGTGTATGTATGATTGTGAGTTGGGGACCTTAGATTGTAAGCTCCTTGAGGGCAGGGACTGATGTGAATTTACAATATATATCTGTCAATTGATGGCGCTTTATAAATAGCGGAGCATCATTGTCAGTCTACTAAAGGACTACATAACGCCCCCTTCCCCACAGTCTTCTTCATCACACAGGTAGTTTCCAGCTCCTATGATTTTTAAGCCGGTATTTTCTTTGCACAGAGGTCGCAAAACAGATAACGTACAGGGAGGGGTTCTGTAGTCCAAGGCTAGGATGACATTGCTTACCCTACTCTATGTAGGAGCAGTGTTGTCACCCTAGGACAGGACTTCGGCTCCTCCTCTTCTCCTGAACATAGGGAGGAAGTGTTCTGTAGTCCAGTGCTAAGGTGACAACCCTCACTACTCATACTGTATCATCTGCTCATCTTTTCAGATGAAAACACAGGAGAGGGAGGGTTACTGTAGTGCAGTGCTACGGAGAAGCAATATTGTCACCCTAGGACAAGATTAGGGTGCTCATCTTTTCTATAACGTAGGAGGGAGATATTCTGTAGTCCAGTGCTAGGAAGGAGCAGCAGGACAAGACTAGGGAACCTTCCCTTCTGTAGAAGATGTTATGTAGTCCAGCGCTTACCATACTTTATGGAGGAGTTGTCTCTCTAGGACAAGGCTGGGCTCCTCCAATTCTCCATAACATAGGAGGGAGGCATTCTGTAGTCCAGTCCTACAACAAAACAGCATTGTCACCCTAGGATAGCACTAGGAACCTCCCCCTCTGTATTACATGTTCTCTAGTCCAGTGCTTACCATTCTCTAGGGAGGAGCAGTGTTGTCTCTCTAGGACAAGGCTGGGATCCTCCTATTCTCCATAACATTGGAGGGAGGCGTTCTGTAGTCCAGTGCTAGGGAGAATCAGCATCGTCTTCCTAGGATAGGACTAGGAACCTCCCCTCCTGTATAACATGTTCTGTAGTCCAGTGCTTACCATTCTCTATGAAGGAGCAGGGTTGTCACTCTAGGGCAGTGATGGTGAACCTTGGCACTCCAGATGTTTTGGAACTACATTTCCCATGATGCTCAAGGACTCTGCAGTGTGGTTGAGCATCATGGGAAATGTAGTTCCAAAACATCTGGAGTGCCAAGGTTCACCATCACTGCTCTAGGACAAGGCTAGGCTCCTCCAATTCTCCATAACATAAGAAGAGGCGTTCTGTAGTCCAGTACTACAGAAAAGCAGCATTGTCTCCCTAGTATAAGACTAGGAACCTTCCCTTCTGTATAACATGTTCTGTAGTCCAGTGCTTACCAGTCTCTATGGAGGAGCAGTGTTGTCTCTCTAGGACAAAGCTAGGCTCCTCCTATTCTCCATAACATTGGAGGGAGGCGCTCTGTAGTCTGGTGCTAGGGAGAAGCAGCATTGTGACCCTAGGATAGGACTAGGAACCTCCCCCTCTGTGTTACATGTTCTGTAGTCCAGCGCTTACCATACACTATGGAGGAGTTGTCTCTCTAGGACAAGGCTAGGCTCCTCCAATTCTCCATAACATAGGAGGGAGGCATTATGTAGTCCAGTCCTACAAAAAAACAGCATTGTCACCCGAGGATAGCACTAGGAACCATCTCCCTCTGTATTACATGTTCTCTAGTGCAGTGCTTACCATTCTCTATGGAGGAGCAGTGTTGTCTCTCTAGGACAAGGCTAGGCTCCTCCTATTCTCCATAATATAGGAGGGAGGCGTTCTGTAGCTTAGTGTTAGGTTGACAACACTCACTGTACTGTATCTATGGAGGAGCAGCATTGTCAACCTAGTTAAGGACTACATAACACCCCCCCCCAATCTTCTCCATAACATAGGTAGTTTACAGCTCTCATGATTTCTGTCAGGATCAAAAGATAATAGAAAAAGCATAACATAAGGGGAGGGGTTCTGTAGTTAAGTGCTAGGCTAAACGGAGCTTACTTACCGTACTGTATCTATAGAGGAGCAGTGTTGTCACTCTAGGACAGGACTAGGTACCTCTTTTTCTCCATAACATAGGGGGAGGGGGGTCTCTCTAGTCCAGCACTAGTGACAGGACTAGGGTCCTCCTCCTTCAAAATTTAGGAAGGAGATGTTCTGTAGTCCAGTGCTAGCATGACAATGCTCGCTCCCTGTACTGTATCTGTGGGGGAGTGGCGTTGTGACCCCCTAGGACAGGACTACAGAACAGTCCCTCCTCTCCATCTCTATAAGACGTCATGGGGATGCCACCTGGTAGCTCCAACCCCACCCAACTGATTGTCAGTCTATTAGACACCATTGGGAACCCACCGGGTAGCCCCAACCTCACCTAACTGATGGCCAGTCGCACTGCCCCTTTCATTGAAAGCCACCTGGTAGCCCGGTTCTTTTATGACGGATGGTCATTTTGTAATACCCCTCTATTATACTCTCTGGGGAAGCCACTGGGTAGCCTTACCCTCACCTAACTATAATGGCCAGTTGCACTGCCCCTTTCATTTGACACCATAGGGAAGCCACCTGGTAGCCCTGTTCTTATATGACTGGTGGTCATTTTGCAGTACCCCTCTGTTAGATTCTATGGGGAAGCCACTGGGTAGCCCTAACCTCACCTAACTGATGGCCAATCGCACTGCCCCTTTTATTGGACACAGTAGGGAAGTCACTTGGTAGCTCCAACCGCATCTAACTTATGGCCAGTTGCACTGCCCCTTTCATTTGACACCATAGGGAAGCCACCTGGTAGCCCTGTTCTTATATGACTGGTGGTCATTTTGCAGTACCCCTCTATTAGACCCAATGGGGAAGCCACTGGGTAGCCCTAACCTCACCTAACTGATCGCCAATCGCACTGCCCCTTTCATTGGACACAGTAGGGAAGCCACTTGGTAGCTCCAACCGCATCTAACTTTAGGCCAGTTGCACTGCCCCTTTCATTTGACACCATAGGGAAGCCACCTGGTAGCCCTGTTCTTATATGACTGGTGGTCATTTTGCAGTACCCCTCTGTTAGATTCTATGGGGAAGCCACTGGGTAGCCCTAACCTCACCTAACTGATGGCCAATCGCACTGCCCCTTTTATTGGACACAGTAGGAAGTCACTTGGTAGCTCCAACCGCATCTAACTTATGGCCAGTTGCACTGCCCCTTTCATTTGACACCATAGGGAAGCCACCTGGTAGCCCTGTTCTTATATGACTGGTGGTCATTTTGCAGTACCCCTCTATTAGACCCAATGGGGAAGCCACTGGGTAGCCCTAACCTCACCTAACTGATCGCCAATCGCACTGCCCCTTTCATTGGACACAGTAGGGAAGCCACTTGGTAGCTCCAACCGCATCTAACTTTAGGCCAGTTGCACTGCCCCTTTCATTTGACACCATAGAGAAGCCACCTGGTAGCCCTGTTCTTATATGACTGGTGGTCATTTTGCAGTACCCCTCTGTTAGATTCTATGGGGAAGCCACTGGGTAGCCCTAACCTCACCTAACTGATGGCCAATCGCACTGCCCCTTTTATTGGACACAGTAGGGAAGTCACTTGGTAGCTCCAACCGCATCTAACTTATGGCCAGTTGCACTGCCCCTTTCATTTGACACCATAGGGAAGCCACCTGGTAGCCCTGTTCTTATATGACTGGTGGTCATTTTGCAGTACCCCTCTATTAGACCCAATGGGGAAGCCACTGGGTAGCCCTAACCTCACCTAACTGATCGCCAATCGCACTGCCCCTTTCATTGGACACAGTAGGGAAGCCACTTGGTAGCTCCAACCGCATCTAACTTTAGGCCAGTTGCACTGCCCCTTTCATTTGACACCATAGGGAAGCCACCTGGTAGCCCTGTTCTTATATGACTGGTGGTCATTTTGCAGTACCCCTCTATTAGACCCAATGGGGAAGCCACTGGGTAGCCCTAACCTCCCCCAACTGATGGTCAGTCGCACTGCCCCTTTCATTGGACACCATAGTGAAGCCACTTGTTAGCCCCAACCTCACCTAACTGATGGCCAATCACACTGCCCTTTTCATTTGACACCATAGGGAAACCACCTGGTAGCCCCTTTGCTATTTGACCGATAGCCAGTTACACCACCCCACCAGACACCACGGGGTATCCTATTCCCTTTCCTATTTGATTGATCGCCAGCCACGCTGCCCCTCCATCAGACACCATGGGGAAATCATGTAATAGCCCCCTCCGCACTTTAATAATGGACAATCACACTACCCCTCCCATCAGACACCATGGGGAAGCCATCTGGTAGCCCCCTATCTAGCTAAGTGATGGCCAGTTACCCAACCCTTCTATCAGACACCATGGAGAAGCAACCTAGTAGTAGCGACAACACCACCTGAATGATGGCTAAATGCGTTTCCACTCTTTCCTTCCCTATTTGACTGATGCTCAGTCACATTACCTCCTCCATAAGACACCATGGAGAAGCCACCTGGTAGCCCCCACCCCACATGACTGGTGGTCATCTGAACTCATGCCGCGTACACATGATTGGAATTTCGGCCAGCAAATGACCGATGAGAGCTTTTCATCGGAAAACGCGACCGTGTGTAGGCTCCATCGGAATTTAGCTGTCCGAATTCCCTCCAGCAAAAAATTAATAGCATGTTCTCCATTTTTCCGACGGAAAAACTTTCTATCGGAAATTCCGATCGTGTGTATGCAATTCCAACGCGCAAAAACTCACGCATGCTCAGATTCAACTAGGAGATGGAAGCTATTGGCTACTGGGTATAGAACTTCCTTTTTCTAGTCCCGTTGTATGTCACCGCGTTCTTGACGGTCGGAATTTGGTGTGACCGCGTGTATGCAAGACAGCGTGAGCGAAATCCCTTCGGGGAAAGCCTTTAGAGCCTTTTCCGACCAAAATTCCGATCGTGTGTACGTGGCATAACTCTCCATTAGAAACCACTGAGGAAGCCACTGGATAGCCCCATTCTCCCCTAACTGATGGCCAATTGCATTGCTCTTCTTTTTGGACACCATAGAGAAGCCACTTGGTAGCCCCCTCCCTATTTGACTAATGGTCAGTCACACAACCCCCCCTCTCACCATGGTGGTGAAGATTGTGAGGTCACCGCCCCACCTCTCCAGCACGTCCAATCACCCTGTAAATAATACGTAAAGCCAAACAAGCAACCCCCTGTGGCCAGTGTGCAGGAAATCACAGCCATCACTGTCGTGGTGCACCACTACTATAAGGATTTCCAGCCTATTTTACGCCCAGTGACGTTGTGACTGGGCCTCTGTGCTTCTCTATGCAATGCAGGCAGATCATGACTGGTGGGACCTTAACACAGCCTTCTGAAAAGATCCCGGTACCCTGCGTCAGTGCTCTACTCCAGAGCCCTAATGTAAGGGGGGGGGGTATGTATTTGTCATGCTGCGGAGTCCCCCTTTACCCTTTAAGCATCCCCGCACTCGGTGCATGTGACGCGTGGATGTTTTGCGTTCCTCTGGAAGTGTATTTGTGTCTTTGTTATTTTCTGCGAGTCATTGTGTGAGTCAGTGTCACCTGCTGCCGTGTGTGACAGCTGCGACCTCCTCCTCCCATCGGGGTCCATCTTATCCAAATGCTAAAAATACCCCCCTAGGAATTCCCCCCTTTCCAGCCTCCCCCCCCCCTCCAACGTCCGCCTTTAACACTGTCCCTGCAGCAGGCTGACTCACCAGGGACAGCGACTGGGTGGCCACGCTACCCCCCCCCCCCCTTGGCAAGAAAGGGGTTAAGGCCATCTCTCCCCCCCCCCCCCTGGTGATAAGACCCTCTATAGTTAGGCAAGGGATGGTGTGTGCCCAGCAGAGGCTCAGAGCCCACTGAAGTCACACAAGACCGGCCCGTTGCTCTTGCCTTGGTTGCTCGCGTCCTGTGGAAAGAGATGAATTTCGCCGTGGGCTTCAAGGCTTTAGGGGGGGACACCCAGACCATGGACAACCTGGAGAAGCAGCTGATATGTCCCATCTGCTTGGAGATGTTCACCAAACCCGTGGTCATCCTACCGTGCCAGCACAATCTGTGCCGCAAGTGTGCCAACGACATCTTCCAGGTACCGGCCCGGTGCATGCAAAGGCTCTTCTAGAATTGTGTCTAGAAGGGTTGGGGGGGGGGATAACAAATGGCGTATAGAACGTGGGGTGCCACCAACCGGGCAACTTCCCCCATAACATAATAGTTTTATTACCTGTTGATTCCAAGCATGCGTGGACTTTTGTGCGATAGACTTGTGTACACACGATCGGAAAGGTCCGACAACAAAAATTGTTGGCGGAAAATCTAAGAACCTGCTAACCAACATTTGTTGGTGGAAAGTCCGACAACAAATGTTCGATGGAGCGTACACACGGTCAGACTTTCCGCCAACAAGCTCACATCCAACACAAGACCAGCCTGTCGCTCTCGCCTTGGTTGTTCGCGTCCTGCGGAAAGGGATGAATTTCGCCGTGGGCTTCAAGGCTTTAGGGGGGGACACCCAGACCATGGATAACCTGGAGAAGCAGCTGATATGTCCCATCTGCTTGGAGATGTTCACCAAACCCCTGGTCATCCTACCGTGCCAGCACAATCTGTGCCGCAAGTGTGCCAACGACATCTTCCAGGTATCGGCCCGGTGCATGCCAACCCGGTCGGGGGGGGGGGGGGCAAAATAAAAAATGGCGTATAGGAGAGGTGCCACCAACCGGGCAACTTCCCCCCGTAACATTGTTCATAGTTTTGTTACCTGTTGATCCGTCATTGTTCCACTTCCTGTAGCAGGGTGACCAAGCTGTTTGTCTATAGCTAAATCACACAGCGGACGCTTTTATGCCCCGTACACACAATCACAACAAAACCGTGGAATTTTGTTCGAAGATTGTTGGCTCCAACTTGTCTTGCATACACACGGTCACGCAAATGTTGGCCAACAATTACGAACGTAGTGACGTACAAGATGTACGGAAAGCCGATAAAAAGGAAGTTCAGTGGTCATGCGCCACCATTTGGGCTCCTTCTGCTAATGTTGTGTTTGGTGAGCATTGATTCCGAACATGCGTGGACTTTTGTGCGATGGACTTGTGCACACACGATCGAAAAGTCCGTCAAAAAAAAATTGTTGGCAGAAAATTTGAGAACGTGCTAGCCAACATTTTTTGTCGGAAAGTCCGACAACAAATGTTCGAAGGAGCATAGGCACGGTCGGACTTTCCCCCAACAAGCTCACATCCAACATTTGTTGTCGGAAAATCCAATCGTGTGTAGGGGGCATTAGGGTCACCGTACGCATTACAATCTGACCACGCAACCTTTATACAGCCAACCATAGATTTACCAAAACTATGAGGGTCTAACTAGACCATCCAATCAGCCAGGTCCCTGATGATAACCCTAAATCTCCTTCTTTGGACCAAACACTACACTATCTCTTCTAGGGTTATCATCAGGGGCCTGGCTGATTGGATAGTCTAGGTAGGTCCTCATAGCTTTGGTAAATCTATGGTTGGCTGTATATAGATTGTGCGGTCAGATGGTAATGCGTATGGTGATCCTAAGTGGGCCAAAAAAAAAAAACACAACCTAAAGTCCTGGGACGGAGGAGCCGGACTGACAACTGGAGAGCCGTGACTTATCCTCATCCGTTCCTGGATGATTCCGTAATTAATTCCTAAAATAACTCTGACTCCTCGTCAACATCGAATACCCAGAATTTATGGAGAGAACTGTGAACACAGTGTACTTATAACGTTATATGTAATATATTCAAACTGTATCATTCCTTCGGATAACAAAAGAAAAAATGTATTAAAATTGTATATAATACCTAATGTTATTACAGAGATTAATCAAATATTCATTATAATAAAAAGAAAAAAAAAGACTTATATTAAAAGAAAATATCATATGTTACAAATAAATACAATTATATTATACAAATGAATTATTAATTATATTAGATATAATAACTTAAAAAAATTAAAATAAATAAATAAATAAATATATATATATATATATATATATATATATATATATATATATATACAGTATATAATATATTAATGGAAAATATAGTAATTATATAAAATAAATATATATATATATATATATATATATATATATATATATATGTATGTATATATATATATATATTAAATGGGATATAATAATTACTTTTTTTTAAAGAAAATATGAAAAAACCTAAATCATAATTATTTTTATTATAAAACAATACTTATTTGAGATATAATAGTTACTTTTTTTTAAGAACGTATATTATAATTACATATAATTATGTACTTGTAAATTTGTCATGGCGATAATCTGAACATTGATTAATGTTTATCTGCTACTCTTGTTATTTCTAGAATCTTTCAATAAAATATTGAAATATAAAATTAAGTATAATAATTACATTACAAAAATATATATATTATATAGACATTATTTTGTCGTTTCAATGAGGCACAAGCTCGTCTTTTTCAGGACTCGTCAAAACGTTGAAATAGAAAATTATATATACCGGCCTGGTGCATATATATATATATATATATATATATATATAATTTTTTTTTTTTTTAAATTGAATGCGTACAAAACATATTTTGCTTTACATATATACAGCAAATGACATGTTTCTCTTGATCTCTGAAGCAGACACTACAGAAAACTGATATGGCTGTAAAAAAAAAAAAAAAAAAAACGAGTGGGTTCTGAGAGGAGTTTTTCAGCTGTAAAAACGCTCTAACGTCAAAAAACACTGATAAATGCCGATAAATGCTCAAAGATGCGGCTCACCAGCGCTTAACGCTTTTTATCCGGTCCGATGTTGAGGGAGAAAACTTATGCAACAGTGATGGTGTGCGGTACCACCTGGACAGTATTTTAAAGTTAGTCTCTTGCATTTTGGTACATATGGAGGATTTGTGTGTGAACCGTAGAATATGGTGTTTTTGGTTCGGAGTGAAAACCCTTTTCCCAGGCAGTTAAACTGGGGAGCTGATGATTGTCTGCATATTAGAATTGATCGAGAGGGTGTGTGGCAGAGTTTCGGTGTCAGAACAGTACTCTTCAAAAATAGTGAGAGATTGGTCAAAGTTCTCAGGTGGGATAAAACAAGTAATTAACAGACCCATTGGATAAAAACTGTTATAGTGTGTACGGAAGAAAGCCCCTAGGGGAGAAGGAACCCCTCCCCGTGTCCCCATTCACTACCTCTCAGGATTATACTTTAGGCATGGGGTGACCGCATCCCTGTAACCGTGTAGGTGCTGGCCAACAATTGCATGGGAGACCGGTTCAGCTTCAGGTAGGAGAGGCACCCACCAAGCGCTGTACCCAGAGCAATAGTGCCCTCATGACCAGATCCAGCTGGACCCCTGCACCCACAATTGGCGCTGTGTGAAGGAGTGTCCTGTGTATACTCTGCCTCAGGTGGATCCCGGGCTAGGCAAAGCCTGCCCATCCCCCCAAGAGGGGAGCAGGGAGGGTAAGCCTCCCCACCCGCGTCAATCTCCCATGCAGACTACAGCCTCCCTGGTCCCACCCATAGCTATCAGAGACTAGTCCATCCCTCCCATGGTAGGTAAAGTTATCCTTTAGGACCAGAGGACGGCAGTGTGCCGACAACCTCTTTGAGTGCTGGGTAATGTATCGGGCACCGCCATCCCCAATAAGCCACGGATGAGCATATATTGTTTTTCTCCGCCCAAATAAAAGCCCAAAGAGGCATGTGGCCCTACAAAAGCCAGTATAATGTAAACATATCAGATGACTCCAGATGGAGCAGAAACATTCAGGCGCATAGTCCTGTTGATCCTACAACAGCGGATATGTTGTAAAGCATGCAGTGCGAGTGCTGTCATATAACAATAATAAACTTATCATGCAGCTCTAAATGGAATAGAAACCATTGAGGCACAAAGTCCTTCAAAAAATGCATGGTGATAGCATAATTCCTAGGGTCACATGAATTGAGGGGTGTGATTCGGAGGGGGCCAGTGAAAAGTCCACTCCAGGTCAGGACATAGTACAGCGATGGAGGTGGGGGTAATGTACTCCCTGACAGGGTTCCATTGATGTCTTTCTGTCTATAGGTGTAATTGTCCAAAGATTCCCAGTGGGTTTCATGAATTCTTACCTGGCAAAGTGCTAGTTAGCCTGTAGGCAGGGGTTGGGTAGGCCGAAGGGGTTCATGCAGCAAGAAGGCACAGTGACCGTAGAGCAGGACGACCATCACGGGAGTCTAACATGAACACCGCAGTACTCACAGGTCTGGGAGCCCCAGGATGTAAGTGTTCCTTATCGCCTTTGTGCATGAGCTCTGTAGTTGAGTAGGTCAGCCAGGAGAACTCAGGAACAGTTGGGCAAGAGAATCGAAATGTGTACAGGGCCCTCTTGAGTGCGGTAATAAGAAAACCATTGGGGGCAGATTATACAGTGGGGGAGCGGTACGCCATTTGGGCAGCAGTGGATCAGCGGGGTGCTGGCAAATGGCAGTCGGTGACAGGAGGCAGGAGAGGGATGAGCAGAGGCAGCACATTTGGGACTCACATGTCCGTTCCATAGATGGAACTCCAAGCCATCTCCTGGATCTCTGAGGGCACACCTGTGAAGGGCCCTGGGTCGAGGCAGGGCACGGGTCTTCAGTGCCCGTGGCCTCCGGGAGACCCTGTAGCCGCAGGTTGTTACGGCGACTCCTGTCCTCCAGGTCCTCCAGGTGAAGTTGCAGGGTTACTGCCGAGTCCGTGAGGGAGTCCTGGGAACATTCCAAGGCAGTCACTCTTTGTTCCAAAGCGGACAGTTAGGTTACTCCCGATGATACCTTGGTTGAGAGGGACTGTACATCATCTCTGATTGCCTGGATGTCCCTTTGGTGAGTTTCCTCTAGCCGGAGGATGAGCTCCTCAATGTTGTTTTTGGTCGGGAGAGCCTGCAGCAGGGCCCAGATGTCTTGATCCAGGCAAATCTCGTCTGTATATTGTGAGGGGTCCGGCATATCAGGACAGAAAGCTTCAGGGGTCTCTGGTATGGAATCCGAGGTGGTAGAAGGGCTAGGAGATGAAGGTTGAGCCTGTAAGGTTTGAACCTCCAGCATGTGTCCTTGTGGAGCCGCAATTGTGGCGCCTGGGGAAAGTCTCTGTAACCGCAAAGAAACGGTGTAATTTACCCCGTGGAGTGTTGGAATGGGTTCCCCGGGTGGACAATCTGGTTCTGTGTTATTTGGCCGATAGCTTGC
Source organism: Lithobates pipiens (assembly GCF_037356315.1). Classification (NCBI taxonomy): domain Eukaryota; kingdom Metazoa; phylum Chordata; class Amphibia; order Anura; family Ranidae; genus Lithobates; species Lithobates pipiens. Next base: position 617,286,451 of record NW_027507758.1, on the reverse strand, counting down.
CTGTAAAAAACGGGGTGAGAAGCCGGGATGGGCAGGGGGTAACCAGGAGCTTGCAGAACACACGTCCTGATGCAGCCATGTTGTCAGGATCTGGAGGGAGGCCGAGATGCTGAGAGGGCTCCCCTTGCGGCCGAGTGCAGCACAACCCTGAAGATGACAAAGGAATGCAGTGCCCACAGTAGCACAGGTTGCCTGGTAGCAGCAGCAGATGACAGGAGCTGAGTAGAACAGGTCTCCGGGGGCAACCGTGCTTGGAAAGTCCAAGAGAGGGATAAACGAAAGTCCAATAGCAGGGTCAAGGCCAGGCCGGGGGTCAAACACAGAAGATCAGTCCTAAGGTCGGAGCTACGGGTCCTGAGCTGAAGACCGGAGAATAGGAGTCCAAGCCAAGCCGAGATCGGGTGCAGGGAGCAGACAAGGGACGTCGGGTACAAGCCAGTGGTAAGAGCCAGGAGAACAACAGGAGCAGGTCAAACAAGCCGGGTCGGTACACAGAATATCAGACAGCAGGAATCACGGACACAGGTACACAGGAGAAGCTGACGATAATCCAGCGATGCAGCACTGTCAGGTGAACGTTTAAATAGGCAAGGTGCCTAGGCCAGTCGTGTGCGTGCCATAGCATTCGTATGCCTACGACGTGTAATGTTATGCGTTCGTACCACCATCGCGTACGCGCGCTCGATCAGACGTAACGTTGGGCGTTCGTTTTGGAAACACATTGCGCCTCCGTGTGCGCTGACGCGCGTTAACACGAACGTACCTTTCGAGGTTGCGCATAGGGATGCGCCTATTTCCCTGACAGTGCCTCCCCTCAAGGGGCAGCCTCCGGATGCCTAAACGAGCCCATTTTTCGGGGTGACGGCTGCGAAACCTGCGTATAAGCCTAGTAGCATGTACATAACTTGCAGGTTCCCAAGAATTCTCTTCAGCAGAATACCCCTTCCACTTAATTAGAAACTGGATTGTCCTACCTCTCCGACGACAGTCAAGGATAGACTCAACTTCGAATTCAGTTTCATCTCCAACCTGAACCGGAGGCGGGGGCGCTTCTTCTCTCCCTGAAAAAGGACTGAAGATGACACGTTTAAGAAGAGAAACATGAAACACTGGATGGATTCTGAAAGATTCAGGCAAAACAAGTTCAAATGCTACGGAGTTAATTTCACGTTTAATCTCGAAAAGGGCCCAGGAATTTAGGTCCCAATTTCCGGGGTGGATATGGCAGTTTAAGATTTACTGCTGAGAGCCACACCTTGTCCCCTATCTTAAAGGTAGGGTTAACTCTCTTCCTTTTATCGTAATGTCTCTTGTACTCTTCCTGAGCCTTCTTCATGGTATCCTGAAGCATTTGGTAGTTTGCTTGAATGAGGTTCACTCTGTCTTGAACTGCCGGGACGGAGGATTCAGGAATGGTATTAGGCAAAAATGAAGGATGGAATCCGTAATTTGCCCAGAAAGGTGATTGGTTGGTAGAGGCGTGCACTGAGTTGTTATATGCAAATTCTGCACAAGGTAGCAAGGAAACCCAATCGTCCTGGGAATAAGAACAGAAGCATCGTAGATATTGTTCAAGCGTCTGGTTGGTTCTTTCAGTTTGACCGTTACTCTGTGGGTGATAGGCCGAGGATAAACATGTTCCAGTTGAAAGTAACTTGCAGAGATCTTTCCAAAACCTGGAGGTAAATTGTACCCCTCTATCTGATACAATGTTGTCAGGTACTCCGTGTAATCGGACAATTTCCTTTATAAAAGTTTTTGCTGTATCCAAGGCAGAGGGAGTTCCTTTCATTGGCAAAAAATGCGCCATTTTGGATAGACGGTCTACCTCCACCAAGATGGTCGTAAACCCTTCTGAGAGAGGTAACTCTACAATAAAATCCATGGAGATTTCCTTCCAAGGTTTTTCCGGGACCGGCAGCGGCCTTAACAGGCCCCAGGATCTGGCGTTAGACCCCTTGTTACGCTGGCAGGTTGTACAGGAGTCAACGTATTTTTTACAGTCTGATCTTAGGGTAGGCCACCATAAGGACCGCTGCACAAGGTCAATTGTCTTCCGGACTCCAAAGTGGCCAGCTAGTTGATGGTCGTGAAAATTTTTCAATACCAGTAACCTGGCTTGCTGGGGAACAAAAATCTTATCTTGGTGCCATAGAAGCCCTTCTTGGCTTCTCAGGTAAGAAACTTCAGCTTCCGTACACTGGCTAGAGGCCTGCTCAATTGAAGATCTTAGATCCGGTTGGATTAGTAGGAAATTTTGGGGGGACAAAATTGTACTGGGTGGGATTCCTCCCGGGGTATCTGGGAACATTCGGGACAAGGCATCTGCTTTGCTATTCTTTGATCCTGGGCGATAGGTTATGTGGAAATTAAACCTCGAGAAGAATAGAGCCCATCGGGCCTGTTGGGGTCTCAGACCTTTGGCCGTGCGGAGGTACTCCAGGTTTTTATGATCGGTAAAAATTAGGATGGGGTGAGCGGCACCTTCCAGGAGATACCTCCATTCTTCGAGAGTGGTTTTAATCGCTAGAAGTTCCCGATCCCCCACATCGTAGTTTTTCTCTGGGGAACTCATCTTTCGTGAGAAAAAAGCTACGGGATGCAGTAATGCCTTGGAGCCTCGACGTTGGGATAGAATCGCTCCTGTGGCCACCTCTGAGGCATCAACTTCCAGCACGTAGGGTAAGGCGGGATCTGGATGCTGCAGGATTGGTGCGGTAGTGAAGAGGGTCTTGAGCTGGTCAAAGGCGGACTGCGCTGCTGTGGACCAATGGAACTTGGTATGTTGACGAGTGGTCTGAGTAATGGGTGCTACAATGGTGGAGAAGTTCCTTATGAATCTTCGGTAGAAGTTTGCAAAACCAATAAATCTCTGAACACCCTTCTTGTCAGAAGGAGCGGGCCAGTCTAGGATAGACTTCACCTTTTGGGGGTCCATGGTAATTCCACCTGTGGTGATGATGAGTCCCAAGAATTGAATGAATTCCTTTTCAAAATCGCACTTCTCGGCCTTAACGAATAATCCATGTGTTCTAAGAATACATAGTACTTTCTTAATGTGCACTGTGTGAAGTTCCAAAGTGGTCTGAATGCTCCCGGAAGATGTCGTTAATGAAATGCTGAAAAGTTGCCGGGGCATTGCACAATCCGAATGGCATGACTAAATACTCGAAATGCTCAAATCTCGTTCTGAATGCCGTCTTCCACTCGTCCCCCTCCCGGATGCGGACAAGGTTGTAAGCTCCACGTAAGTCAAGTTTGGTGAAGATACGTGATGTGCGGAATCTTTGGAAGAGTTCAGGGATGAGCGGAAGTGGGTAGCGGTTCTTAAGGGTGATATTATTTAATTCCCTGTAGTCCACACATGGTCTTAAAGTCTTGTCCTTTTTTTCCACGAAGAAGATGCCTGCACCGGCAGGGGATGAAGAGGGACGAATGAATCCTTTTGCCAGGTTTTCATCTATATATTGTCTCAAGGCCTGAAGTTCAGTTTCAGAAAGGGGAAATATCCGGCCAAAGGGAATGGGAGCCCCGGGTAATAACTCGATGGGGCAATCATAGGGGCGGTGTGGAGGTAAGGTATCTGCCTTCTTTTTGTCGAACACATCTTTAAATTCCTGGTAAACTGCTGGTATATTAGGAACTGGACTGGGTGTGGGTTGTACAGTCAAACAACTGGACAAGTCTCTTGATTCAGAGTCCAGACAATGTTGCTGGCAATAGGCGGATGTGAAGGATATCTTCTTCTTGAGCCAATCAATCCGAGGGTTGTGTGCCTGCAGCCATGGAATCCCTAGGATTACGGGAAACATGGGAGAACTCAGGACATCAAACTTAAGAAATTCCCGATGACCTGAATCGGTGGTCGTTAGGATGGGTATTGTTTCCCTGGTGACATGGCCAGAGCTAGGTAAGGAGCCATCGGCTAGATGGACAGTCAATCTTTGTTTCTTGAGATTGAGTGGAAGAGCAAGACTCTTAGCTAGGGCCAAATCCAGAAAACAACTACAGGCCTCGGAGTCAAGTATTGCCTGTAGATGAACTCCTGTGCCCGCCACCATCAACGTGACAGGAAGGGTGATATGGGCTGAAGCCGGCTTCGTTACTTGAAGGTGAAATGGAGTACAGAGGATTGGTTTACTTGGTCTTGCAGGGCAGTTGTTTATGAAATGTCCTGATTCCCCACAATAGAAACAAAGGTGCGCCTGTCAGCGACGAAGTCTCTCTTCAAAGGTTAAGGTGGGACGGAACATGCCATTCAGAACAGAAGTTGCCGCCGGGCAGACCGAAGGTGGAGCCTGGATAGGACAGGGAACCTGAGCACGTTCAGACTGGCGTTCCCGTAGACGCCTGTCAAGCTGGATAGTGAGTTGGATAAGATCCTCAAGTGTTGGGGGGACCTCTAATCTGGCTATCTCATCCTTGAGGACTTCAGACAACCCCACCCGATATTGATATTTTAGTGCTGCTTCATTCCAACCGAAATCTGTAGACCATGTGCGGAATTCCACTGTATAGTCCTCTGCAGGCTGCTCACCCTGGCGAAGGGAGTACAAAGTTGCTTCAGCTGTTGCTGTCCGTAAGGGGTCATCATATAGGCGTGCCATAGCTTTGAAGAACTGGTCCAAAGTGTTAATGAGAGGGCTGCATTGCTCCAGTAGGCCATGGGCCCACGTCTGAGGATCGTCCCTTAATAGTGAAATGGTAAAACCCACTTTGGTCTCTTCAGAAGCAAAAGTCCGAGGTTGCAGGGAGAAGTATAAATAACATGAGTTCTTGAAGGATCTAAATTTTCTTCGATCCCCATGAAAGCGCTCTGGGGCTGGAACTCGTGGTTCTGGAGAGGTCATAATTACGGTAGCAGAAGCTTGGCCGGAGGAGATGAACGGTGAGTGCTGCAGATGTTCCTTCAGCCAGAGATACCTTTCTTGGAGTTCCTGAATAGCTGGGGTAAGGGCCATGACTTCTTGTAGAATGGCCTCCATTGGGGAGTCACCTCTGTCTGCCTCTGACATGGCTGGATTATACTGTCAGGATCTGGAGGGAGGCCGAGATGCTGAGAGGGCTCCCCTTGCGGCCGAGTGCAGCACAACCCTGAAGATGACACAGGGATGCAGTGCCCACAGTAGCACAGGTTGCCTGGTAGCAGCAGCAGATGACAGGAGCTGAGTAGAACAGGTCTCCGGGGGCAACCGTGCTTGGAAAGTCCAAGAGAGGGATAAACGAAAGTCCAATAGCAGGGTCAAGGCCAGGCCGGGGGTCAAACACAGAAGATCAGTCCTAAGGTCGGAGCTACGGGTCTTGAGCTGAAGACCGGAGAATAGGAGTCCAAGCCAAGCCGAGATCGGGTGCAGGGAGCAGACAAGGGATGTCGGGTACAAGCCAGTGGTAAGAGCCAGGAGAAAAACAGGAGCAGGTCAAACAAGCCGGGTCGGTACACAGAATATCAGACAGCAGGAATCACGGACACAGGTACACAGGTGAAGCTGACGATAATCCAGCGATGCAGCACTGTCAGGTGAACGTTTAAATAGGCAAGGTGCCTAGGTCACGTCATGTGCGCGCCATAGCGTTCGTACGCCTACGACATGTAACGTTATGCGTTCGTACCACCATCGCGTACGCACGCTCGATCAGACGTAACGTCGGGCGTTCCTTTTGGAAACACATTGCGCCTCCGTGTGCGCTGACGCGCGTTAACACGAACGTACCTTGCGAGGTTGCGCATAGGGATGCGCCTATTTCCCTGACGCGTGTCCAGGCTATGCCCCCAAAAATAAAATATATTAACATTAAACATAATGATTATATTACAAAAAATAAATATTATTTCCTTATTAGCTGCCCTTTTTTGTTCCCTTTTACTCTTGGACAATTTTTCAATGTGTTCGACCATTATGTTTTTACTTGCTTTATATGTGGACTTTTATCTGTCCATGGTATGGCCAATTTTATTCTATTGTATCTCATTTATTTGTGCACTATTATGATACTCTTTGAATATGTGCAGTTTTTTAAATTTTTATTTTTTCTGTTGCTATCTATTAATAAAACATATCGTAACAAGTAAAGTAATAAGATATAATAATTTGTATTTTTTTTTTTGAGAAAATACAAAAAAAATAATATGATTATTTATATAATAAAACAATTAATTATATGAGCTATAATAATTCCTTTTTTTTTAAGAACATATATTAAAATAAATATAATAATTACATTAAAAACATATATATATTAGTAATTATAGTCCATGACATTATTTCGACATTTCAATGAGGCACAAGCTCGTCTTTCTCAGGACTCGTCGAAATGTCAAACTAAAATCTTCACTGTGCTTTCCCCTCTCAAGACCTGTGAGTGGCGCTCTCTCTTTTGGACTATATGTACTAGAGGCTTTGCTGAGCACCGGGGCCCATTTTCTCTCTGATATGTGTGCAGTGGCAACCACTGGATTATATATATATATATATATATATATATATATATATATATATATATATATAAAATATGGGATGAAATAATTACTTTTTTTTTTTTTTTTTAAAGAAAACATAATAAAATTTTTATATAATGATACAGACATACTACAGGGGATGATCAGAGAGCAGAGACATACTATAGCAGATGGTCAGAGGCTCCAGACATAATACGGGAGATGGTCAGAGGCTGCAGACATGATACAAGAGATGTTCAGCGGCTGCAAACATACTATAGGAGATAGTCAGAGGTTGCAATCATACTATAGGAGATGTTCGGAAGGAAGGGATACTCTGGGAAGTGCTGTGTTGTTCCAAGCAGCCGTGACTTGGCCGGTATCGCCCATCTAAGGTGTGGAGTTGTGGACGTGTGTCGGTGGATTAGATATTGGTCGGATTTCATATGTGATAAATCAATTCTGTTTGGCTCGGTGTTGTCTTCCTAATATGTCTATGAAAATTGGAACAGACCTATCCATGTGATCAGGGGTGCCTTGTGACTGGGCAGGGCTATCCTTAAAGAGAAAATGCGGGGGACTGCCAGTGTTGAAATGGCTTACTTTGAGAGTGGCACTATGGGGGTGGCAGTTGGTGGGTCAGTGCAGTCCAGTGGGGAGAGGGATGGACAGGCCGTCTGGAGCCTGGCAATGTCTCCTCCAGAGTGGTAGTGTCACTGAGCAAACATCATACCCTATTATTATATTATATATACATTTTCCTGATCCTCCATCTAGGTCCATGTCTGCTGGTTCCTAAACCTTGGTAGCCCAGTCGGGTATGACTAAAGAGATTCTGAGAAACTCTGTATACAGTGTCACTTTGGGGATATCCACAAGATTGCTTTAATAAAGAGCTTCTATACCTTGAGCTCCAGGACAGGGCCAGGCCAAGTGCTGGACCATGAGACACAAGGCTGTAAGGAAACCCCTTGCTGCTCTGGGGAGCCCACATTCATTTTATTTTAGAGAGAAGACCTACAAATTTTGAGTAAAATCTTAAGAGTGAAAAATACCACCACTGTGGTTTGTCCCTTGCCATAGTCCTTGGATCCCAATAAGGATCCAAGTACTATAACAAGGCACAGATCACAGTACAACCATGGAATATACTGCACAGTATTTGTACAAGATGTCTAAGTTGGTATTCATGGTCTGTACTCTAGTCTTCATCTATGTTGTGTCTTTTGAAGGATACAACTCTATGCTATTGTTTCTATTGTGGAACAACTGCTCTCTCTGTCTGCTGGTGATGAAAGTATTCTTGGCTGCTTCCACTAGGTTCCACCAGGTTCCACTTCCACCAGATTGAAATGGCTACTAAAAAAAACATGAGATGTGCTTGCTCCCAGGTGACATTTGGGATGACATGGCACCTTTAGCTCAAGGCTGTTATGGCTCCTTCCACTGCAGGTTGAAATGGCTTCTGCAAACCCAGGGGGTGGTGACAGCTCCAAGTTGACATCTAGGACAACATGGCTCCTTCAAATCATGGCTGTCGTGGCTCCTTCAACTACCAGTTCATATGGTCCTCCAAACAGAGGTGGCTGGTGCTGAAACATCAATTGCAGCCTCACTGTGCCATCAATTGCAGCAACTGTGCCCATAAAATGCAGCCACTGTACCCATCATATGCAGCCACTGTGCCCATAATATGCAGCCTCTGTGCCCATCATATGCAGCCTCTGTGCCCATCATATGCAGCTTCTGTGCCCATCATATGCAGCCTGTGCGCATCATATGCAGCCTCTGTGCCCACCATATGCAGCTTCTGTGCCCATCATATGCAGCCATTGTGCTCATCACATGCAGCCTCTGTGCCCATCATATGCAGCAGGGGTCAAGTCTTGGGGAAAAAAGTGTGGGAACTCACCCAAGATCCACTCCCCCACCCAAAAAAATAAAAAATGATACGCTCATATGCACGAACACTTCAAAAGTGGTATTTTTCATCCAATTTTCGTATTATGTGTATAAAGCTTAACTGTTAGTACATACGAAAAAACAATCCTCAATAAACATAAATACGGTAATTCTCTGAATAATCAGCATTCATTCAATTGTGCTTCCATTCAAATGTGAACATCATGTTCTGATCTTTATTGGGGAATGTTATTTTGTATATAGAGTGTTTATGTGGTGAGTTTACACTTTTCATTGAACAGAGTTTGGATAACACAGGGTTAAATGCAAAGGTCATAAATGAACTGCACATTATCTGGACAGAATGCTTGGAGAGATAGTGATGTGTTCCTGCTTAGGAGATGTATGTTAGCTTGGGGGGGCTGCAAACTCTGCAGGGCTCCAACACACACTCGCTGCTATTCCAACCCTTCACATATTTCCACATAAACTTCCCTCCTGGCATTAAACTTTGCCAGGTATTGTGCTCAGCTTACCACCCCAAACTAATGTTCCTCCCTCAGCTCACCTCTCTCCCTGCATGTCCTGTGAGCAGAATAGCTGTGCTCCACCTCTGGGTTCTCTCATTGTATGGCACTGAAGATAGAGGAGGGGGGGATTCAGCGGGATACACAGAGCAAGTATGCAGGAGACTGGGAGGGGGGGGAGATGAGGAGACAGAAAAACAGGAGGGGCCGGCGGGGAGGAGCGCATCACGAGAGGTCTGACTAAATACAATCTCTTAGCAGCAGGGACCTGATCTACCCGTCAGCTAGCTGTGATTGACAGGTAGAGTGAAACGGAAGCTATCATGTGGCCCCCTACTGGCAATGCCTGAATGGTCAGGTGTGCGGCACTTACTATTGCGAGCTGTGTCGGCGGCTGCTGGTGTAGCACCTGCTACACAGCTCGCATACTTCAAAGTCTTGCAGGACATGGCTGCTAATGGGAACTGAGTTCCTGTTGTGGAAAAAGTACAGGAACTCCGTTCCCATGCTTTCCCGCAGGACTTGAGCCCTGATATGCAGCCATTGTGCCTATCATATGCAGCCTCTGTGCCCATCATATGCAGCTTCTGTGCCCATCATATGGAGCCTGTGCCCATCATATGCAGCCTCTTTGCCCATCATATGCAGCTTCTGTGCCCACCATATGCAGCTTCTGTGCCCATCATATGCAGCCTCTTTGCCCATCATATGTAGCCATTGTGCCCAACATATGCAGCCTCTGTGCCCACCATATGCAGCCTCTGTGTCCATCATAAGCAGCCTGTGCTCATCATATGCAGCTTCTGTGCCCACCATATGCAGCTTCTGTGCCCACCATATGCAGCTTCTGTACCCATCATATGCAGCTTCTGTGACCATCATATGCAGCTTCTGTGCCCACCATATGCAGCTTCTGTGCCCACCATATGCAGCTTGTGCCCATAATATACAGCCGTCAGACCGACACTTACCCCATCCAGGTGACGGCAGCTAGCTGTGGGACAGGCAGGTGACAGCTTCTGCATCCTCTGTGGTTTCTGAATGTCTCCTCCTCCGTTCTACTAGGCGTCCAATAGGGATGTCTGTGCCTTCACACCGGTGACGGTTATTAGACCTCCGCTCCCTGGTTGGCAGAGAGGTGGTTCAGTGTTAGCAAAGCAAATATTCATTTCCACATTTCCACATTCCACATTTCCACATGGACGGAGTTACGCTGATTACGTCACTTCCGGGTCGCCGACGGTGTTTGGAACGCAGGTGGAGCGCAAGCTGCGTATCCACCGTACGGCATCCGCGGGTGCATTGGAACTTGCGCTATAAGGACTCTATCCCAAGGGGAAATATAGCACTAGAGTTACCACCTTCAACAGGGTAAATCCCGGGATATTGCCCTGAAGTGTGTGTTTCACTTGTAGAAGTTTTTTTGTTTCCCTGGGACAGAGAGCAAATTAGCGTTTTTTCCTTAACTTTGTTTAATTACATGTTGTTTTTTCTGGAGCAACACCGGAATATTTGGATGAATTAACTCATTAGATCTTGTGGAAATAAATTGATTTTTTATATGGATTACACTATGGAGACTCCAATTTTTTTCTTATGAGGATATATGGAATTTTCTTCTGGATACGATCAATCACCAAATTACGGGTTAAAGAGCCGGACATCGGTAGATTTGGTCTGAAGGCGAACAACCCCTGTAGGGGTACATTCTTCTGGTGAGTGGGGTTCCTTGTGGGGGAGCACGGAAGTCACGTTGAAGATTGCACAAGAAGCACTAAAGTCACTTTATGAACATTTTTTGGATTTGCACTATTGAATATATTTTTTGGACTATTGGATAATATACTTTTTTTCTTTTTTTTTTCTTTTTAGTTTTATTTATTTTTTATTAATATTATTTTTCATTGTCTTTTTGATTTTTATTACATATATATATTTTTTCTTATTCACGATTGTTATCAACTTTATTATTGAAGGTTATTTTTATATTTATATTATTAAGGGCTGTGTTATATGATCGGTTGTCTCTTATATATAATTTTTCACATATATATATTTTTTGTCTTTTCACCTGAAATTTTTTATGCACTCTCATAGAAATAATAGCAGTTGCATTTTTTCACATTCAGCTATTGGGCTATATATTCACTAACATATGTTAAATTACTGGCATAATTATAATCTAACACCGATGCGATTTTGAGGTAAAATCGCACCGAGCTATATAGAAGTTTTTTACGTTTTTCTACACTTTTTGGTATTTTCATGATAGTTCTCCTTTTTTTCATTGGATGTATTTATCACATTCTGGAATCAAGGTTGTTGTTTTTTCACTATTATATTCTAGTGGGGAGACTGTTGGTAAACTCTAGCACTGATGCGATTTTGCGAATAATCACAGCTAGCATTATTATTTTCCGATATTCAGCTTCTCTCACAGGATTTATGTATGGTTTGTTTGGGATTATATGAGACTTATCACACTCACTAGGGCTGGTTTGGAGACATATATAATTTGTGTGACTTAATAGCCTCTGGGTGGAGCTGTTCCTGTATTTATTCCTGGTTTCAATAGAAATCGGAGTCGATAAGTTTTAGGGCTTCCTGGTAAAGGTTTAATTCTCATTTAGGTGGAATGAGAACCTTTTTTGGTTCATGGTAAATAGGTAGCGCCATTTTCCCCGGTCGTCATATTGTTTCCATTCTTGGAAGAAACCCTAAAAGGGGATTTTCTTCTTGTGGGGGGGCAGCAACCTACAATTATATATATACAGGCATATAAGACATACATAGGATTTGTATTGAGCCATTTTATGTTTTTGTTTACCCACTCCCGGTGTTGAATAGCGCGGTTTTTCTATCTTTATAATTCATTTGCTTTGCTAACACACCTGGGTGGGCTCGTAGCTCAATGCTCTGCGCCACGAGTCCACCTTTTTAGTTTAATTTAGTTTAGCCTAATTAGTTGCTTCAAAAATAGCCCCTGCCACTGGAATTCAGGCATCCGGTGTCCGAAAAGGGAACAGATGCCTGAATAGGGGATGGCTCCAGCGCCCATGGATAGATTCATGCAATGCATGAATTTATCTATTTTACATATAGAGGGGTGGCTGGAAAAATGGGATGGCACCCGTGCGCCCTTATGGACGCACCATCACTGCCTCCAAACCCAGGGAATGATTGCTGATTGGAGAAAAGCTAATGTAGCACCAATCTTTAAAAAGGACCAAGATATATCCCTGGAACTACAGACCAGTTAGCCTAACATCAATAGTATGCAAGCTCTTGGAAGGGATGATAAGGGACTATATACACGATTTTAGTAATAAGAACGGTATCATTAGTAGTGATGGACGAACGTTTCGCCCGGCGGTCGTTTCGCGGCGAATTTCCGACTTTCGCCGTCCGCGGGTTCGAACGCCTTTTTCCGTCGTTCGCCCCGGCGGACTTACGTGTTTAATGTATACAAGAACTTTAACCTTTCGTGACACGTTTATCATGTGTTACAGGACAACCAATTGAGACATGACAGCTCATGGACACTTGGACATTCCCCCTAACCTATAAATACACCCGATCCGGTGGCCATTTTACATTCTTTCTTCTGTCACTGTAGGGAAAGGATCCTGTGTGGAGTAGGGACAGAGAAAACGCTAGCTATTTGGTACACAAAAGTTCTTTTCAGGACTGGTATAGGTGTTAGGTCAGCAGCCTGAGTTTCTTTTGTCAGTTTAGATAAAGGGACAGAGCGCTGTATGCTGCTATTTTAGGGACAGCTCAGCCAGATTAGTCTTTCTTCATCATCATCATCATCATCATCATTAGCTGTTACTATCAGGTCCACAAAAGAGCTGTTCCAGCTAATCGTTCCAGCCTACTCTTTTTTGCCAATTTGTATAGGGACAGGCAGGAAGCAGTGTGTCAGGCAGTGAGGATAATTTTAAAGACTTGCTGTTACTATTAGTTCCACAAAGGTTCTTTTCAGGACTGGTATCAGTGGTACGGTAATAGGCTTGTACACGTATAATATTCTTTCTTCCAAATATAGAAAGAATATTATACTTGACTGCTGCCCTTCTGCTGCAGTCTGCTAATCATTCACAACTCACTTGTTCCACAAAGCTCTTTATCAGGACTGGTAACTTGGTCTGTCTAGGGTGCTACGGTACATAGGCTTGGGTGCGGTACAGTCTGCTGTTCTGTAAGGACCGCTATCGGTCCACAATACATAGGGTTGCCGTGCACTACTGCTGACCGCTGCCCTATACTGCAGCAGTCCTTCAGCGGTATAGGGACTGACGCACAGTCTGCTAAACACTAATACACAACCTGCTTGGTCCACAAAAGTTCTTATAAGGACTGGTAACTTGGTATAGGGTGCTACGGTACATAGGCCTGAGTGCGTTACAGTCTGCTGTTCTGTAAGGACCGCTATCGGTCCACAATACATAGGGTTGACGTGCACTACTGCTGACCGCTGCCCTATACTGCAGCAGTCCTTCAGCGGTATAGGGACTGACGCACAGTCTGCTAAACACTAACACACAACCTGCTTGGTCCACAAAAGTTCTTATAAGGACTGGTAACTTGGTATAGGGTGCTACGGTACATAGGCCTGAGTGCAGTACAGTCTGCTGTTCTGTAAGGACTGCTATCGGTCCACAATACATAGGGTTGCCGTGCACTACTGCTGACCGCTGCCCTATACTGCAGCAGTCCTTCAGCGGTATAGGGACTGACGCACAGTCTGCTAAACACTAATACACAACCTGCTTGGTCCACAAAAGTTCTTATAAGGACTGGTAACTTGGTATAGGGTGCTACGGTACATAGGCCTGAGTGCGTTACAGTCTGCTGTTCTGTAAGGACCGCTATCGGTCCACAATACATAGGGTTGCCGTGCACTACTGCTGACCGCTGCCCTATACTGCAGCAGTCCTTCATTGGTATAGGGACTGACGTACAGTCTGCTAATCACTAACACACAACCTGCTTGGTCCACAAAAGTTCTTATAAGGACTGGTAACTTGGTATAGGGTGCTACGGTACATAGGCCTGAGTGCAGTACAGTCTGCTGTTCTGTAAGGACCGCTATCGGTCCACAATACATAGGGTTGCCGTGCACTACTGCTGACCGCTGCCCTATACTGCAGCAGTCCTTCAGCGGTATAGGGACTGACGCACAGTCTGCTAAACACTAATACACAACCTGCTTGGTCCACAAAAGTTCTTATAAGGACTGGTAACTTGGTATAGGGTGCTACGGTACATAGGCCTGAGTGCAGTACAGTCTGCTGTTCTGTAAGGACCGCTATCGGTCCACAATACATAGGGTTGACGTGCACTACTGCTGACCGCTGCCCTATACTGCAGCAGTCCTTCATTGGTATAGGGACTGACGTACAGTCTGCTAATCACTAACACACAACCTGCTTGGTCCACAAAAGTTCTTATAAGGACTGGTAACTTGGTATAGGGTGCTACGGTACATAGGCCTGAGTGCAGTACAGTCTGCTGTTCTGTAAGGACCGCTATCGGTCCACAATACATAGGGTTGCCGTGCACTACTGCTGACCGCTGCCCTATACTGCAGCAGTCCTTCATTGGTATAGGGACTGACGTACAGTCTGCTAATCACTAACACACAACCTGCTTGGTCCACAAAAGTTCTTATAAGGACTGGTAACTTGGTATAGGGTGCTACGGTACATAGGCCTGAGTGCGTTACAGTCTGCTGTTCTGTAAGGACCGCTATCGGTCCACAATACATAGGGTTGCCGTGCACTACTGCTGACCGCTGCCCTATACTGCAGCAGTCCTTCAGCGGTATAGGGACTGACGCACAGTCTGCTAAACACTAACACACAACCTGCTTGGTCCACAAAAGTTTTTATAAGGACTGGTAACTTGGTATAGGGTGCTACGGTACATAGGCCTGAGTGCAGTACAGTCTGCTGTTCTGTAAGGACCGCTATCGGTCCACAATACATAGGGTTGCCGTGCACTACTGCTGACCGCTGCCCTATACTGCAGCAGTCCTTCATTGGTATAGGGACTGACGTACAGTCTGCTAATCACTAACACACAACCTGCTTGGTCCACAAAAGTTCTTATAAGGACTGGTAACTTGGTATAGGGTGCTACGGTACATAGGCCTGAGTGCGTTACAGTCTGCTGTTCTGTAAGGACCGCTATCGGTCCACAATACATAGGGTTGCCGTGCACTACTGCTGACCGCTGCCCTATACTGCAGCAGTCCTTCAGCGGTATAGGGACTGACGCACAGTCTGCTAAACACTAACACACAACCTGCTTGGTCCACAAAAGTTTTTATAAGGACTGGTAACTTGGTATAGGGTGCTACGGTACATAGGCCTGAGTGCAGTACAGTCTGCTGTTCTGTAAGGACCGCTATCGGTCCACAATACATAGGGTTGACGTGCACTACTGCTGACCGCTGCCCTATACTGCAGCAGTCCTTCAGCGGTATAGGGACTAAGAGTTTTGTCACAGGGTGATTTAAAAAATGACAGGCAGAGGAAGAGGCAGGCCCTTCCGCACGGGTGGTAGGGGTAGGGCAGGAGCAACAGCCTTGAGCCAAAGTGGGAAGTTGCAGAAGGTGCGTTCAATTACTTTAAAGGACGCACCAGACTTGGTTGAGTGGCTCACTCAGCCTTATTCTTCTGCACCCTCCTCATCCTCTCGATCTGCACCCTCTTCTTCACTCTCTGCTATGTGCACCCCCAAAGACACTACCACCAACAACACCACCACCACCACATACCTTCCGCTTGAGTGCAAATGGGGGCCTTCATGCTCCAGTGTTTTAATAGGGACCCCCGTATAAAAAGCATGAGGGTCAAGGACCAGTACTGGGTGGCAACGTACTTAGATCCCCGGTACAAACACAAAATGGCGGAAATGTTACCGCCGTCGCAGAGGGCTGTCAGAATGCAGCACTTCCAGGCCTTGCTTCGAGAAATGCTGCATTCTGCTTTTGCGTGCGCTGGCAGAGGAGCAATTCCCACTCCCAGAGAAGGATTTGCGGGTACCAATCCAACAGCGCCTGCAAGAAGAGGCCGGTTTGAAGATGTGTTGGTGACTTCGGATATGAGGTCATTCTTTCAGCCGACCCATCGACAGGTGTCATCCGGATCCAGCATCAGGGAACGCCTAGACCGTCAGGTGTCCGACTACATTGGGTTAACGGCCGATGTGGACGCTCTGAGGAGTGATGAACCCCTAGACTACTGGGTGGGCAGGCTTGACCTCTGGCCAGAGCTTGCCCAATTTGCAATCGAACTGTTGGCTTGCCCCTCATCCAGTGTCCTGTCCGAAAGGACGTTCAGCGCAGCAGGGGGGATTGTGACCGATAAGCGTACTCGCCTAGCTCACGACAGTGTTAACTACCTCACATTTCTAAAAATGAATGAGGCATGGATCTCGGAGGAATTCAACACATGTGATCAGTAGACCATGTATATGTCTATAAACAATTTTTGGAATCAAGCACACAGACCTTCTTAATTCATTTGGCTCACTTCCCTGACCCAAAAAAGCACACCGTACTATATGCCCCTACCCTCCTCTTTGAAGAGGTTGAGCGGTGTCATATTTCTACTGGGGCTGCTTATTATGAGGGGTTCCCACCATCCCTGTGCTGTGCTGACTTCCTCCTGGGTGTTCTTATTATGAGGGGCTCCCACCATCCCTGTGCTGTGCTGACTTCCTCCTGGGGGTTCTTATTATGAGGGGATCACACCATCCCTGTGCTGTGCTGACTTCCTCCTGGGGCTGCTTACGGTGCTGCTGTCAGCGCTGTATGTCACGGAGCTGCTGTCAGCGCTGTATGTCACGGAGCTGCTGTCAGCGCTGTATGTCACGGAGCTGCTGTCAGCGCTGTATGTCACGGAGCTGCTGTCAGCGCTGTATGTCACGGAGCTGCTGTCAGTGCTGTATGTCACGGAGCTGCTGTCAGCGCTGTATGTCACGGAGCTGCTGTCAGCGCTGTATGTCACGGAGCTGCTGTCAGCGCTGTATGTCACGGTGCTGCTGTCAGCGCTGTATGTCACGGAGCTGCTGTCAGCGCTGTATGTCACGGAGCTGCTGTCAGCGCTGTATGTCACGGAGCTGCTGTCAGCGCTGTATGTCACGGAGCTGCTGTCAGCGCTGTATGTCACGGAGCTGCTGTCAGCGCTGTATGTCACGGTGCTGATGTCAGTGCTCTGTATTACGGTGCTGCTGTCAGTGCTCTGTATCTCCTGCACCCTCTTGTTTGCCTACCCTGGTCCCTGACCTTCCCTCTCCTCCATTGCCTTCATTAGCTCCATAGTCCTGAATTGTCAGAACAATTTCCCAAATAAAAAAAAAATGCTTGTAGTTATCGATCCCAAATTCACCTCATACATGTATTATGCTATTGTCCAGGTGGTGGGACTACGTGCTACCCCCTAATAATTACCCCGTGGCCGCAAATTCGACCTAAAGGTTTGCGAAATTCGCCTCCCATTGAAGTCAATGGAGCCCGCGGCGAACGGTCGTTTTCGCGAACGTTTGTGTCCGTTCGCGTTTCGCGTTCGCGAAACGTCCCGTCGGAAGTTCGTCCATCACTAATCATTAGCAGTAATCAGCATGGATTCATGAAAAATCGTTCTTGCCAAACAAATTTATTAACCTTCTATGAGGAGGTGAGCTGCCATCTAGATGAAGGAAGGCCCGTAGACGTAGTGTATGTGGATTTTGCAAAGGCATTTAATACAGTTCCCCATAAACACTTACTATACAAGCTATGGTCTGTTGGCATGGACCATAGGGTGAGTACCTGGATTGAAAACTGGCTACAAGGGCAAGTTCATAGGGTGGTGATGAATGGGGAGTACTCAGAACAATCCAATGTGGAAAGTGGGGTCCCCCAGGGTTCTGTGCTGGGACCAATCCTATTTAATTTATTCATAAACGACCAGAAGGTTGGAGTAAACAGCTAAATCTCTGTATTTGCGGATGATACTAAGCTAAGCAGGGCAATAACTTCTCTGCAGGATGTGGAAACTTTGCAAGAAAATTTGAACAAATTAATGGGGTGGGCAACTACATGGCAAATGAGGTTTAATGTAGAAAAATGTAAAATAATGCATTTAGATGGCAAAAATATGAATGCAATCTATACACTGGGGGAGAACCTCTGGGGGGAATCTAGGATGGAAAAGGACCTGGGGGTCCTAGTAGATGATAGGCTCAGCAACCGCATGCAAGCATCCAAGCTGCGGCAAGCAAAGCCAACAGAATATTGGCATGCTTTAAAAAGGGAATTAACAATAATTCCCCCGCTCTACAAGACTCTGGTCCGGCAGCACCTGGAGTATGCTGTCCAGTTCTGGGCACCAGTCCTCAGGAAGGATGTACTGGAAATGAAGCGAGTACAAAGAAGGGCAACAAAGCTAATAAAGGGTCTGGAGGATATTAGTTATGAGGAAAGATTACAAGCACTGAACTTATTCTCTCTGGAGAAGAGACGTTTGAGGGGGGATATGATTTCAATGTACAGATACCTGACTGGTGACCCCACAATAGGGATAAAACCTTTCCGCAAAGGGGCATTTAAAGAGACTCCCGGCCATTCACTAAAGTTAGAGGAGTGATTTAACCGTAAACTGCGTAGAGGGTTCTTTACGGTAAGAGTGGTAAGAATGTGGAATTCTCTTCCACAAGCAGTGGTTTCAGCAGGGAGCATAGATAACTTAAAAAAAACACGATTATATAGGCATTTAAACTACCACAACCTACAGGGATATAGAATGTAATATTGACATAAAAGCGCACACACACAGGTTGGACTCGATGGACTTGTGTCTTTTTTTACCAATTATGTAACTATGTGACCGTTCCTAAGTGACATGTGAGATGATATGGCACCTTCAACTCTTGGCTGTCATGGCCTATTTGACTGCTGGTTAATATGCCTCCTCCAAACCCATGGGATGTGACTGCTCCAAGGTTACATCTGGAATGACATGGCACTTTCCACTGCAGGTTTCAATGGCTCGTGCAAACTTAGAGGATATGACTGCTTCCAGGTTAACATCTGGAATGACATGGCCCCTTCAGCTACAGACTGTCATTGCTCCTCTTGTTGCAATTGGCATGGTCCTTCCAACTCCACAATGTCATTTCTCCCACTTTGGATGCCATGGCTCTTCCCACTGCTGGGCATGTTGCTCCTTCCGGATAACATCTATGATAACATGGCTCCTTCAACTCCAGGCTGTCATGGCTCCTCCCGCTGCAGGCTGAAATGGCTCCTCCAAACCTAGGGAATGTGACTGTTTCTGATTGACATCTGGAATGACATGGCACCTTCAGGCTGTCATTGCTCCTCTCATTAAAGCCGACATGGTTCTTACAAGCGAACATTGGCAGTCCCCCTACTGCAGATGCCATAGCTCTTTTCACCGTTGAACCTCTTGGTTGACATCTGAGTTAACATGGCTTCTCCCGCTCCAGGATGTCTGGCACAGCCTGTGCACAATGCTATATTTATGTGGAATGGAGAAGGTGATGAAAATAAGCAGGGAAGAATTGGAAGACACAACTGAAGATGAAGAGTCAGTGGAAGGTGTGGGAACTTGGATTCAATGACCGGAAATATTGTAGGTTTTTTTCGAGACATCTCTATATTTCCCCTTCTGCTGTCTGCTCCTCCCGGTGTTTAGCAGTGCGGACACAGCAGGGACAGGTGAAGGTAAGTATGTAACCGGACCAGCCGCACTCAGGATCTGAACCATCCTATCCTTTACAGTCAAGGAAGGTGACATCTTGTCCTCTGTTTGATCTGCAGTTATATAGTTACATAGTTAGTAAGGTTGAATAAAGACACCAGTCCATCTAGTTCAACCTGAGTGTGTGTCTACAATTGTCCCTATCCCTGTACATTGCACACTCACATCAGTCCCTACCCTCAAGGAGCCCACAATCCAAGGTCCCCATTCATATACTAGGGCCAATTTTGGACAGGAGCTAATTAACCTACCTGCATGTCTTTGGAGTGTGGGAGGAAACCGGAGTACCCAGAGAAAACCCACACAGGCACAGGGAGAACATGCAAACTCCAGGCAGGTAGTGTCATGGTTGGGATGGTGCTACCTATGTCACCAGCCATTTGATGGCTTGACAGTTCGGTTGAGCGCTAACCAGGGGCGGACTGACCATTCGGGCACTAGGGCACTGCCCGAGGGCCCCATGCCACTAAGGGGCCCCATCAGGGTTGCCAGCCTCAATAAAACCAGGGACAGTATGTAAAAATCTGTGTTTTTTTTAAAAATCCCAAGATTATAGCTGCCCCGCCTCTCCAGTACCTTTTCGTTGTGTGTGTGTGTGTATACTGTGTGTGTATATTGTGTGTCTGTGTGTGTATACTTTATGTGTGTGTGTGTATACTGTGTGGCCCCATAATCTATTGCCTGGGGGCTCCATAATCTCATATTGCCTGGGGGCCCCATAATCTCCTATTGCCTGGGGGCCCCATAATCTCCTATTGCCCGGGGGCCCCACGAGTTGTCAGTCCGCCCCTGGCCCTAACATAAGCACCATGGAACTGTAAAAGTCATTGTCGTTGACATGTATTCAGTTCTTAAAAACCAATAAGAACATTCATCATACATTTTACATTATTGGATATCAATTCATGGAGTTGCACTTGGCCCCACGCTGATCATTATTTTACAATATTCCCTATCTCCAGGCCTCCAACCCACTGTGGCAGTCCCGGGGCTCTAGCACAGTGTCATCAGGGGGACGTTTCCGCTGTCCATCCTGTCGTCATGAAGTGGTCCTGGACAGACACGGAGTCTATGGACTGCAACGGAACCTGCTGGTGGAAAATATCATCGACATCTATAAGCAGGAGTCATCCAGGTAAATCTTTTTTTTTTTTTAACTTTTTCTTAATTAAATGTGATACTTTGGTACAAAACAGAGCCAATCAGGCATACCCTGGCTTGATACAAGGTACAAAAAAAAATCTCAAGCACCTCTTGGGAACGGAGGGGCAGATCCAATGAGAATGATGAGGGGTAAAATAAATCCTGCACAAAAATTGAAATTGTATCAATCTGACTCTAGTGGAGACTAAAGCCATCGGCCATTTCAATAGAAACCAACCGACATTCGGCCCGTGTGTACTGCAACCAGTCCGAGAAAAGCCGGATGTTCGACTGGCTTCTGTCGATGGGGTATGACTGAAAATGGTCTGTTGACTGGAATGTTCTGGCTGGGGGGGCCATCCCCTTGTCAGAACACAATAGATTAGCAGGGGAGAACGCTGTACTAACATCGGACTTTACGATGGGTTGAACAACAATCTAGCAGTGTGTACGAAGGCTTAACTGTTACATGAGATACTCCCACATATCTTTCCAATCCTCACTGTCTAGCGCCGGAGCCTTCACTTGCCCCTTGGTGAATAGACCATCATGTATAGAAGGCAATAAGGCTTTGTAAATGGTATATAACACTTTACGAAGAGAATCAATTCTGAGAAGAGTTTTTAGCCCGGATGAGGCGAGAGCCAACCTGGATGAACCAAACTGAGTCTGAAACGCATGGCGTAACTGTATACTGTACATCTGAAAAGATGGGGATTAGGAAGAGAGAACTGTTGCTTCAAAGTGTGGATGGGCCGAATACCCCCCAGTTCGGTTAGCACCAGAACATCTCGAACGTGCAAACTCTAGTATTGCTGGGCTCCCGTCAATACAGATAAAATATTTTTTTTTAAATGGTGTGGCGTTCCCCCCCCCCCCCCCAGTCCATACCAAGCCAAAATAAACAAAAAAAAAAAAAACATTGTGGGATCCCCCCAAAATCCATACCAGACCTTTATCCGAGCATACAGCCTGGCAGTTAAGGAAAGGGGGGGAACGAGCGATCGCCCCCCTCCTGAACAATACAAGGCCACATGCCCTCAACATGGGGGGGTGGGTGCCCCCAAAGCACCTTGTCTTCATGTTGATGGGGACAAGGGCCTCTGTGGTTGTCGGGGTCTGCGGGTGGGGGGAGCTTATCGAAATATGGAAGCCCCTTGATGTATCCAAAAAATAGCAAAAATGGAAAATGCTCCACCTCCATGCCCTTGGCTATATATGAGCTGTCAAAGCGATGAGAGAGCAGTCAGCAGGAGGCCTCCCATGGAGGTGGAGCGTTTTCCATTTTTGCTACTTTTCGGGTCCGTCAGGTGGCGTGATTGACGATGGATTTACATCGAGGGACACTTTTTTAATTAATTATTTTATAATAAAGGATGTCAAAAAGTGTCTCTTGTGATTTTTACTTTTTGACACTTTTTTGGTGAATTTCCATTATTGCACACTATACACGACCTTATATAGTGTGGCGCGTGGACATAGCCCCTGAGCCATGATTGGCCAAAGGCACCCTGCCTTTGGCCATTCATGGCTCTCACTGTACATTGCCCTGTGATTGGCCAAAGCATACAGGTGCATGCTTTAGCCAATCAGCTGCCTTCAATGCACTGCGATTTCGCAGTGCATTATGGGGTGCTCCGCTGAGACCCATATATTTGTTTGTTCTACGAACAAACCCCCCGACGTTCGACTCAAACATCGGGCCCATTCCTACTTCAAAGTATCAAACGTTTTTAGGGTTACATTTTCATAGATGTCGCTTGAGATACTTAATCCCCGTGGTAGCCCAGACTGTGGGATCCATTCAGGTAAATCTTTATCTTGACCAACACCTAAAGCTGATCAGTGTCCTATATACAAAAATACAGTTTGGAGTTGTAATGCAGAATATTGGAGTAGGGATAGTTACTAGCAGATGGTCACATTTAGCTGGACTTGTTCGTCATAGGTTCTAATGATTGAATTTCAATACTAAAACTAGACATGTTCTGTAATGTTAAAGACGTTTTGTAGCTATGGCCCAAGCCTGTAGGACCTCCCTTAACCCCCCTTTTGTTGTCCTTGTCCTGTTCTCTCTCTCTCCCTTTCTTTTTCTCATGATCGACTCATCTATCCACCTCTCAGGTTTCCTTAGGGCAGTGATGGCGAACCTTGGCACCCCAGATGTTTGGGAACTACATTTCCCATGATTCTCAACTACACTGCAGAGTGCATGAGCATCATGGGAAATGTAGTTCCAAAACATCTCGGGGTGCCAAGGTTCGCCATCACTGCCCTAGGGTATAACCCTGTGCCTTGGCTTAGGTAACCTATGTGGGCCCATGGCCCCACACCGTGTGGTCATCTAGTGGAAATCCTATATTGCTTAAATGGATGTTGCACAAGACTTCACTCATATATGTATGGCTATGGCTTCTCATAGAGTAAACTCCGGCGTGGGTGACTCGCTGTGCTGTTACTTTTGATTTCAACAATAAAGATGATTGCACCAGAAGGCATTTGGTAGCTTCTCCAAGTCTCTTCTTAAACTTCTAATGGTCGGAACTCAATAAATGGCTTGGAGAAGCTACAAAACATCTTCAACATTACAGAACAAGTCCAGTTGAACATGACCAAGCTCTACCAGCTATACCATGACCTGGAGAAATAAGAACCTTCAAAGAGTAAGAGAACACTTTGGCATCCTTGTCTTTCCTGTCCATAATTTGTCTTCGTTTTTTCCAGGCCTCTGAACACAAAAACGACAGAGCAACACTTATTGTGTGAGGAACACGAGGATGAGAAAATTAATATTTATTGCTTAACCTGTGAGGTTCCTACCTGTTCCATGTGTAAGGTGTTTGGGGCACACAAGGACTGTGAAGTAGCCCCTTTGTCCAGCATCTACAAAAGACAGAAGGTACTTCCTTGCAATATATGGGGATTTTATCTGGAGACCCATATCATAGCTATGGTTGGTGGAAGAGGTCACATAAGTACATACATCTACAAGGGTTGGACAAGGCTGGAAATCCTGAGATGTGGAGTCATTGCCATAGGGTCATTAAACCACTGAGACTCTGTGGCTCCAGGTTTACAAGGTGCTCCAGTATGGTGATGAGAGAACCTGCCCACACATTCTTCACCAGATTGTAAAGGTTGACATACAAATAATTATTTCATCAATATCCTAGCAAACAGTGTTTCTCAACCCTTTTTCAGTCACGGAACCCTTTAAAAATATACAAAATTCCGAAGCACACCAGTCTAAAAAAACTAATTTTACTTGTCAATGGGAAACCTGAGCCCTTGACAATGCTCACATGCACACAACCACCTTGATGAAATTAACTTCACACCAGAAGCCCCCATCACAAGTTAAAGTCCCTCCTATACATGAGAATCCCCCATCACATCAGAGTAACCTCACGACAGGGTCTACCCATCGCCACAGTACCCCCCTTTTACAGGGTCCTCTCATCACTTAGCCCTTGTACACACGGTCGGAGAATCCGTCGGAAGGTGTTCTATCAGACCGTGTCGTCGGATAATCTGACTGTGTGTGGTATGCATCGGACTGATTCCGTCAGAATATCCGTCGGACCCAATTTTCCAACATGTTGGAAATATTTCCCGACCAACTGGGCCGATCGGACATACTCCGATCATGTGTAGAGCATTTTGATCGGACCAAGTGCCACACATGCTCAGATCAAATTCCTACATCAAAGCTATTGGTTACTAGCCTGAATGTAGTCCCATCGTAACGAAATTACGTCATAACGTTCTGAAAGATCGGATTTTTCGCCAACTTTGTCCGACCGTGTGTATGCAACAGTTTCGGAAAAGATCCGACGGGCAAAATCCGACGGATTTGGTTGTGGAAATCTCCGACCGTGTGTACAGGGGCTTAGAGTTCCCCTTATACATGCAGACCATCCCATTACAGACCCCCCAATCACACAATCCCCCCCATCACAGACCCCCCCCCATTCACACAGTCTTCACATCACAGAACCCCCATCACAGACCCCCCAATCACAGAGTCCCCCCATAAAACAGTCCCCCATCACACAGCCACCCAATTACACAGTCTCCCCATTACAGAACCCATATCACACAGTCCCTCCATCATGGACCCTCCAATCACACAATCCTTGCATCACAGAACCCCCAATCACACATCCCCCATCACGGAACCCCCAATTACACAGTCTCCCACCACAGAATCCCCAATCATACAGCCCCCCGCCTCATCACAGAACCCCCAATTACACAGTCCCCCACCATAGAATCCCCAATCATACAGCCCCCCGCCTCACCACAGAACCCCCAATTACACAGTCCCCCACCATAGAATCCCCAATCATACAGCCCCCCGCCTCATCACAGAACCCCCAATTACACAGTTCCCCACTCACAGACCCCCCAATCACACGGCCCTAACATCACAAAACCCCTAATCACACATCCCCCATCACAGAACCCCCAATCACACATCCCCTCCATCACAGAGCCACCCGGTCATATAGTCCCTCCATCACAGAGCCACCCGGTCATATAGTCCCTCCATCACAGAACCCCCAATCACAGAGCCACCCAATCACACATCCCCTATCACAGAACCCCCAATCACACAGTCTCTTCATCACAGAGCCACCCAATCACAGAGTCCCCTCTTAACATCTAGCAGAGTGGAAGAAGGTGGAAGGTGGAGAAAGACTGGAGGAAGGAGATCCTCCCATCACATCAGAGTAACCCCATAAAAGAGTCCACCCACCCATAACATCAAAGACCCCTTCATCACCACAGAGAGCCCCAATCACACAGCCTCCCCATTACAGAGCCCCCCAAACAGTCCTCCCATCAAATAGCCCCCTAATCACATAGTCCCCCCATCAGAGACCCCGCCAATCACACAGTCCCCTCCGTCACAGACCCCCCAATCACACAGTCTCCTTATCACAGACCCCCCAATCACACAGTCTCCTTATCACAGACCCACCAATTACACAGTCTCCTTATCACAGACCCACCAATCACACAGTCCCTCCGTCACAGAACCACCAATCACACATCCCCCATCACAGAACCCCCAATCACACAGTCTCCTTATCACAGACCCACCAATCACACAGTCCCTCCATCACAGAACCCCCAATCACACAGTCTCCTTATCACAGACCCACCAATCACAGAGTATCCTCATCACAGAACCCCCATCACCCAGTCCCCCAATCACAGAGCCACCCAATCACACAGTCCCTCCGTCACAGAACCACCAATCACACATCCCCCATCACAGAACCCCCAATCACACAGTCTCCTTATCACAGACCCACCAATCACACAGTCTCCTTATCACAGACCCCCCAATCACACAGTCTCCTTATCACAGACCCACCAATTACACAGTCTCCTTATCACAGACCCACCAATCACACAGTCCCTCCATCACAGAACCCCCAATCACACAGTCTCCTTATCACAGACCCACCAATCACAGAGTATCCTCATCACAGAACCCCCATCACCCAGTCCCCCAATCACAGAGCCACCCAATCACACAGTCCCCTTTTAACAGCAGAGCCCTGCCTTTTAACTCAGAGGGTGGGAGATGGATCAGATCTAGATAAAGCAGACTTCCATCTTCTCCTGAACGCTGGGGGTGGCCCTGCATGCCCCCTGCCCTGGATCAGAGTCGTGTGTTGCCACTGTGTGGGCGGATCGGGCGCCAACACCACACCAATGAATGACACCGTACATCCTGATCCTAGAGCGTCCATGGTTGTTATGAGGCTGGTGGCCAGCCCACCCATGCCATGGCACTTCATGACGCTGATCCATGGCAAATTTCTAGGGCAAACTAAGTGCTGTGCTTGCGACACCCAGGGGGTAATCCAAACAGCACCACGTGGTACCATGGCACACTAATTGAGAAACACTGTCCTAGAAGACATAGGCTGAAGGTTGCCTTGACTGTTGGCAACAGTCTAAAGCAGGGATATGCAATTAGCGGACCTCCAGCTGTAGCAAAACTACAAGTCCCATCATGCCTCTGCCTCTGGGTGTCATGCTTGTGACTGCGAGTGTCTTGCTATGCCTCATGGGAGTTGTAGTTCTGCAACAGCTGGAGGTCCGCTAATTGCATATCCTTGGTCTAAAGAAATGTTTGGTCTGTGATTGGCACATATCACTTGTCAATGACATCTAAATTTGACTTTCAATAGATATTAAGTCGCCTAGCATAGGTTGAGGCCCATCCACCCAGCACCCGTTATACTTCAGTACATGGAGCACACTAGGTTTCTGCAAATGTTTGGCTGCTCACATTGAGTTGGGTTTTTGTACTCTGTCGGGTGTTCCTGAGGTCCCCCGAGGAATCTGAAGAGTATAGAAGGATGCCCATGTCACAAGTCTAGGATAAGTCCTGAAAAGTTTATAACCTAAGCCAGGGGTCTCCAAACTGCGCCCCGTGGGCTGGATGTGGCCCTTTGCCCGCCTCTATCTGGCCCTCGGGGCACTCTTCCTCCCACTGACACCAACAATGGGGGCACTATTCCTCTCAATGATACCAGAGATGGGGAACTAATTCTCCCACAGACACTAATTATGGGGCACTATTCTTTCCACAGGCACCAATGATGGGGCACTATTCCTCCCACAGCTACCAATGATGGGACACTATTCCTCCCACTTATACCAATGATGGGACACTATTCCTTCCACTTATACCAATGATGGGGCACTATTATTTCCACTGATACCAATGTTGGGGCACTATTGTTCCCACTGATACCAATGATGGGACATCATTCCTCCCTCTGACACCAATGATGGGGTTACTATTCCTCTCAATGATACCAGAGATGGGGAACTAATTCTCCCACAGACACTAAGTATGGGGCACTATTCCTTCCCCAGGCACCAATGATGGGACACGATTTCTCCCACTGATACTAATGATGGGGCACTATTCTTTCCACTGATACCAATGATGGGGCACTATTCTTTCCACTGATACCAATGATGGGGACACTATTGTTCCCACTGATACCAATGATGGGGCACTATTCCTCCCACTGACACCAATGATGGGGCAATATTCCTCCCACTGACACCAATGATGGGGCATTATTCCTCCCACTGACACCAACGATGGGACACTATTCCTCCCACTGACACCAATGATGGGACACTATTCCTCCCACTGATACCAGTGATGGGGCACTATTCCTCCCACTGATACCAGTGATGGGGCACTATTCCTCCCACTGACACCAATGATGGGGCACTATTCCTCCCACTGACACAAATGATGGGGCACTATTCCTCCCACTGACACCAATGATGGAGAACTATTCCTCCCACTGACACCAATGATGGGGCACTATTCCTCCCACGGATACCAGCGATGGGGCACTATTCCTCCCACTGACACCAATGATGGGGCACTATTCCTCCCACGGATACCAGCGATGGGGCACTATCCCTCCCACTGACACCAATGATGGGGCACTATTCCTCCCACGGATACCAGTGATGGGGCACCATTCCTCCCACTGACACCAATGATGGGGCACTATTTCTCCCACGGATACCAATGATGGGGCACTATTCCTCCCACTGACACCGGTGATGGGACACTATTCCTCCCACTGATACCAGTGATGGGGTACTATTCCTCCCACTGATACCAATGATGGGGCACTATTCCTCCCACTGACACCAATGATGGGGCACTATTCCTCCCACTGACACCAATGATGCATTTTTTTTTAATCCCACTGACCACCAAGCCTATGGCATGGTTTACTCCCACTGATGCCAGCATTTTCTACTCCCACTGGTCACAGTCCGGCCCCCCTAAAGTTTGAAGGGCAGTAAACTGGCCCTTTGTTTGGAAAGTTTGGGGACCCCTAACCTAGGCCATTACCTATTCTTCATTTTCTTCAGTTACCTGTCCATAGTATCTGTAATCATCAATCATTGCCAGCATACAGGCCCTGACGAAACGCATTGGTAATGTTTTTGTGAAGTTGTAAAAAATTAACTTTTAATGGCCTTCTCCAACACTTGAGGCACCCTCGTTATTTTTTATGGTCTTCAGATTGCTCCGGGGAACCCCAGGAACCCCCCCCCCCCCCCCCCGGCTGAAAGAGAAGCTTGGAATTTATTCCCATTTGGGTCCAGCACCCTACCAACATATCTTCTAGTTCTGTCTTCTTCTGAACTATAAATGGAATGAACAATGTTCTTGTCTCCGCAGAGTGACCTCAGTGATGGGATCGCAATGCTGGTCGCTGGCAACGATCGGATTCAGGCGATTATCACACAGATGGAGGAGATCTGCAAAAGTGTTGAAGTGAGTGTCCCTGAGATCAGACAGACAGACAATATGACTTTGTGAAGGGGACTCTGATGGGGACCCATAAGGGGGACTCTGATGGGGACCCTGATGTAAGGGAAGACTCTGATGTAAGGGGGACTTTAATGCAGACCCTGATGTAAGGGTAACTCTGATAGGTACTTTGATATAAAGTTGGACTCTGATGAAGACCCTGATGTAAGGGGGACTCTGATGGGGACCCATAAGGGGGACTTTGAGGGGGGGCCTGATGTAAGGGAAGACTGTGATGTAAGGGGGACTCTGATGTAGGATGGACTCTGATGGGGACCCATAAGGGGGCTCTGATGTAGAATGGACTCTGATGGGGACCCATAAGGGGGACTCTGATGGGGAACCCTGATGTAAGGGGGGCTCTGATGGGGACCCTGATGTAAGGGAAGACTCTGATTAAAGAGGTACTCTGATAGAGACCCTGATGTAACGGGGACTCTGATGTAGGATGGACTCTGATGGGGAACCCTGATGAAAGAGGGACTCTGATGGGAACCCTGATGTAGGGGGATTCTGATGTAGGATGGACTCTGATGGGGACCCTGATGTAAGGGAAGACTCTAATGTAAGGGGGACTCTGATAAAGATCCTGATGTAAGGGGGACCCTAATGTAGGATGGACTCTGATGGGGACCCATAAGGGGGACTCTGATGGGGACTCTGATGTAAGGGGGACTCTGATGGGGACACTGATGTAAAGGGGACTCTGATGGGGACTTTTATATAAGGTTGGACCCTGACAAGGACCCTAATGTAATGGGAACTCTAACTGGGACCCTCATAAATGGGGGACTCTGATAAGAACTGTGATTTAAGGAGGGGGGCTCTGGTATAGGTGGAACGCTGATGGGGATCCTGATGAAAGGAGGGACCCTGATGTAGGATGGACTCTAATGGGGACCCTTATGTAAAGGAAGACTCTGAGGCAAGAGGGACTCTGATAGATACCCTGATGTAAGGGGACTCTGATGTAGGATGGACTCTGATGGGGAAACCTGATGTAGGGGGACTCTAATGGGGACCCTGATGTAAGGGAAGACCCTGATGTAAGGGGACTCTGTTGGGGACCCATAAGGGGGACTCTGAGGGGGGCCCTGATGTAAGGGAAGACTCTGGTTTAAGGGGGACTCTGATGTAGGATGCACTCTGATGGGGACCCATAAGGGGGACTCTGATTGGGACCCTGATGTAAGGGAAGACTCTGATGTAAGGGGTACGCTGATGAAGACACTGATGTAAGGGGGACTCTGATGGGGACCCTGATGTCAGGGAAGACTTTGATGTAAGGGGGACTCTGATAAAGACCCTGATGTAAGGGGGACTCTGATGTAGGATGGACTCTGAAGGGGACTACGTTGTAAGTGAAGGATCTGATGTAACAATGTAAGGAAGACTCTGATGTAAGATGGACTTTAATGTGGACCGGTAAGGGAGACTCTGTTGTAAGGGGGGACTCTGATGTAAAGTAGGGGGCTCATTCATTTATAAAACCGATCTTTTTCGGCCTGGGAACATTTGTAAAGCATACAATGGGGCCCTTGTAGTGAATAGTTTGGAGCCCCCTGGTGGCTGGTATATAACATATCACAGCCATGTTGTAGTGTATAATCCATTATAATATAATGTATTTTAAAAACAAATACCTGAAATGTGATGGGACATTATAATGTAACATGCCACCCCTCCCCCCCCTCTCTCTTGTCCAGGACAACAGCCGCAGACAGAAGCAGCACATGAGCCAGAGATTTGACTCTCTCTATAATATCCTGGAGGAGAGGAAGAAGGAATTATTACAAGTGATTGCACGAGAGCAGGAGGAGAAGCTGCAGTATGTGCGGGGGCTGATCCGCAAACATGGCGACCACCTCGAAGTCACTTCCAAACTTGTGGAGACCTCCATACAGTCCATGGATGAGCCCCAAATGGCTGCTTTTCTGCAGGTTCAAGCCTAGACCTCTAATTCCACTATGAATATGAGAACATTTGGGGGTGTGGAAGCGTGGTTATACCCTGTCTGAGGGAGATTATATAGGGGGTATGGGGTGCTTACAGGGCTCGGAGAGGGTTCTGGTCTGCACCCATGGGTGTTGGGTGGATGTGCTCTTCCCCAGGGTCTGAAGAGGTTCTGGTCTGCACATATGGGTGTTATTTGTGGGGATGTATTGGTGGGATGTGTGCTCCTTCCCGGGATCTCGGAAGGTTCTGGTCTACACCTAATGGTGTTATTGGTGGGACATGCTCCTCCCGGGGTCTGAGAAGGTTCTGGTCTGCACCCATTGGTGTTATTTGTAGGAAGTGCTGGTGGGATGTGCTCTTCCCCAGGATCTGAGAGGGTTCAGATCTGCAACCATGGGTGTTATTGGTGGGATGTGCTCTTCCCCAGGGTCTGAGAGGGTTCAGGTCTGCACCCATGGGTGTTATTGGTGGGACATGCTCCTCCCGGGGGTCTAAATAAGTTCTGGTCTGCACCCATCGGTGCTGTTGGGTGGATGTGCTCTTCCCTGGGGTCTGAGAGGGTTCTGGTCTGCACCAATCGGTGCTGTTGGGTGGATGTGCTCTTCCCTGGGGTTTGAGAGGGTTCTGGTCTGCATCCATTGGTGTTATTGGTGGCATGTGCTGGTGGGATGTACTCCTCCACAGGGTCTGAGAGGGTTCTGGTCTGCACCAATGGGTGTTGTTAGGTGGATGTGCTCCTCCCCGGGGTCTGAGAGGGTTCTGATCTGCACCCATGAGTGTTATTGGTGGCATGTGCTGGTGGGATGTACTCTTCCCGGGGTCTGAGAGGGTTCTGGTCTTCACCAATCGGTGCTGTTGGGTGAATGTGCTCTTCCCTGGGGTCTGAGAGGGTTCTGGTCTGCACCCATTGGTGTTATTGGTGGGATGTGCTCTTCCCGGGGTCTGAGAGGGTTCTGGTCTGCACCAATCGGTGCTGTTGGGTGGATGTGCTCTTCCCTGGGGTCTGAGAGGGTTCTGGTCTGCACCCATTGGTGTTATTGGTGGGATGTGCTGGTGGGATGTGCTCTTCCCGGGGTCTGAGAGGGTTCTGGTCTGCACCAATTGGTGCTGTTGGGTGGATGTGCTCTTCCCTGGGGTCTGAGAGGGTTCTGGTCTGCACCCATTGGTGTTATTGGTGGGATGTGCTGGTGGGATGATCTCCTCCACAGGGTCCGAGATGGTTCTGGTCTGCACCAGTGGGTGTTGTTAGGTGGATGTGCTCTTCCCCGGGGTCTGAGAGGGTTCTGATCTTCACCTATTGGTGTTATTGGTGGGATGTGCTGGTGGGATGTGCTCCTCCCCGGGGTTTGAGAAGGTTCTGGTCTGCACCTATTGGTGTTATTGGTGGGACGTGCTCCTCCCGGGTGTCTGAGAAAGTTCTGGTCTGCACCCATTGATGTTATTGGTGGGATGTGCTGGTGGGATGTGCTTCTCCCCAGGGTCTGAGAGAGTTCTGGTCTGCATCAATGGGTGCTGTTAGGTGGATGTGCTCTTCCCCGGGGTCTGAGAGGGTTCTGATCTGCAACCATGGGTGTTATTGGTGGGATGTGCTCTTCCCCAGGGTCTTAGAGGGTTTTGGTCTGCACCGATTGGTGCTTTTGGGTAGATGTGCTCTTCCCTGGGGTCTGAGAGGGTTCTGGTCTGCACCCGTTGGTGTTATTGGTGGGATGTGCTGGTGGGATGTACTCCTCCACAGGGCCTGAGAGGGTTCTGGTCTGCACCAATGGGTGTTGTTAGGTGGATGTGCTCCTCCCTGGGGTCTTAGAGGGTTCTGATCTGCACCCATGAGTGTTATTGGTGGGATGTGCTGGTGCGATGTGCTCTTCCCTGGGGTCTGAGAGGGTTCTGGTCTGCACCCATGGGTGTTATTTGTGGGATGTGCTGGGGGGGCGTGCTCCTCCACAGGGACTGAGAGAGTTCTGGTCTGCACCAATGGGTGCTGTTAGGTGGATGTGCTCCTCCCTGGGGTCTGAGAGGGTTCTAGTCTGCACCCATTGGTGTTATTGGTGGGATGTGCTGATGGGATGTACTGCTCCACAGGGTCTGAGAGGGTTCTAGTCTGCACCCATTGGTGTTATTGGTGGGATGTGCTGGTGGGATGTACTGCTCCACAGGGTCTGAGAGGGTTCTGGTCTGCACCCATGGGTGTTATTGGTGGGGATGTGCTCCTCCCCGGGGTCTGAGAGGGTTCTGGTCTGCACCAATGGGTGCTGTTGGGTGGATGTACTTCCCCGGGGTCTGAGAGGGTTCTGGTCTGCACCCATGGGTACTACTCTCTGGGGAACATCTGTGTCTAAAATCCACATTACGCCTCAAAGCTGCACGGATTGGGACCCCATTACTAGAAATAGGAACTCAGCACAGGGTTGGTGAGGACCCCCTTATGCACACGACAGATGTACAGACTGAAGACCCCAGCATAAGGATGGTGGGAACCCCTCATAATGGGCACAGCATGTCCTGCTGTGCCCATTATGAGGGGTTTCCACCATCCCTGAGTTCCCAGGTCTGCACACTTGCTATGCTCGTCATGAGGGATCCCCACTCTTTCTATTGTGTTTTCATTTATTTTATACACTGGAGAATGCATTAGGAGGAGTGAGACGTTCTAAGGTGGATGAAAACACCTACAACTCCTAGGTGGTAGGCAGGAGAAGGGCAATATTTGTGAAATACCTATAGCAGAGCTATGTCACTGCTGGAGACCCTCAAGGCTATACATTTTATGTAACAAGTAAACTTTAAGAGACATCATATAGTTGAGCTGAGTATCTCACTTTTGTTTTGTTTTGTTTTTTCCTTCCCACAGCAATCCAAGGAGCTGCTCAAAAAGTAAGTATGAGCAAAACTCACCCAAAAAACACTCAGCTACTCATTGGTAGGATGCCTGTAGAACCCCCTACCCTAGTGGTCAGAAGTGGTACTACAAGTTTAAAACATGACCCCGACCTCTCCCCAGCTGTGCACCTATTTCAGATGAGAAATAGCTCTACAACTATAGATAATAACTAATGATGCATTTGGAAGAAGCTGCATTTGTATACCCCAACTTTCTGAAATATTAAAGAAGGAAAACTATTGGCATAACATTTGTAGTCAAAGGCCCCCCAGTAACACAGAGGAGGAAAAATGAATACACATAAAATGACTGGTCAACGCGCCCCCAGCTGAGATAGCGTTTTAGGAAGCAATAACTTTACTGATATCGAAGTTATATGTCTGGCTCCTCAGGGGGTGTAGGAGACCTAAACAGAGAGACCGCTGCTTCCACAAAGAACAAGGGTTTTTCTCTACACCATGCTGGCAGGGGACAGACTTTTCTACTCAGCCCATGACAGCTTTCTAAATTAACTGTAAGATTTTGCATTTGTATTTAGCTTCATTAAACTGAAAATTCAAAAGCATGTTTATAGGGGTATTTACATCAGAATAAAAAAGAGGGACAACATAAGAAGAAAGAGGGACAGAGGGATTTGGTTCCAAAAAATGGACAATCCCTCCAAATGATGGAGAGTTGAGAGCCATGCATTTATTTTTTGTGCTGGAATGGTAAATCTTCAGGCACATGGGTTCCTACTGTCTAGACGTCGCTCTGGTTGTGTTTCTTGAGTTAGCCAATGGGCCAGTGGCATCCGATGTGTCCTGACCGCTTCAGGCCACATTCAATTTTATTTTCTGTGCATTGGTTAAGCACTTGAATGATTCCTGCCCAAGCTTAAGGGGCAGTTTGGGTTTAGGAACTTGCATGGAATGTTGAGCAACCCCTTCTGAAGTCCACATAGTCTAAACCTGATTCACATGGTGTGTGCCAGAGTGCTTTTGGGGGGTTCTCTGTTTTTCTCTGCTCTCTATATATATCTTTATTCTATCTGAAGGATCACAGACATGTCTAAAGTGTCCACAATAGACCGACCGGACCCCGGCTATGAGAACATGGATCACTTCTGCATCAATGTGGACTATGTGTCTGAGATGCTGAGGACCATCGAATTCTGTTCAAGTATGTATAAGGGAAGGTATCAAAAAGAGAAAGAAAAGATTCTTTGGGTGGGAGGGAAAGGCTAACATGCTGCTTTGTACACTGCGACTCCCTTCCTAAAAATAAAAGATTGGGCTGTACACCAGGGTGAGGGCATATGTACTGTACTTCCATGATGGTGGGAGAGAGAATATCTCGGGTGGGGTTATATGTACATCTGTGATGGTGAATGGAGAATATCTTGGGATGGGATTATATGTACATCTGTGATTGGGGGATGGAGAATATCTTGGGATGGGGTCATATGTACATACTTGAGGATGGGATGAAGAACATATTAGGATGGGAGTCATATATACATCCTTGAGAGTTGGATTGAACATATCTTGAGATGGAGTCATATTTACATTCATGAGGGTAAGATAGAGAACATTAAGGGATGGGGGTCATATGTACATCCATGAAGGTGGGATGGAGAACATAAAGGGATGGGGTCATATGGGTAAAATGGTGAATACCTTAGGATGGGGTCATATGTACATCTGTGAGGATGGGATGGAGAACATTTTAGGATGGGGGTCATATATACAGTACATCCTTGAGAGTTGGATTGAAAATATCCAGAGATGGGGTCATATGTACATCCATGAGGGTGAAAGGGAGAACATAAATGAATGGGGTCATATGTACATCAGTAGGGGTAGAATGGAGAATGTCTTAGGATGGGGTCATATGTACATCTGTGAGGGTGAGATAGAGAATATCTTGGGATGAG
Organism: Lithobates pipiens; assembly: GCF_037356315.1. Lineage (NCBI taxonomy): Eukaryota > Metazoa > Chordata > Amphibia > Anura > Ranidae > Lithobates > Lithobates pipiens. The sequence continues at coordinate 617,250,539 of NW_027507758.1, read as the reverse complement.
GTCATATGTACATCTGTAAAAGTGGAATCGAAAATATCTTGGAAGAGTCCATATGTACATCTGTGAGGTTGGGATGGAGACTATCTTGGAAAGAGGTTATATGTACATCAGCGAGGGTAAGATGTAGCATACCTTGGGATAGGAATACATTCTTGAGAGTTGGATGGAGAATATTTTGGGATAGGGTCATATGTACATCCATGAAGGTGGGGTGGAGCACATAAAGGGATGGGGACATATGTCAATTCGTAGGGGTTGAATATAGAATATCTTGGAATGAGGTCATATGTACATTTGTGATGGTGGAATTGAGAATATCTTGGGTTGAGGCCATATATACATCTGTGAGGTTTGGATGGACAATATCTTGGGATGGGGTCATATGTATATCACAGATGGTGGAAGGGAGAATATCTTGTGATAGGGTTACTGTATATGTACATCTGGGAGGGTAAAAATTAGAATATCTTGGGATGGAATGAGAGTGGGATGGAGAATATATTAGGATGTGGTCAATTATACATCTGTGAGGATGAGATGAAGAATACTGTATCTTGGGATGTGGTCAAATATACATTTGTTAAGGTAAGATGGAGAATATTTTGGAATGAGGTAAAATATACATCTGTGAGGGTGAGATGGAGGATATCTTGTAATGTGGTGAAATATACATTTGTGAGGGTGGTAAGGTAAATTCATCTCGGGGTGAGGTGATATGTCCATGGCATTAGAGAAGGATGGAGAACATCTTGGGATGAGGTTTTATGTATCAGTGAGGGTGCGGTGGAGAATATCTTGGAATAGGGTCATATGTACATATGTGAGGGTGGGATGGGTAAAACATCTTAGGATGGGGTCATCTTAGGATGGGACAAAGAACATCAAGAGATGGGGTCATATGTACATCTGTGACGTTGAGAAGGAGAACGCTTTAGGATGGGTCATATGTACATCCATGATGGTGGGACTGAGAATATCTTGGGATGGGGTCATATGAACATTCCTGAGATTGGGATGAGGCACATTTAGGAATGTGGCCATATGTATATCCGTGCGGTGGGAGGGTTGGAGAATATCCATTCATGAAGGTGCAATAGAGAACATATTGAGAGCATCCGTGATGTTGGGAAGGGGTCATATGTATATCTGTGAGATTGGGATAAAGAATATTTAGGGATGGGGTTCATATGTACAGTATATCCACGAGGTGGGATGAAAAATATTTTTGGTTGGGGTCGTATTTACATCCATGAGGAAGGGATGGAAACTATCTTGGTCATATGTATATGCGTGAGGTTGAGATGGAGAACATATCAATATAATCTGTGATGTTGGAAAGGGGTCATATGTACAGTATATCTGTGATGGTGTGATTGAGAATATCTCAGGAAAGGATCACATGTACATCCTTGACTGTGGGATGGAAACTATCTTGGGATATATAGCAGGGAAGATTTCCAGGTGCCATTATGAACCCCAACATTAAAACCATGAATCTTTGCTGGTGGGATGTATTCCCTCCCCCCCCCCGGGGTTTAAGAGGGTTGTAGTCTGCACCAGTGGGTGTTATTGATGGGATGTACTCCTCCCTAGGGCCTTCAAGGGTTCTGGCTTGTACCCATGTTGGGGTTTAAGAGGGTTGTAGTCTGCACCAGTGGGTGTTATTGATGGGATGTACTCCTCCCTAGGGCCTTCAAGGGTTCTGGCTTGTACCCATGTTTTTTTTTTTTGGTGGGATGTGCTAATCCTTGAGATTTGAGAGGGTACTGGCCTGTACCCTTATGCTGTGTACACATGACCAGACTTTCTGGCAGACTAGGTCAGACGGTCTTCCCAACTGACTTTTCAGCTGAGTTCCGACGGACTTTCCGAACGAACGGACATGGCCACACACAATCACACCAAAGTCCGACGGATTTGAATGTCATGACGTACGACCGGGCTAGAATAAGGAAGTTCATAGCCAGTAGCCAATAGCTGCCCTAGCGTCATTTTTCATCCATCGGACTAGCACACAGACAAATGGATTTTTCGACCGGACTCGAGTCCGTCGGAAAGATGTGAAACATGTTCTAAATCTAAAGTCCGTCTGATTTTTCTACAACAAAGGTTCAATGAAGCCCACACATGGTCGAATTGTCTGATGGATTTGTTCCGTCGGGCCTTTGCTGTCAAAAAGTCTGGGGCGTGTGTACACAGCATAAGATTTCATAGGTGGGATGTGCTCCTTCCTGGGGTTCGACAGGGTACTGGCCTGTACCCATGAATTTTATTGCTGGTTTACGGTCCTTCCTGGGGTCTGACAGGGTTCTGGTCTGCACTTATGGGTGTTATTGGTGGTATACGGTCCTCCCCAGTGTCTGAGAGGGTTTTGGTCTGCACTTATGGCTGTTATTGGTGGTATACGGTCCTCCCCAGGGTCTGAGAGTGTTCTGGTCTGCACTTATGGGTGTTATTGGTGTTATACGGTCCTCTCCAGGGTCTGAGAGGGTTCTGGTCTGCACTTATGGCTGTTATTGGTGGTATACAGTCCTCCCCAGGGTTTGAGAGGGTTCTGGTCGGCACTTATGGGTGTTATTGGTGGTATACGGTCCTACCCAGGGTCTGAGAGGGTTCTGGTCTGCACTTATGGGTTTTATTGGTGGTATACGGTCCTCCCCAGGGTCTGAGAGTGTTCTGGTCTGCACTTATGGGTGTTATTGGTGGTATACGGTCCTCCCCAGGGTCTGAGAGGGTTCTGGTCTGCACTTATGGCTGTTATTGGTGGTATACGGTCCTCCCCAGTGTCTGAGAGGGTTCTGGTCTGCACTTATGGCTGTTATTGGTAGTATACGGTCCTCCCCAGTGTCTGAGAGGGTTCTGGTCTGCACTTATATGTGTTATTGGTGGTATACGGTCCTCCCCGGGGTCTGAGAGGGTTCTGGTCTGCACTTATGGGTGTTATTGGTGGTATACGGTCCTCCCCAGTGTCTGAGAGGGTTCTGGTCTGCACTTATGGGTGTTATTGGGGGTATACGGTCCTCCCCAGTGTCGGAGAGGGTTCTGGTCTGCACTTATGGCTGTTATTGGTGGTATACGGTCCTCCCCAGGGTCTGAGAGGGTTCTGGTCTGCACTTATGGGTGTTATTGGTGGTATACGGTCCTCCCCAGTGTCTGAGAGGGTTCTGGTCTGCACTTATGGCTGTTATTGGTGGTATACGGTCCTCCCCAGTGTCTGAGAGGGTTCTGGTCTGCACTTATGGCTGTTATTGGTGGTATACGGTCCTACCCAGGGTCTGAGAGGGTTCTGGTCTGCACTTATGGGTGTTATTGGGGGTATACGGTCCTCCCCAGTGTCGGAGAGGGTTCTGGTCTGCACTTATGGCTGTTATTGGTGGTATACGGTCCTCCCCAGGGTCTAAGAGGGTTCTGGTCTGTACTTATGAGTGTTATTGGTGGTATACGGTCCTCCCCAGGGTCTGAGAGGATTCCAGCCTGTACCCATGGGTTTTATTGGTGGTATACATTCTTCCCTGTGGGTCTGAGAGGGTTCTGGTCTGCACTTATTGGTGTTATTGGTTAGACATGCTAATCCTTGGGATCTAAAAGGGATCTGGTCTGCACCCGTAAGTGTTATTGGTTGGATATGTCACCCCAAAGGTACTTCTCTGGGGAATATCTGTGCCTATTTGTAAAAATCTTGGGGGGTCATCAGGGGCGTAACTATAGGGGGTGCAGCAGTCGCGACCGCAACTGGGCCCTGTGATGCAGGGGGCCCATGCAGCCCCCTCTACATATGGCCGGCAGCAGCATAGGCAGCTAGGGGTAGCAGTGCACCATGCACACGAGTGGCTGGAGGTGGAGGGTGACTAGCAGAGCTCCATGCTCGACTATCACACTGGCTGCTCTTTAGTTTTGCATTCCCCGCATGACCTGTGTCCTCGGCCGGCTCCTCAGAGTACCCCTCTCCCGCTCCATGCATTGGCGCTCAGTCCAATGTCTGTTCTCCCCAGCCAGAGTCCAGCCCCCCCCCCCCTGAGTCCGGCCCACACTGCACTGCATACTTCTCCCGGGTAAACAAACTTTAAGCACGCAGATGCAGTGCAGCCCTATGAGAGCCCCCCGGAGGACACTGCAGGCATGTCTGCCAGCCCCCTTCCTCCCCCGTCATACACCGATGATGAAAGGTCTTTCTGGGAGATATGCTGATCACCCGTCCAGCACACTGGATGGAGCCCAGGCCAACATGGATGAGTGCGCGGCCTACAGCTTGGTCATGGTGAGTGAGAGGACCCCATCCCCCACATACCATTACATACCCCCTCCATCTCCCCTTGGGGACAGGGACCCCTTCTCACGTGGGGACAGGGGCCCCCACCTCCCCTGGGAACAGGGACCCCTTCTCACCTGGGGGCAGAAACTTCATCTGCCCTGGAGAAAAGGACCTCATCTCTTCTGGGGACGGGGACCCCATTCTGCCTAGAGACTGTCCCCCAATGGGGCACCTAAAAATGTAAAAAAAACGAATACAAAAAAACTACTGATACCAGTGGTGGAACTACAGGGCTCACAAAGGTGATACCTGTGACCACGCCCTGGAGTTCCATCGCTGGACTCGGAGGGAAGGGCCCTGGCTGGGGTTCAGGGGGGCCCTTCATGGTTTCTTGCATCGGGGCCCTGAAGGTTCTAGTTACGCCACTGGGGGTCATTATGAACCCCGATGTTGCACATGTAATAGTTTGCACTAAAACCATGACCCTTTACCATGATATCAGGTACGCAGGGAGAGGATGAGGATGAAACAGAAGAGTCAGAGGCAGCAGCAGAAGAGGAGAGAGTTGAACCCACAGATGGTGAGAGCTAAAACTATCCTATACAGTATATACCGATACAATATATCTGGCTGTCTATCGGTCTGTCCGTCTATCTATCTATCTATCTATCTATCTATCTATCTATCTATCTATCTATCTATCTATCTATCTATCTATCTATCTATCTATCTATCTATCTATCTATCTATCTATCTATCTATCTATCCATTTATCTATCTATCCATTTATCCATTTATCCATTTATCTATCTATCTATCCATCTGTCTATCTATCCATCTATTTATCTATCTATCTGACTACAGTATATAAACCTATCTATCGATATTTAGATACTGCAAATTTGTGCTCCTGGGTTGTCTCTCACACACATGGATAATTCTTGCATTTTCTTTCTCTTCCAGATTCTGCTGCCAGGCAGAGAACGGCGACCCCTCAACATGGCGACTTTGGGGCAGTCTAGGAGGGTTCTTGTGGGGGGCCCCCAGGGATCTATTTATAAAGGGGAGAAAATGAAATGTTACTTTTTAGTCCCTTTTTTTTATTTCACCGCTTTCTACTATTTATAAAAAAGACAAAGCTAATTTAGGGTACACACAAGGGTGTTTGTAGGCATAAGTACCCTTCCAGTGTCCTCTTGTTGCTTCCCGAAGGTTGGAAATTGGGGGGTATTTTATGCTAGAGGATATTTGCCTGTAGATGTCTGTATACCCTAATAGTGTATGTTACCCCTAAATTGAATATTTCATATACAGTATGTGTCTGATGTTCCATGTAGGCATATCTGAATATAGCCTGTTCTCTTTTCATTTATTCGTATGCTGAGAAAAGCCTGGTAAACCTGCTAGTCCGCTGGTCTATTTGCATTTCAGCCTTCTACTTCAGAGGCACATGGCGTGCCTATACACCCTTCCCACCCCTGGCTGTAGTCCTGTGGACAGACTGCTACTGTCACACCCCCACCCAGTCCTGCCTGTACCCCAGTTGTCAGAGAATTGCTGACATGCCCCCCCCCACCCCTGTCCTGCCAGTGTAAACCCATGGTCAGCCCCTCTTCTTTCCAGGACTGCCCATTCCCCCTATGGTCAGTCTACTGCCCTTCCTCTGCCCAGTCCTGCCTGTACCCATGTAGTCAGACTACTGCTGACGCGCCCCTCTTCCTCCCAGCCCTGCCTGTATCCTTGCAGTCAGACTACCGCTGACACATACCCCCTCTGCCCAGTCCTGCCTGTACCCCTGTGATCAGACTACTGCTGACACTCCCCTTTCCTGCCCAACCCTGCCAATACCCCTGATGTGAGACTACTGCTGACAGCCCCTCCTGTGCCAAGTCCAGAATGTACCCCTGTGATCAGACTACTGCTGACACTCCCCTTTCCTGCCCAACCCTGCCAATACCCCTGTTGTAAATCTACTGCTGACAGCCCCTCCTCTGCCCAGTCCTGCCTGTAGCTCTGTGATCAGACTACTGCTGACATGGCCCTGCTCTACCTAGTCCTACCTGTACCCATGTAGTCACACCACTGCTGACAAGCCCCGCCTCCACCCAGTCCTGCCTTTACCCTGTAATTAGACTACTGCGGACGCACACCCTCTGCCCAGTCTGCCTTTACCCCTGTAATTAGACTACTGCTGACACTCCCCTTTTCTGCCCAACCCTGGCAATACCCCTGTTGTGAGACTACTGCTGACAGCCCCTCCTCTGCCCAGTCCTGCCTGTAGCCCTGTGATCAGACTACTGCTGGCATGCCCCTTCTCTACCCAGTCTTATCTGTACCCATGTAGTTAAACCACTGCTGACAAGCCCCTCCTCTGCCCAGTCATGCCTGTAGCTCTGTGATCAGACTACTGCTGACAGGCCCCTTCTCTACTCAGTCCTACCTGTACCCCTGTAGTCAGACTACTGCTGACACACACCCCCTCTGCCCAGTCTGCTTTTACCCTGTAAGAAGACTACTGCTGACATGCTCCTCCTCTGCCCAGTCTGCCTATACCCCTGTAATTAGACTACTGCTGACATGCTCCTCTGCCCAGTCCTGCCTGTACCCCTGTGATCAGACTACTGCTGACACACACCCCTTCTGCCCAGTCTACTTTTACCCTGTAAGTAGACTACTGCTGACACTCCCCCCTCTGCCCAGTCTGCCTATACCCCTGTAATTAGACTACTGCTGACACGCTCCTCCTCTGCCCTGTTCGGCCTGTACCCCTGTGATCAGACTACTGCTGACACACACCCCCTCTGCCCAGTCTTCCTATACCCCTGTAATTAGAATACTGCTGACATGCCCCTTCTCTGTCCAGTCCTGCCTGTACCCCTGTGATCAGACTACTGCTGACACACACCCCCTCTGCCCAGTCTACTTTTACCCTGTAAGTAGACTACTGCTGACACTCCCCCCTCTGCCCAGTCTGCCTATACCCCTGTAATTAGACTACTGCTGACACGCTCCTCCTCTGCCCTGTTCGGCCTGTACCCCTGTGATCAGACTACTGCTGACACACACACCCTCTGCCCAGTCTTCCTATACCCCTGTAATTAGAATACTGCTGACATGCCCCTTCTCTGTCCAGTCCTGCCTGTACCCCCGTGATCAGACTACTGCTGACACACACCCCCTCTGCCCAGTCCTGCCTGTACCCCTGTAATCAGATTGCTCATCATTGAGGTGGAGCCTGTGACATCATTGCGTACAAACCAGGAAGCAGCCACTGGGGACACAGGGCAGAGGATCTGCGGATGTTTTAATGATCCATGGATTTCCTACTGTAACCATTTACCTGCATGCACCAGGATTAGTTCATCTGTTAATGTGAGTTTACCTCTTTTGTTTTATTAAAAGTGAGTGTTTTAAACAGTAAGCACTATGTCAAGTTCTTTCTTACCCTATGCTATCTACTCACGAGGAATGTTATTTAGGAGATTGGGGGCCTCGTACAGACAGAGGAACAACAGATGCTGGATTTTTACCCCCCAAGGGGAAGGCGCCATTGGACTCTATTGTGGGTCTTTGTGGGAGGTGGGCGCATAGGGTGACCGGTGGAGGGCACTGCAGTGGGCACACATCAAATATCACTTGGATTGTCACTATTGGATATTTTCACATTTGCACTAAGAAGAGAGAACATATTGTAAATTGGAATTATTGAACTAATACATCAAGCCCATCCTTCTGTACATATTATTATCAATTCATGGGTTATCTATTTTGTTTCCCATTTTTATTTTAAAGGGATATTTTCAGATTGATTTTTGATTTACACTAGATAATTGTTGGAGCCCAGCGGGGTTCAGTAGGGTGAGGTAGCGCTTCACAATATATTTATTTATTTTGTACATTTGTGTAAGAACACATTCTGTGTTGGGCAGCTCCTCTTTTAATTTTACACGAAATGTACACGTGTCTTTTATCACTACACATAGTAATGCAGAAGTTACTTATATTTATTCTAATTAGATTACTGCTGACACACACCCCCTCCGCCCCAGTCCTGCCTGTACCCCTGTAGTCAGACTACTGCTGACAGCCCCTCCTCCACCCAGTCCTGCCTGTACCCCTGTAGTCAGACTACTGCTGACAGCCCCTCCTCCACCCAGTCCTGCTTGTACCGCTGTAGTCAGACTACTGCTGACACTCTGCCCAGCCCTGCCTTTACCCCTGTGATCAGACTACTGCTGACACATGCACCCTCTGCCCAGTCCTGCTTTTACCCCTGTAAATAGACTACTGCTGACACGCTCCTCTTTTGCCCAGTCTGGCCTGTACCCCTGTGACCAGACTACTGCTGACACATACCCCCTCTGTCCAGACCTGCCTTTACCTCTGTAATTAGACTATTGCTTAACCCCTCTGCCCAATACTGCCTGTACCTCTGTGATCAGACTACTGCTGACACACCCCCCCTCTTCCCAATCCTGCCTGTACCCCTGTAATTAGACTACTGCTAACACACATCCCTTCTGCCCAGTCCTGCCTGTACACCTGTGATCAGACTACTACTGACACACACACCCCCTCTACCCAGTCCCGCCTGTACCTCTGGGATCAGACTACTGCTGACACGCCCCTCCTCGACCCAGTCCTGACTGTACCCCTGTATTCAGACTACTACTGACACACACCACCCTGCCCAGTCCTGTCTGTACCCCAGTAGTCAGACTACTACTGACACACTGCTCTTCTGCCCAGTCCTGCCTGTACCCCTGTGATCAGACTACTGCTGACATACCCCTCCTCCCCCCAGTCCTGCCTGTACCTCTGCCAATATCCCATTGTGAGACTACTGCTGAAAGCCCCTCCTCTGCCCAGTCCTGCCTTTACCTCCATGATCAGACTTCTGCTGACATGCCCATCCTCTACCCTGTCCCTCCTGTACTCATGTAGTCAGACTATTGCTGGCATGCCCCTCATCTGACCCAGCCCTGCCTGTACCCCTGTAGTCAGACTACTGCTGCCAGCCCCTCTTCCATCCAGTCCTACCTGTACCCCTGTAGTCAGACTACTGCTGACAGCCCCTCCTCCACCCAGTCCTGCCTGTACACCTGTAGTCAGACTACTGCTGACACACACCCCCTGCCCATTCCTGCCTTTACCCCTGTAGTCAGACTACTACTGACATGCTCCTCTTCTGCCCAGTCCTGTCTATACCCCTGTGATAAGACTACTGCTGACACACAACCCCTCTTCCTAGTCCTGCATTAACCTCTGTAATTAGACTACTGCTGACACACACACCCTTTGCCCAATCCTGCCTGTACCCCTGTGATTATACTACTGCTGACACACACACTCCCTCTGCCAAGTACTGCCTTTACCCCTGGGATCAGACTACTGCTTTCACGCCCCTCCTCTACCCAGTCCTGCCTGTACCCCTGTAGTCAGACTACTGCTGACACACACACCCTGCCCATTCCTGCCTTTACCCCTGTAGTCAGACTACTACTGACTCGCTCCTCTTCTGCCCAGTCCTGCCTGTACCCCTGTGATCAGACTACTGCTGACATACCCCTCCTCCCCCCAGTCCTACCTGTACCTCTGCCAATACCCCATTGTGAGACTACTGCTGAAAGCCTCTCCTCTGCCCAGTCCTGCCTGTACCTCCATGATCAGACTTCTGCTGACATGCCCCTCCTCTACCCAGTCCTGCCTGTACTCATGTAGTCAGACTACCGCTGACACGCCCCTCCTCTGACCCAGTCCTGCCTGTACCCCTGTAGTCATACTACTGCTGACATACTCCTCCTAGGCCCAGTCCTGCCTGTACATCTGCATTCAGACTTCTGCTGACATGCCCTTCCTCCATCCAGTCCTGCTTGTACTCGTGTAGTCAGATTACTGCTGGCATACCACTCCTAGGCCCAGTCCTGGCTGTACTTCTGCAATTAGACTACTTCTGACATGCCCCTCCTCCACCCAGTCCTGCCTATACTCGTGTAGTCAGACTACTGCTGGCACGCCCCTCCTCTGACCCAGTCCTACCTGTTCCCCTGTAGTCAGACTACTGCTGACCTACTCTTCCTAGGCCCAGTACTCACTGTACTTCTACAATTAGACTGCTGCTGACATGCCACTCCCCCGCTCAGCCCTGCCAGTACCACTATGGTCAGGGTAGTGCTGACACACCCCTCCCCCACACATTTTGAGTGACAGCAGCTGGGTTACATGACATCAGCAGAAACTTCAGATTGTCACAAGAAGTCTCCACCGCCACCCATCGGAGCCCGGGGTAAAGCTTTGAATAACCGTCATGTGACTGCTAGTAAGTAAACATTGCAAAAGAAAAAAACATTTTTTTTTCTTACTATTTTATTTAAAAAGTTCACATATTGGTATTTTACATTGTTTATTCGTTTTTAAAGTGCATGTACACTTTGTGGTCTATTTCTAACAAAAGCCACACAGCCATTGGTCCAGGGGCTCTGCTTAACGCTAGAGGGAATAAGGACACCATTGGTTACATTTACAGTATTTTGGTAATTCCCTCTGTAATTGTTACATTGTATCTATTGTTATAAAGACCTAGGTATATCCTATGCTCCTCAGTTCCACCTAGTGGCCACGATGCACTCTACAATAACCGCTCATAAAAAATAAAAAAAAGGTTCGTTCATGAAAAAAAAAAAAAATAGCCTAAAGGACATTCATTTTTGCCACAATCACCCAGAACAATACAGAGTGTCGGGACCAAAGACTATGCTTTTTTTTTTATATAAGTAGACCCCTGCTCTGTCCCTGCATTATCATTATTTGGGGTGAGGGACCCAAAAGGAGATGCCTGGACTCCAACTCTGCAGGGGTGGGGTCAAATCTAAAGTTCAGTGACGCTTTATTTTGACAAGAAGTCAGAAGAGAAGACCAACGCGTTTCAGGGGATCAACACTCACCCCTTCATCAGATGACGGCAATGACTGAAGATTGCAAAACCAAAAGGAAGGCTAAGATAATTGGCGGTGTGCGTTGTCAGTCTACACCAGATGGATGAAGAGGGAAGCTGGACACTGATTTTTTTTTTGGCAGGGTTGTCCCCCTCTAATGTTTTCCTTTTAAAGTGTATGTCTATGCAATAAAAAACAAAAAGAAAACACATTTAGTACATCTCTGGAATATATGCACATTTCCCAGTGTTTATCCTTTTAAAAATGCGTTAATGTGCCAGAAATAAAGCGAGGTCCTAACTTCCTACTTGTGATGACAACACATCTCTGAATTCCAAAGCATGTGGTGTCAGCCCTGCCTACTTCATTTCTGATTGATTACAAAGAACACAGACCATATCTCCTCATATCTATTAACCCCTCCTTCTCATCTCCATAACCCCCCTCCCATATTACCCCCCTCATCTTCATAATCCCATTCTACCTATCTCCATAGCTCCATCTTATTTCCATAACCCCTCCCAACCCCCCCTCCTCATCTCCAACTCCCCTCCTCCTTATCTCCATAGCTCCTTCTCAGTCTCATAACCCTTTCCCTTCTTGTTGTCCTTATCCCCTCCACTGCCTCATCCCTATAAGCCTTCCTTATCTCCTCTCCCCTTTTCATCTCAATGGCCCCTCTGCATTTTTCAATAACCCCTTCCCATCTCCAAAACTTCTCCTTATCTCTAAAATCTGTCAGCCAATGACAGCTGATCATGTGATATAACGGAGCCGGTAATCGGCTATTATTCCTCCTCGCGCTGACAGCGCGAGGAGAAAAAAAAAAAGCCGATCACCGGCGGCCGTGATCGGGACATCAGTCCCGATCACGGCCAGCCCTGCCAGTGCCCACCTGCCCCCTGCCAGTGCCCACCTGCCCCCTGCTTTGCCTGCCTAAATAAAAAATGTGTCCCCCCTGTCAGTGCCACCCAGCAGTGCCCATAGTGCCACCCAGCAGTGCCCACAGTGCCACCCAGCAGTGCCACCCAGCAGTGCCCACAGTGCCACCCAGCAGTGCCCACAGTCTGCCTAAACAAAGGTGCTGCACCCCAGTGCCACATATCCGTGCCCAGCAGTGCCGCCCATCAGTGCCCAGCAGTGCCGCTCATCAGTGCCACCTATCAGAGCCACCTATCAGTGCCACCTATCAGTGCCCAGCAGTCCCATCTATCAGTGGTACCTATCAGTGCCCCTTAGTGCCACCCATCCGTGCCACCCATCTGTGCCACCCATCCGTGCCATCTTATCTGTGCCCGTCTATGCCCATCAGTGCCGCCTTATCTGTGCCCATCGGTGCCGCCTTATCTGTGCCTATTAGTGCCGCCTTAACTATGCCTATCAGTGCCCACCAGTGCAGCCTATCAGTGCCCACCAATGCAGCCTATCAGTGCCCACCAGTGCAGCCTATCAGTGCCCACCAGTGCAGCCTATCAGTGCCGCCTCATCAGCGCACTTCAATGAAGGAGAAAAATTACCTGTTTGCAAAATTTTATAACAAACTATTAAACATGTTTTTTATTTTTTATTTTTTGCATCTTTTTTTGTTTGTTTAGCAAAAAATAAAACTCCGAGCTGTGATTAAATACCACCAAAAGAAAGCTCTATTTGTGGGAAAAAAATGATAAAAATGTCATTTGGGTACAGTGTTGTATGCCCGCGCAATTGTCATTCAAAGTGCATCAGCGCTGAAAGCTGAAAATTGGTCTGGGACTGAGGGGGGTTTAAGTCCCCAGTAAGCAAGTGGTTAATAATAATAATAAAAAGGCAGAGTAAACATAGTCAAAACTTCAGGAACCGGAACGGATAGTCAGACAAGCCAAAACGTCAGGGAGCCGGAGATGAGCGTAGTAGAACAGCAAGCAGGAACTGGAGCCGGAAGGGGTGTCAGCCAAGCAAGCCTTTAAACAGGAACACAGGAGAGCGTCTCTAGAGATGTGACCAAGGCGAAGGCAGAGATCATCTGGGCTGGACGGCTTAAGGCTGGATTCACACCTATGGCGTTTTTAATTTTTTTTTGCATTTTGTAGATTTGCACTACAGAACGTGTTCCATAGGAAACCATGTTAAATGGACTGTAGTGCAAATCTGCAAAATGCAAATACCCTGTTTACCCCGAAGACCTAGCGTGATTGTCGGTCATGGCTGCAATATAAGCCCTACCCCCCAAATAAGCGCTAGTTAAAGTCCTTGTAGGTCTTATTTTCAGGGGAAGGGCTTATTTTTGGGGAAACAGGGTAGGGCTTATTTGGGGGGGGGGGGTAGGGCTTATACTGCAGCCATCACCGACAATCACGCTAGGTCTTATTTTTGGGGAAACAGGGTAGCAATAAAAAGGCCATAGGTGTGAATCAAGCCTTAGTAGGCAGGTCTGACGAGCAGGATATCATCAACAGGTGTGTCACTGTGGAGAGGAAGGAGCTGGCAATTAGTCGGCAGCTGAGCGGCCAGCTTTGAGAAGGAAAGGCTGAGCCCAGCCCTGACAGAAAGATGCTCTCAGCTCAGAGTCCTGCTGGAAGCAACCCTCCTGGGGCTCCCGACAGTGGCGGAACACCAGGGCCCGGTCGAAAATGCGACCTTTTTTGATCCTGGTAGTTCCGCCTCTGGAATATAACCGTCTTCCGAAATTTGATTTGAATTAGAGTAGAATAGAAAAGGAAAGAATAGAATAGAAAACAATAGACTAGACTAGAGAAAACAATAGAATAGAGTAAAACAGAAAAAATATAATCGTCTTCCAACATTCGAATTTCAATAAGAATAAATTTGAATATGAATAGAATAGCTAAGAATAGAAAAATTAGAATACAATAGAAAATAAAAGAAATTAATGGAAAAAAACAATAGAATAAAATAAAATAAAAGAATATAACTGTCTTCTGAAATTTGAATTTTGAATTGAATAAATTCAAATTCAAATAGAATAGATAAGAATAGAATAGAAAAAAACAATATAAAAGAATTCAGTAGACTAGAATAGAATACAATAGAAAAAAAATCTAACCATCTTATGAAATTTGAATAGACTAGAATAAAAAATAAGAGCATAGAATAGAATAGAAAGAATATAACCACCTTCTGGAATTCAATTTACGTATATAATCAATTTGAATAGAATATAAAATAACAGAATAGAAAACAATAGAATAAAATAGAAAAAATATAACTGTCTTCCGAAATGTGACTTTTGAATAGAATAGATTGGAATAGAAAAAACAGAATACAATAGAAATGAAAAGATTATTAGATTATGGGACAGAGCCTTGTCTACTCGAGAGGGCCTCTTCTATGGGACAGACCATTTTCTATGAGACAGGAACTCTTCTACGGGACAGGATTTCTTCTATGCGAAAAAACCTCTTCTAGGGGACAGGACCTCTTCTAATGGAAAGATCCTCCTCTAGCAGAGAGAGCCTCTTCTTCGGGACAGACCCTCTTCTACAGGCCAGGATCACTTCTACGGAACAGATCCTTTTCTACGGACAGGACCTCTTCTGCGGGACAGACCCTCTTCTACAGGCCAGGATCACTTCTACGGAACAGATCCTTTTCTACGGACAGGACCTCTTCTGCGGGACAGAACCTCTTCTATGGGACAGATCTTCTTCTACGGGACAGGACTTCTATGGGACAACATCTTCTCTCCTATAGGAAAGGTCCTTTTCTATGGGACTAAGCCTCCTATGTAGAACAGGTACTTTTTTTTACAGAATAGAACCTTTTTTTTCAACTCAGATCCTCTTCTGTAGATAGGACCTCTTCGTCAGGAAAGACCCTATGCAGGACAGGATCTCTTCTATGGGTCAGGATCTCTTCTATGGGTCAGGATCTCTTCAACAGATCAGGACCTCTTCTATGGGACAGATCCTCTTCTACAGGACCTATTTTATGGGACAGGTCCTCTTCTACAGGACAGGACCTCTTCTACAGGACAGGATTTCTTCTATGCAAAAGATCCTCTTCTATGGAACAGAATCTCTTCTAAGGGACAAATCCTCTTCTACTCTTCTATGGGACAGATCCTCTTCTACAGGACAGGACCTATTCTACGGGACAGATCCTCTTCTATGGGACAGGACTATTTTTTTCAGGGCAGGACCTTTTCTAAGGGACAGATCCTTTTCTATGGGACAGATCCTCTTCTACGGGACAGATCTTCTTCTATGGGACATGACCTCTTCTATGGGACAAGATTTCTTCTATGCAAAAGATGCTCTT
The DNA here is from genome assembly GCF_037356315.1 of Lithobates pipiens. Taxonomy (NCBI): domain Eukaryota; kingdom Metazoa; phylum Chordata; class Amphibia; order Anura; family Ranidae; genus Lithobates; species Lithobates pipiens. The sequence goes on along the minus strand of NW_027507758.1, from coordinate 617,235,095 downwards.
ATACGGAACAGGACCTCTTCTAAGGGACAGGACTTCTTCAGAGCAGGACCTCTTCTAAGTGAGAGATCCTCTTCTATGGGACAGATCCTCTCATAGGGGACAGATCCACTTCTATGGGACAGAACCTCTTCTATGAAGCATGAATTCTTCTATGCGAATATTCCTCTTCATATGGAAAAGGACCTATTCTAAGGGACAGATCCTCTGCTACGTGACTGGACCTCTTCTACAGGACATGACCTCTTCTACAGGACAGGTCCTCTTCTTCAGGAAGAATCTATTTAATGGGACAAATCCACTTCTATCAGAGAGGGCCTCCTCTATGGGACAGACCCTCTTCTATGGCACATGACCTCTTCTATGGGACAAATTCTCTTCTACAGGATAGATCCTCTTTTATGGGACAATATCTTCTCTGCTATAGGAAAGGACCTCTTCTATGGGACCGATCCTCCTATGTAGAACAGGTACTTTTTTACAGAACAGAACCTTTTTTTCAGCTCAGATCCTCTTCTGTAGATAGGACCTCTTCATTAGGAAAAACCCTATGCAGGACAGGATCTCTTGTAAGGGACAGGATCTCTTCTACAGATCAGGACTTCTTCTATGGGACAGATGCTCTTCTACAGGACAGGACCTCTTCTACGGGACAGGATTTCTTCTATACTAAAGATCCTCTTCTATGGAACAGGACCTCTTCTAAGAGACTGATCCTCTTCTACTCTTTTATGGGACAGATCATCTTCTACAGGACAGGACCTATTCTACGGGACAGATCCTCTTCTATGGGACAGGACTTCTTCTTCAGGGCAGGACCTCTTCTAAGGGACAGATCCTTTTCTATGGGACAGATCCTCGTCTGTGGGACATGATCTCTTCTATGGGACAAGATTTCTTCTATGCGAAAGATCCTCTTCTTCAGAGCAGGGCCTCTTCTAAGTGACAGATCCTCTTCTACAGGACAGGACCTATTCTACGGGACAGATCCTCTTCTATGGGACAGGACTTCTTCTTCAGAGCAGGGCCTCTTCTAAGTGACAGATCCTCTTCTGTGGGACAGATCCTCCTATACGGGACAGATCCACTTCTATGGGACAGAACCTCTTCTATGAGGCAGGAATTCTTCTATTCGAATGTTCCTCTTCATATGGAACAGGACCTATTCTAAGGGACAGATCCTCTGCTAAGGGACTGGACCTCTTCTACAGGACATGACCTCTTCTACAGGACAGGTCCTCTTCTTCAGGGCAGAATCTATTTAATGGGACAAATCCTCTTCTATCAGAGAGGGTCTCCTCTATAGGACAGACCCTCTTCTATGGCGCATTACTTCTTCTATGGGACATGTCTTCTTCTTCAGGGCAAAACCTATATTATGGGACAGATCCTCCTCTACTGGAGAAGGCCTCTTGTACGGGACAGACCCTCTTTTATGGGACGGGACCTCTTCTACAGGACAGGCCCTCTTTTATGGGACAGGACCTCTTCTATGGGACAAATCGTGTCCTACGGGACAGATTCTCTTCTACGGGTCAGGACCTCTTCTACAGGCAGGTCCTCCTCTTCAGGGCAGGACCTATTTTGATGTATTTTTTGACAGTAGGTAGGACCTCTTCTTCAGGAAAGGACCTCTTCTAAGGGACAGATCCTCTTCTACAAGACAGGACCTATTCTATGGGACAGATCCTCTTCTATGGGACAGGACTTCTTCAGGGCAAGACCTCTTCTAAGGGACAGGTCCTCTTCTACAGGACCTGTTCTATGGGGCATATCCTTTTCTATGGGACAGGACTTCTTCTTTGGCAGCAGGACCTCTTCTGACAGATCCTCTTCTATGGGACATATCCTCTTCTATGGGACAGATCCACTTCTATGGGACAGGACCTCTTCTATGAGGCAGGAATTCTTCTATGTGAATGTTCCTGTTCAAAGGGACAGATCCTCTGCTATGGGACAGGACCTCTTCGACAGGACAGGTCCTCTTCTTCAGGGCAGAATCTGTTTAATGGGATAAATCCTCTTCTATTGGAGAGGGCCTCCTCTATGAGACAGACCCTCTTCTATGGCACATGACCTCTTCTATGGGACATGTCCTCTTTTTCAGGGCAAAACCTATTTTATGGGACAGATCCTCCTCTACTGGAGAAGGTCTCTTGTACGGGACAGACCCTCTTTTATGGGACAGGACCTCTTCTATGGGACAGACCCTCTTTTATGGGACAGGGCCTCTTCTATGGGACAAATCGTGTTCTACCGGGCAGATTCTTTTCTACGGGTCAGGACCTCTTCTACAGGCAGATCCTCCTCTTCAGGACAGGACCTATTTTGATGTATTTTTTTGACAGTAGATAGGACCTATAAGAAATATACAAAAAATTGTAACTTTTAAAAAGAAGTCCACTTTTTCATATATAGCAGCGCATGCACACTCTTAAAAGATTTTTTATATAAGGTGAGTTCATTAAAATTTTGATCAGTGTCCAGAATAGAAGGTGCTTATTTTATCCATTCTCTGTTGTGATTAAACTGCAGCTTCCACCATAAAAGTTCACCACTTGTGGAGAGGACCTCTTCTTCAGGAAAGGACCTCCTTTATGGGACAAGGTCTCTTCTATAACACAGATCCATCTCTACAAGTCCAATCCTCTTCCATAGGACAGGACCACTCCTACAGGACGAATCTTCTTCTATAGGTCGGGAGTACAGGACAAGCCTTGTGAGTTATCATACTATCGGAAAGGAATGTGTTGGAGGCGGGCCGGGGGCGGTGCTTGTCGGCATAGCGGAGTAAGGGGAAGACGAGAGAAGAAGAGGCGGGGCTGTGTATCACTCTGACATGATTGGTCTTCCTCTGATACTCCGTTCTCTGCTCCTCCCACTTTCCCCGTCACTCTCTCGATGGAGTCCCTGTGGTCCCGCCCCCCTAAACGTATTCCGTCATGTGCGTGTGACGTCACCAGACGGCGCTACACCCCTCAGCTGTGAGGAGAGAACCGGAGAACGGGGTGAGGTGCGGCCTACAGTGACCGAGAGAAAGCGGGGAGGTGAGGAGACTTCCGGAGGGTGTCTGTGTGACCGGGGACCCCCAGTGCTTCTGTATAATACTCCCCCGCTATATGATCTATATACTCCCCCTATAATGATCTATATACTCCCCTTCCCCTCTATGTGATCTATATATTCCCCTCCCCCTATATATGATCTATATACTCCCCCTATAATGATATATATACCCCTATCCCCTATATATGATCTATATACTCCCCTCCCCTATATATGATCTATATGCTCCCCCTATATATGATCTATATACTCCCCTTCCCCTCTATGTGATCTATATATTCCCCTCCCCCTATATATGATCTATATACTCCCCCTATAATGATCTATATACCCCTATCCCCTATATATGATCTATATACTCCCCTCCCCTATATATGATCTATATGCTCCCCCTATAATAATCTATATACTCCCCTTCCCCTCCATGTGATCTATATATTCCCCTCCCCCTATATATGATCTATATACTCCCCCTATAATGATCTATATACCCCTATCCCCTATATATGATCTATATACTCCCCTCCCCTATATTGATCTATATGCTCCCCCTATATATGATCTATATACTCTCCCTATATATGATCTATATACCCCTTCCCTTATATATAATCTATGTACTCCCCCTTCCCCTATATATAATCTATATACTCCCCTATATATAACCTATACACCCCCTCTATATATGATATATATATATATATACTCCACATCCCCTATATATGATCTATATACTCCCCTTCCCCTATACATGATCTCTATACTCACCTCCCCTATATATGATCTATATGCCCCCTATATTTGATGATCTCCATACTCCCCTCCCCCTATTTATGATCTCCATACACCCCCTCCCCTATATATGATCTATATACGCCCTCCCCTATCTATGATCTATATACTCCCCCTATATATGATCTATTTACACCCCCCCTGTATATGATCTATTTACTCCCCTCCCTCTATGACCTATATACTCCCCTCCCCTATATATAATCCCCTATATATTAGCTATATACACCCCTCCCCTATATATAAGCTAAATACCCCCCTCTCCATATATAATCTATATACTCCCTCTATATATTATCTATATACTTCTCTTCTTATATATGATCTATATACTCCCCCATATATGATCTATATACCCTCCTCACCCTATATATGATCTGTATACTCCCCCTCCCCATATATATGTGATCTATATACTCCCCTATTTATGATATATATATATACTCCCCTCCCCCTATATATGAGCTATATACTACCCCTCCCCTATATATGATATATATACTCCCCCCTATATATGATCTATATACTCCCCCTATATATGATCTATGTACTCCCATATATATAATATATATACTCCCACTCCCCTCTATATAGGATCTATTCACTCCCCTATATATGAGCTATATACTTCCCTATATATAATCAATATACTTCTCTCCCCTATATATGATCTGTATACTCTCTATATACCCCTCCCCTATATATATGATCTATATACTCCCCCTATGTATGATCTATATACTCCCCAATACATGATGTATATACTCTCACCCACCCTCTATATATGATCTATATACTTCCCATATATATATATATATATATATATACACACACCCCCATATATGATCTATATACTCCCCCTATATATGATCTATATACTCCCCTTTCCCTATATGTGATATATACTCCCCTCCCCTATATATGATCTACACACTCCCTTACCCTATATATGATCTATATACTCCCCTATATATGAGCTATATACTTCCCTCCCCCTATATATAATATACACACTCCCCCTCTATACATGAACTATATACTCCCCTTCCCCTATATATGATCTCTATACTCCCCTCTCCTATATATGATCTATACGCCCCTATATACGATGATCTATATACTCCCCCTATTTATGATCTACATACTCCCCTCCCCTATATATGATCTACATATTCCCTTCCCTATATATGATCGATACACCCCCTATATATGATGATCTATATACTCCCCTTCCCCTATATATGATGTATTTATTCCCCTTCCCTTATATGTGATTTATATACTCCCCTTCCCCAATATATGATCTATATACCCCCATTCCCCCCTACATATGAGCTATATACTCCCCTATATATCATCTATATACTTCTCTCCCCTATATATGATCTATGTACTCTCTATATACCTCCTCCCCCTATATATATGATCTATATACTCCCCCTATGTATGATCTATACACTCCCCCATATATGATGTATATACTCTCACCCACCCTCTATATATGATCTATATACTTCACTCCCTAATATATATATATGAGCTATATACTCCCCTTCCCCTATATATGGGATATATATACTTCCCTTCCCCTATATGTGACCTATACACTCCCCTTACCCTGTATATGAGCTATATACTCCCCCTATATATGATCTATATACTCCCCTCCCCCTATATATAATCTACACACTCCCCCTCTATATATGATCTATATACCCCCTTAGATATGATCTCTATACTCCCCTCTCCTATATATGATCTATACGCCCCTATATACGATGATCTATATACTCCCCCTATTTATTATCTACATACTCCCCCCCCCCCCTATATATGATCTACATATTCCCTTCCCTATATATGATCTATACACCCCCTATATATGATGATCTATATCAGGGTTCTCAAACTGGCGGCCCTCCAGCTGTTGCGAAACTACAAGTCCCATCATGCCCTTGCCTGTGGGAGTCAAGCTTGTAACTGTAAGCCTTGCAATGCCTCATGGGACTTGTAGTTTTGCAACAGCTGGAGGGCCAACAGTTTGAGACCTCTGATCTATATACTCCCCTTCCCCTATATATGATGTATTTACTCCCCTTCCCTTATATATGATTTATATACTCCCCTCCCCCTTTGTATGATTTACTTGCTCCCCTTCCTCTATGATTCATATACTCCCCCTCTATAAATTATATATGTATACAGTAGATATAAAAAGTCTACACACCCCTGTTTTAAAATGTCAGGTTTCTGTGATGTAAAAAAATGAGAGAAAGATAAATCATTTCAGAACTTTTCCCACCTTTAGGCTGGGTTCACACTGCTGCGATGCGGGAACGCTGCGCATCTACTGCGGGTTCCCGCATCGCATGCCTCCTGCCGGCAGTTCACACTGCCCTATGCAAACTGTTGGGACTGTCATTGAAAAGTTAATGACACCCCCAGATCAGTTCACATATCGCAGTGCGATCTGCAAACTCGGACAGGAATCGGAGCGCATGGTGTGAACACCCATGCCATCCCATTCTGCTGCAGACCAAAAAAAGGGTCCTGTGCGAGTTTGCGGCGGGTGCGATGCGAATTCAGCCATACTATCTGTATGACTGAACTCGCATCACACAGAGATCAGATGTAATTTGCACTGCAGTGCGAATCACATCTGATCTTGTCACCGCAGCAGTGTGAACCCAGCCTTAATATGACCTATAAACTGTACAACTCGGTTTAAAAAGGTAAAAATAAAAAAAATGAAATAATGTGGTTGCATAAGTGTGCACACCCTCTAATAGCTGGGGCGTAGCTTTGTTCAGAATAAAGCAATCACATTCAAACTGATGTTATATAGGAGTCAGTACACATCTGCCATCATTTAGAGTGCCTCTGATTAACCCCAAATAAAGTTCAGCTGTTCTCGTAGGTCTTTCCTGACATTTTCTTAGTCGCGTCCTACAGCAAAAGCCATGGTCCACAGAGAGCTTCCAAAGCATCAGAGGGATCTCATTGTTAAAAAGGTATCAGTCAGGAGAAGAGTACAAAATGATTTCCAAGGCATCAGATATACCACGGAACACGGTGAAGACAGTCATCATCAAGTGGAGAAAATATGGCACAGCAGTGACATCGCCAAGAACTGGACGTCCCTCCAAAATTGATGAAAAGAAAACCGGTCAGGGAGGCGGCCAAGAGAGCTACAGCAACATTGCAGGAGCTGCAGGAATATCTGGCAAGTACTGGCTGTGTGGTACATGTGACAACAATCGCCCGTATTCTTCATATGTCTGGGCTATGAGGTAGAGTGGAAAGACGGAAGCCTTTTCTTGTGAAGAAAAACATCCAAGCCCGGTTACATTTTGCAAAAACGCATCTGAAGTCTCCCAAAAGCCTGTGGGAAAAGGTGTTCTGGTCTGAGCTTTCTGGCCATAATTCCAAAAGATATGAACAACACCAAGAGACCACCATGAATCAATGAAATACTTGTATAGCGCACAACGCAAACTGAATCGCCTCTAGGCGCTGTGGCGAGCTTTGATCATCAGCTAGAAGAGGAAGGTCTTGAGTTTTTTTCCTAAAGGCCAGGTGATTTTCTTCCAGGCGGATGTTGATTGGTAGAGCATTCCATAGCCGAGGCCCTTGGACAGCGAATCTCCGATCACCCTTGGATTTATACCGGGCTTTGGGCACGAGGAGGAGGTTTTTGTTGGCTGATGGAAGACTGCGGTTTGGTGTGTAATGATTTATTTTCTCCATTAGGTATTGCAGAGCTTCTCTATGCACGCATTTGTGGGTGAGGCAAAGGGTCTTGAACGTGATCCGATTTTTTACGGTTAGCCAATGTAAGCTCCTCAGCGAAGGAGAGATGGATTCCCAGGGTTTTTTTCCTGTTATCAGCCTTGCCGCCGTGTTTTGGATCAGTTGTAATCGCGCAAGTTGATGTTGTGGTAATCCTATGTAAAGCGAGTTTGCTTAGTCCAGTCGTGAATTAACGATTGTTCCAACTACCACTGCTTTGTCATTCTTTGGGATAAAAGGGATGAGTCTGCGTAAGCATGCGTAGCAGATGGTGAGATCCACTGACTACAGATCCTAATTGCGCATCCATTGACATTTGTGAGTCTAAACTAACCCCGAGACTCTTAGTCTTGGTCCTTGGGGAGAGACTCTTAGTCTTGGTCCTTGGGGAGAGACTCTTAGCCTTGGTCCTTGGGGAGAGACTCTTAGCCTTGGTCCTTGGGGAGAGACTCTTAGCCTTGGTCCTTGGGGAGAGACTCTTAGCCTTGGTCCTTGGGGAGAGACTCTTAGCCTTGGTCCTTGGGGAGAGACTCTTAGCCTTGGTCCTTGGGGAGAGACTCTTAGCCTTGGTCCTTGGGGAGAGACTCTTAGCCTTGGTCCTTGGGGAGAGACTCTTAGCCTTGGTCCTTGGGGAGAGACTCTTAGCCTTGGTCCTTGGGGAGAGACTCTTAGCCTTGGTCCTTGGGGAGAGACTCTTAGCCTTGGTCCTTGGGGAGAGACTCTTAGCCTTGGTCCTTGGGGAGAGACTCTTAGCCTTGGTCCTTGGGGAGAGACTCTTAGCCTTGGTCCTTGGGGAGAGACTCTTAGCCTTGGTCCTTGGGGAGATGGTCTGCCCAAAGACGGCGGGTGGAGTCCAGGAGGTTTTGGTTACGGCATTATGATTTGGGTGTAAGATAAGAAGCTCTGTCTTTGATTCGTTGAGTTTGAGGGAGTTGGTGGTCATCCAGTCTTCTATTAAATTGAGGCAATTTTCTAGTTGTTGGTGGTGATCTTTTTGTCCAGTGATACGGAAATAAAGTTGCGTGTCATCAGCGTACGAGTGGAAGCGGAGGTCTGAACATCTGATAATTTTGGAGGAGTGGGCGGATGTAAATGTTGAAGAGAACTGGTGACAAGAATGATCCTTGAGGGACTCCGCAAGGTGACTGCCCGGGATTCAGAGAAGAATTTTCCTAGTTTCACTGTCTGTGACCGATTTCCTAGGAAGGACGCAAACCATTGGAGATCTACGTCTTGGACTCCGACTACTTCTGTGAGGTGGACGAGTAGAGTATTGTGATCTACTGTATCAAACGCTGCACTTAGGTCTAACAGTACCAAGAGACATGACTCTCCGTCATCCACTGCTTTGAGGGCGTCATCCCAAATCTTAAGGAGTGCTGTTTCTGTTCCATGACCGACCTGGGCGGAAGCCTGATTGCAGCGTGTCCAGGAGTTTGTGTGTATCCAGGTGGAGTTGTAACTGTTGTACTACAGCTTTCTCCGTGATCTTGGAAATGGTGTTAAGGCTTGTAATTGGCCTACGGTTGTTTGGGTCCTGAGGGTCCAGGTTAGGTTTCTTTAGCAGAGGTTTGACGATGCCTTGTTTGAAGGTGCTAGGAACGATCCCTTCTTGGAATGATTGGTTTATGACAGGGATCCTCAAACTACGGCCCTCCAGCTGTTGAGAAACTACACATCCCATGAGGCATTGTAAAACTCTGACATTCACAGACATGACTAGGCATGATGGGAATTGTAGTTTCTGAACAACTGGAGGGCCATAGTTTGGAGACCCATGGTTTATGAGGTGCGTTATAGTGGGAGCTACGATGTCGGAAAATTCTTTCAGTAGTTTTGTGGGAATGATGTCAATTGGTGAGGTACTGTCACGAAGTTTATTGATGATGTTTTTTGTGGTGTCCGCGGTAATTGGGGTCAGTGAAAATTTCGGCGGTTGTGGAATGTTGGTGTAGATATCCTCTTTTTTTTGTTTTTGATGGCTGAGGTTGGCTGTTTTCTTCTGACAAATTGTTTTCCTGATGGTTTCGACTTTATCGATGAAGATACCAACCGTGGAGCATGGTGGTGGCAGCATCGTGCTTTGGGGCTGTTTTTCTTCAGCTGGAACAGGGACCCTAGTCAAGTTAGAAGGAATTATGAACAGTTCCAAATATCAGTCAATATTGGCACAAAACCTTCAGGCTAGAAAGCTGAACGTGAAGAGGAACTTCATCTTTCAGTATGACAACGACCCAAAGCGCAGTAGGACCTTGGATAACCACTTCGCATCCAGGCCAATTCTGACATTTCTCTCCTACATGTAAAATTCCTAATTTTTTTGCTAGAAAATTACATAGAACCCCCAAACATTATATATGTTTTTTTTTTAGCAAAGACCCTAGAGAATACAATGGCGCTCGTTGCAACTTTTTTTTATCTCGCACGGTATTTGCGCAGCAATTTTTCGAACACGTTTTTTTCAGAAAAAAAACTGTTTCATGCTTAAAAAAAAAAAAAAACAAACAGTGAAGTTAGCCCAATTTTTTTGCATAATGTGAAAGAGGAGGATACGCCGAGTAAATAGATACCCAACATGTCACGCTTCAAAATTGCACGCGCTTGTGGAATGGCGCCAAACTTTGGTATTTAAAAATCCCCATAGGCGACGCTTTAATTTTTTTTACTGGTTACATATTTTGGGTTACAGAGGAGGTCTAGGGCTAGAATTATTGCTCTCACTCTAACGTGCGCGGCAATACCTCACATGTGTGGTTTGAACACCGTTTTCATATGTGGGCGGGACTTACGCATGCGTTCGCTTCTGTGTGCGAGCTCACGGGGACAGGGGCGCTTTAAATTTTTTTTTTTTTTTTTTTTGTTTTATTTTTTTTTTTTTAGTTTTATACTTAAAAAAATAAAAAATAAAAATTGATGACTTTTATTCCTATTACAAGGAATGTAAACATCCCTAGTAATAGGAATATGGCACGATCGGACCTATTTACAGTGAGATATGGGGTCAATAAGACCCCATATCTCACCTCTAGGCTGGGAAGAATTAAAAAAAAAAAAAAAAAAAAAAAACGATCCTGGCTTCCTAGCCAGATCGGCGCCGTTAATTTGAATACCGAGGCCGGGCGTGACGTCATAACATCGCGCCCGGCCTCCAAACGATCATAGAGACTCCGGGGACAATCTAGTCCGCCGGAAATCTCTATGGTTGCTTGCTGGGGCCGGCGGATCCTGTGACCGACTCACCGATGAAAACGGTGAGTCGATAGAAGCACCGGCGGGAGGGGGGGGGCGTCCCCTCCCGCCGCCCGTAAGAACGATCAAGCGGCGGAACAGCCGCTATGATCGTTCTTATGGTGCAGGGAATCGCCGGCTGAAAATGGCAATATCTGAATGAGGTCTGTGGCCTCAGGCATCATTTAGATATAACCACTGAAAGCCCATGACGTCAATAGATGTAGTGTGGGAACCAAGTGGTTAACGAGTAACGCGGCTAACGAGCGTTTTGAAAGACGAGCAACTTTTTTTCTTTTTTTTTTATTCTGACTTGGTTTGCCAGTGTTGTCTCACAAAACGTGCAGGATTCAAGCTAATGGGGTGTGCAGTACCGCATTTGGCCAGAGGTGCAGGGGGCGCCGGGGACACTTTTGGAATCACTCAGAAATACTGGGAAACCCTCGCAAATACTCAGTTCCTGAGTGTTTCTGAGCCTTTCTGAGGCTTTCCGAGTTCAGTTGAATATTTCCGAGGCTCTCTGCCCCCCCCCCCACACCTCTGGCCACATGCGGTATTGCATGCAATAGAAGTCAGTACGGAACGAACTATCTTCGTTTCCATTGGCTTCTATGGGGAAACTGGCTTTGATATGCAATTGCTTTGGATTACAATCATTCTCCTGGAACAGATTATGCCCGTAATCCAAGGTTCCACTGTATACATCCAAATCAACAAAGGAACGGCTTCACCAGAAGAAAATGAACGTTTTTGGAATGGCCCAGACCATGAAGAGGGCCGTGCACAGAAGATGCCCTCGCAATCTGACAGATTTGGCATGTTTTTGCAAAGAAGAGCGGGCAAATCTTGCCAAGTCGAGATGCGCCATGCTGATAGACTCATAGCCAAAAAAGACAGAGTTCTGTAATAAAATCAGAAGGTTTTATGCAGCCATATTATTTTATTTTTACTTCCCTCCACCTAACTGAGCCGCCACCGGCTGAGTTGTACAGCTCATAGGTCACATTGAAGGCGGGAAAAGTTGGCAAACTATTTCTTTGTCTCATTTTTTTTTGTACACTACAGAAACCTGACATTTTAAAGGGTGTGTAGACTTTTTATATCCTCTGTATTAGGGGCCAACCAATTATTGGTGCCGATATTCACTTTTTTTTTTTTTCTTTTTGAAGCATCGTTATCCATCACAAAACTTGCCGAAAACTTACCGATATTGCTTCAAGGAGTTGTAGCTGCAGGCATCACGCCAGTACCGTTCTTTTATAGCAGCCGGTTGGCTTTCTTGTAATAACAACCCATGTGGCTAAGCAGCCGCTTGACTGTTGTTACAAGCAGTGGGAGGGGATGTTCCCGTCCCCCCGCTCGCCCCGGACTTTCCCGTCCCACCACTTGCCCAGAGCCACCACACCCGCCGGCTGGCCGAAGATCCGAACAAAGCACATGATCTAGTAACCTGGAAGCGATGTCATGACATCATTTCCGGATTACTGACATCTTAAGAGCCCTTTCACACTGAGTCGCTGCCGGCGTCTGCATTTAAGCCGTGCTATTCGGCCGCTAGCGAGGCGGTTTTAACACCCCCCCCCCCGCTAGTGGTTGAAAAGGGGTTAAATCCGCCCGCAAATGCCCCATTGATTTCAATTTGGAGCAGCGGTGGAGGAGCGGTGAGTTCACCGCTCCTTCACCACTCCAAAGAAGCTGCTGGCAGGATTTTTTCTGATGCTCTGCCAGCGCACCGCTCCAGTGGGCTTTCACACTGGAGTGAATGGAGCAGCTGTTTAAAACCCCTTTCACACCACACCACCCATAGTGTGGGCGGTAAAACGCTGCTAATTTTAGGCCGCTAGCAGGGCTCTTTTACCCACCGCTAGCGGCCGAGAAAGGGTTAAAACCGGCGGCAATATGCTGCAATAGCGGCGTTTTGCTGGCGGTATTATAGCACTGCCCCATTGATTTCAATGGGGAGCAGCGGTGGAGGAGCGGTAAACACACCGCTCCTTCACCGCTCCAAAGAAGCTGCTGGCAGGACTTTTTTCTGACGTCCTGCCAGCGCACCGCTGTAGTGTGAAAGCCCTCGGGGCTTTCACACTACAGACAGTGGTGCAGCTTTTTTAGGGCAGATTGTAGACGCTATTTCTAATGCTATAGCGCCTGTAAAACGTCCTGGTGTGAAAGGGGTCTTAAGGCGTTTTGCAGGCGCTATTTTTAACGCTATAGTACCTGCAAAAGGCTCCAGTGTGAAAGGGGTCTAAAAGCGCCAGTTTAAAAAAAATTGGGCAGAGGAGGGGTTTGGGGTCTTATAGGCCCCATATCTCTCCATAAAGAGTACCTGTCACTGCCTAATTACTGTAAAAAGGGATGTTTACATTCCTTGTGACAGCAATAAAGTGATTTAAAAAAAAAATAAAAAAATGAAAAGGACCATATAAAAATTTAAAATGTACAGAATATCGACACCTGCTATCTGCCTGAAAGGCAGATAAAAAAAAAATCTGTATCGCCCATTAAAAAATGATATTGGGCGATCCCTGCACACTTTATGCACCCCTCCCTATATATGTATGTATGTATGTATGTATATATAACAACCCCTTCCGAGATATAGATAGATATCGAGATAGAGATATCGATCTCTCTATATATAGATACATACGTATATCTCTCTCTATATATTATATATATATATATATATATATATATATGTGTGTGTGTGTGTGTATAATATATATAATTACACACACACACCCTTCCCCCCTCTATATTAGTGATAGGTTAGTGTTTGGTTGAAGCCATTTATTATCAATCAGCTGTGTTTACTCTCTCTCTAAATTATAATGACAACAGAAACTACCCAAATGTCCCTGATCAAAAGTTTACATACCCCAGTTCTTAATACTGTGTAATGCCCCCCTTTAACATCAATGACAGCTTGAAGTCTTTTGTGGTATTTGTGGATGAGGCCTTTTATCTTCTCAGATGGTGAAGCTGCCCATATCTCTTGGCAAAAAAGCCTCCAGTCCCTGTAAATTCTCGGGCTGTCTTGCATGAACGGCACGTTTTGAGATCTCCCCAGGGTGGCTCAATGATATTGAGGTCAGGAGACTGAGATGGCAACTCCAGAACCTTCACTTTATTCTGCTGTAGCCAATGACAGGTCCACTTGGCCTTGTGTTTTTTGGATAATTGCCATGTTGGAATGTCCAAGTACGTCCCATGCGCAGCTTCCTGGCTGATGAATGCAAATGTTCCTTCAGTATTTTTTGATAACATACTGCATTCATCTTGCCATTAATTTTGACCAAATTTCCTGTGCCTTTTGTAGGTCACACATCCCCAAAACATCAGCGATCCAGATCCGTGTTTCATAGTAGGAATGGTGGACCTTTCATCATAGGCCTTGTTGACTCCTCTCCAGATGTAGTGTTTATGGTTGTAGCCCAAAAGCTCAATTTTAGTCTCATCACTCCAAATGACTTTGTGCCGGAAGGTTTGAGGCTTGTCTCTGTGCTGTTTGGCGTATTGTAAGCGGGATACTTTGTGACATTTGTGTAGTAATGGCTTTCTTCTTGTGACTCAACCATGCAGCCCATCTTTCTTCAAGTGCCTCCTTATTGTGCATCTTGAAACACATGTTCTCAGTCCTATATTTCACCTGAAGTTATTTGTGGGTTTTTCTTTGAATCCCAAACAATTTTCCTGGCAGTTGTGGCTGAAATTTTAGTTGGTCTACCTGACCGTGGTTTGATTTCAACGGAACCCCTCATTTCCCACTTTGCTATCTTTTCATATCCCTTTCCTGTTTTATACAGTTCAACTACCTTTTCCCTCAGATCTTTGGACAATTCTTTTGCTCTCCCCATGACTCAGAATTCAGAAACGTCAGTGCAGCACTGGATGAAAGATGCAAGGGTCTGTCAGGAGTCCAGAAACGTATTTACCTTTTATACACACACACTAATTGCAAGCAAACAGATCACAGGTGAGGATGGTTACCTTGTTAATAGCCATTTAAACCCCTTTGTGTTAACGTATATGCATGTTATCAGGCCAAAATCACCAGGGTATGTAAACCTTTGATCAGGGTCATTTGAGTAGTTTCTTTTGCCCTTGTGATATAAAAATAGTAAACACAGTTGATTGATAATAAATGGCTTCAGCCAAACACTAACCATGAGTGAAAGAAATGTTTTTGTGTTATTCATATTCTCTTAAAAATGGCCAAGAAATCATAAATTCTGCCAGGGTATGTAAACTTATGAGCACAACTGTGTATATAAATAAAAAAAATAAATGTATAACTATATACACACACACACACATTAGGGTATGTTCCTCTGGTTCTTTTGGATCCTCTCCCTCATCAGCATTTGATCCCAGGGTTCTATTGGTTCCTCTCCCTCAGTAGGGTGTGATCCTTGGATACTATTGGTTCCTTTCCTTCATTAGTGTGTGATCCTTGGGTTGTCTTGTTCCTTTCCCTCCTTGGGGTGTATTCCTCGAGTACCTTTGGATCCTCGCCCTCATCAGGGTTTGATCCTCGGGTTCTCTTGGTTCCTCTCCCTCATCAGGGTGGGATCCTCGGATTCTCTTGGTTCCTTTCCCTCAGTAGGATGTGATCCTCGGGTTCTCTTGGTTCCTCTTCCTCAGTAGACTACGGAGTGATCCTTGGGTTGTCTTGGTTCCTCTGCCTCATTAGGGTGTGATCCTTGGGTTGTCTTGGTTCCTCTGCCTCATTGGGGTGCGATCCTGGGATTCTTTTGATTCCTCTCCCTCATCAGAATGTGATCCTCGGGTTCTTTTGGTTCCTCTCCCTTGTTAGGGTGTGATCCTTTGGTTTTCTTGGTTCCTCTCCCTCATTGGGGTTGGCTCCTCAGGTTCTCTTTGTTTCTCTCCTTCATTAGAGTAGGATGCTTTGGCTCTCTATGATTCCTTTCCCTCGCTGGGGTGTAATCCTTTTTTCTTTTGGTTCCTCTCCTTCATTAGGGTGCAATCTTCGGGTTCATTCTTCGGAATGTCTTGGTTCATCCCCCTCATAGGGTTCAAAGCTTGACTTCTCTTGGCATCCGGTGTCTCTTTAGGGTGTGATCTTTGGATTGTCTTGGTTCATCTGCATCATTAGGGTGAGATCCTTGGGTTGTCTTGGTTCCTGTGCTTCATTGGGGTGTGATCCTTGGGTTATCTTGGTTCCCTTTGCCTCATTAGGGTGTGCTCCTTGGGTTGTCTTGGTTCCTTTGCCTCATTTAGATGTGATCCTTGGATTGCCTTTGTTCCTCTCCCTCGTTAGGGTGCGATCCTTGGATTGTCTTGGTTCCTTTGCCTCCTTAGGGTGTGCTCCCTGGGTTCTTTTGGATCCTCTCCCTCATCAGGGTGGGATCCTCGGATTCTCTTGGTTCCTTTCCCTCAGTAGGATGTGATCCTCGGGTTCTCTTGGTTCCTCTTCCTCAGTAGACTACGGAGTGATCCTTGGGTTGTCTTGGTTCCTCTGCCTCATTAGGGTGTGATCCTTGGGTTGTCTTGGTTCCTCTGCCTCATTGGGGTGCGATCCTGGGATTCTTTTGATTCCTCTCCCTCATCAGAATGTGATCCTCGGGTTCTTTTGGTTCCTCTCCCTTGTTAGGGTGTGATCCTTTGGTTTTCTTGGTTCCTCTCCCTCATTGGGGTTGGCTCCTCAGGTTCTCTTTGTTTCTCTCCTTCATTAGAGTAGGATGCTTTGGCTCTCTATGATTCCTTTCCCTCGCTGGGGTGTAATCCTTTTTTCTTTTGGTTCCTCTCCTTCATTAGGGTGCAATCTTCGGGTTCATTCTTCGGAATGTCTTGGTTCATCCCCCTCATAGGGTTCAAAGCTTGACTTCTCTTGGCATCCGGTGTCTCTTTAGGGTGTGATCTTTGGATTGTCTTGGTTCATCTGCATCATTAGGGTGAGATCCTTGGGTTGTCTTGGTTCCTGTGCTTCATTGGGGTGTGATCCTTGGGTTATCTTGGTTCCCTTTGCCTCATTAGGGTGTGCTCCTTGGGTTGTCTTGGTTCCTTTGCCTCATTTAGATGTGATCCTTGGATTGCCTTTGTTCCTCTCCCTCGTTAGGGTGCGATCCTTGGATTGTCTTGGTTCCTTTGCCTCCTTAGGGTGTGCTCCCTGGGTTCTTTTGGATCCTCTCCCTCATCAGGGTGTGATCCTTGGGTTCTTTTGGTTCCTATCCCTTGTTAGGGTGCGATCCTCTTTTTTTTTTTTTCTTGGCTTCTCAGGTTTTCTCCTTCATGATGGTGGGATCCTTTTGGCTCTCTATGGTTACTTTCCCTCATTAGGTGTAATCCTTTTTTTCTTTTGCTTCCTCTCCTTCATTAGGGTGCAATCCTCTGGTTCATTTGGTTCATTCTTTGGAATGTCTTGGTTCCTCTCCCTCATAGGGTTCTAAGCTTGAGCTCTCTTGGTTTCTGGGCCTCTTTAGGGTGTGATCTTTGGATTGTCTTATTTCCTCTGACTC
This sequence comes from Lithobates pipiens, assembly GCF_037356315.1. Lineage (NCBI taxonomy): Eukaryota > Metazoa > Chordata > Amphibia > Anura > Ranidae > Lithobates > Lithobates pipiens. Next base: position 617,217,744 of record NW_027507758.1, on the reverse strand, counting down.
ATTAGGGTGTGGGGCCTTTGGGTTTTCTTGGTTCCTCTGCCTCATTGGGGTGGGATCCTCAGGTTATTTTGGTCCTTCTGCCTCATTAGGGTGTGATCCTTGGATTGTCTTGGTTCCTCTGCCTCTGGGTTGTGAACCTTGGATTGTCTTGGTTCCTCAGCCTCATCAGGGTATGATCCATGGGTTCTGTTGGTTCCTCTGCCTCATTAGTGTGGGATCCTTGGGTTCTGTTGGTTCCTCTGCCTCAGTAGTGTGGGATCCTTGAATTGTCTTGGTTTCTCTGCCTCAGTGGTGTGGGATCCTTGGATTGTCTTGGTTCCTCTACCTCATTAGGGTGTGATCCTTGGGTTCTCTTGGTTCCTCTGTCCTCATTAAGGTGTGAACCTCTGGTTCTCTTGGTTCCTCTGCCTCATTAGGGTGTGATCCTTGGGTTCTCTTGGTTCTTCTGCCTCATTAGACTCTGCTTGTCAGATTCTTTCCGGTCTTCTACTGTATTGTTTTCTAGGGTTGTCCCCAGGCTTTTTTTTTTTTTTTTTTATAGGTGCCTCCGGCCTTGTGCCTTCCTTAGTCTACAGCCTTGGGTCATCTATCAGATCTTGTGTTTTTGTGTTTTCCAGGCGCTGGTCCTTAGCTTTCTGGCAGAATCTGAATCAATCTAAAGCAATGTCAGAAGGGGAGAATAAAGGGGCTGGCACAGGCTCTGACCCCAAATCGGAAAGTGTGGCGTCCATGTCCCCTCCAGTGAGCGCCCCGGCAGTGACAGCCACAGAAGAGGAAGAGGAGGAGAGTGAAGACGAATCTGAGATTCTGGAGGAGTCTCCCTGTGGACGCTGGCAGAAGAGGCGAGAAGAGGTGGGTTCATTTAGTGCCTATCTAAGAATGTGAATGACTGGCACACGATGCATAAGTGTTGGTGTCTCTGTATGGGTGGCCCCTTTAACTATGGTCAGCTGACTATCAAGAGTTGTTCATAAAGTGTAACTCCAGCCAAAACTGATGCAGCTTTTTAAGCATAATCTGTGTTGAAAAGCGCAAAATCGAATAGACTCCCAATGTCCTCCCATCAGTAAGCATGTTTTGAAGGACAACCCTTCTTTCTCCAACCTCATAGAGATTGGAGAAAGAAGGGTTGTCCTTCGAAACATGCTTACTCATGGGAGGACATTGGGGGTTGTTGGCTCCCTTGCGATGGTAATAATGTTAAAAATGTAAAAAATAAAATGGTTTAAGCACCCTAGTCACCCTCGTGCACACCCCATATAAAAAGCATGGGGCATGTACACATATGCTATCCTCATGAATGTTGTAGCCATAGTCCTCAGTTAACTCTAAATTTATAAACCTGTAAAGGCTTTTAAAGCGTCATCTATGGAGAATTTTGGATACCGTCTTTTTCTGCGATCCCAGGAGCAGATTTAAGATTTGACATGTTTGGTGTCTGTTTACTCGATGCAGCCCAATGTTTTATACAACCCCAATTAAAAAAACTGAATGCAATGATTTGAAAATCTCATAAACCCTATTTTATTACCAGTAGAAAACACATCAAATGTTTAACCACTTATTCTGACACTTTGTTTATCTGTAAAAAATCATATTTTTTTTTGCTAAAAAAATTACTTTGAGCCACCAAACATTATATGGATGGAAAGGGGGGTGTTGACATAGTTGCAGGGTGCACAATTGATTAGTAATGACTTATGGTGGTAAGAATTTGGGAGGTGGGGTGCTATTTGAAAATGTGTCCAGTGCTATAGCGTTCTCTTTTGTACTGTAAGCAGCAGGGAAGGGAATCTGCCCAATCTGTATGGCAAGTGCAATTGGAGGTTCTCCGATGGAGCTGCAGGGGGGTGCTAACATTTTTTTTCCCTTGCTTTCTTTTTGTCAGCCTCTTCCCATCTTTCCGGACTCTTACTCTCTCTCTGCCGGCCTCCCATTCTCTTTCTCTCCCCCTGATCTCTGTTTCTCACCCCCTGTGCTCCCTGTCTCCCTGGCTCGCGTGCTGTTTCTGTCACTCTCTCCCCCTGCTCCCGCGCTCACTCTCCCCCTCCCTTGCTGTCTCTCTCCCCGATTCCCCACACACACACACACACACACACACACACACACACACACACACACACACACACACACACACCTGCCTCTCTCTGGTCTTCTCTGTCTCCCCTTTTTCTGCTGTTAGTAAAGAGTTGATATGTCCCATCATCTCTCCCCCCCCCCGCGCTCTCCCCCCCCCCCGCGCTCTCCCCCCCGCGCTCTCCCCCCCGCGCTCTCCCCCCCCGCGCTCTCTCCCCCCCCCGCACTTCTCTTCCCCCCCCGCGCGCTTCTCTTTCCCCCCGCGCTTCTCTTTCCCCCCCCCGCGCTTCTCTTTCCCCCCCCCGCGCTTCTCTTTCCCCCCCCGCGCTTCTCTTTCCCCCCCCGCGCTTCTCTTTCCCCCCCGCGCTTCTCTTCCCCCCCCCCGCGCTTCTCTTCCCCCCCCCCCGCGCTTCTCTTTCCCCCCCGCGCTTCTCTTTCCCCCCCGCGCTTCTCTTTCCCCCCCCCCGCGCTTCTCTTTCCCCCCCCCGCGCTTCTCTTTCCCCCCCCCGCGCTTCTCTTTCCCCCCCCCCGCGCTTCTCTTTCCCCCCCCCGCGCTTCTCTTCCCCCCCCCCGCGCTTCTCTCCCCCCCCCGCGCTTCTCTCCCCCCCCCGCGCTTCTCTCCCCCCCCGCGCTTCTCTCCCCCCCCGCGCTTCTCTTTCCCCCCCCCCCGCACTTCTCTTTCCCCCCCCCGCGCTTCTCTTTCCCCCCCCCGCGCTTCTCTTTCCCCCCCCGCGCTTCTCTTTCCCCCCCCCCGCGCTTCTCTTTCCCCCCCCGCGCTTCTCTTTCCCCCCCCGCGCTTCTCTTTCCCCCCCCGCGCTTCTCTTCCCCCCCCCCGCGCTTCTCTTTCCCCCCCCCGCGCTTCTCTTTCCCCCCCCCGCGCTTCTCTTTCCCCCCCCCCGCGCTTCTCTTTCCCCCCCGCGCTTCTCTTTCCCCCCCGCGCTTCTCTTTCCCCCCCCCGCGCTTCTCTTTCCCCCCCCCGCGCTTCTCTTTCCCCCCCCGCGCTTCTCTTTCCCCCCCCCGCTTCTCTTTCCCCCCCCGCTTCTCTTTCCCCCCCCCGCTTCTCTCCCCCCCCCCGCGCTTCTCTCCCCCCCCCCGCGCTTCTCTCCCCCCCCCGCGCTTCTCTCCCCCCCCCTGCTTCTCTCCCCCCCCCCGCGCTTCTCTTTCCCCCCCCCCCGCGCTTCTCTTTCCCCCCCCCGCGCTTCTCTTTCCCCCCCCCGCGCTTCTCTTTCCCCCCCCGCGCTTCTCTTCCCCCCCCCCGCTTCTCTTTCCCCCCCCGCGCTTCTCTCCCCCCCCCCGCGCTTCTCCCCCCCCCCCCGCGCTTCTCTCCCCCCCCCGCGCTTCTCTCCCCCCCGCTTCTCTCCCCCCCCCCCCCTGCTTCTCTCCCCCCCCGCGCTTCTCTTTCCCCCCCCCCCGCGCTTCTCTTTCCCCCCCCCGCGCTTCTCTTTCCCCCCCCGCGCTTCTCTTTCCCCCCCCGCGCTTCTCTTCCCCATCCCCCCCCCCGCGCTTCCCCGCGCTTCTCTTTCCCCCCCGCGCTTCCCTTCCCCCCCCCGCGCTTCTCTTTCCCCCCCCCGCGCTTCTCTTCCCCCCCCGCGCTTCTCTTTCCCCCCCGCGCTTCTCTTTCCCCCCCGCGCTTCTCTTTCCCCCCCGCGCTTCTCTTTCCCCCCCCGCGCTTCTCTTTCCCCCCCCCGCGCTTCTCTTCCCCCCCCCCCGCGCTTCTCTTTCCCCCCCCCGCGCTTCTCTTTCCCCCCCCCGCGCTTCTCTTTCCCCCCCCGCGCTTCTCTTTCCCCCCCGCGCTTCTCTTTCCCCCCCCCGCGCTTCTCTTTCCCCCCCCCGCGCTTCTCTTTCCCCCCCCGCGCTTCTCTTTCCCCCCCCCCGCTTCTCTTTCCCCCCCCGCTTCTCTTTCCCCCCCCCGCTTCTCTCCCCCCCCCCCGCGCTTCTCTCCCCCCCCCCGCGCTTCTCTCCCCCCCCCGCGCTTCTCTCCCCCCCCCTGCTTCTCTCCCCCCCCCCCGCGCTTCTCTTTCCCCCCCCCCCCGCGCTTCTCTTTCCCCCCCCCGCGCTTCTCTTTCCCCCCCCCGCGCTTCTCTTTCCCCCCCCGCGCTTCTCTTCCCCCCCCCCGCTTCTCTTTCCCCCCCCCGCGCTTCTCTCCCCCCCCCGCGCTTCTCTCCCCCCCCCCCGCGCTTCTCTCCCCCCCCCGCGCTTCTCTCCCCCCGCTTCTCTCCCCCCCCCCCTGCTTCTCTCCCCCCCCGCGCTTCTCTTTCCCCCCCCCCGCGCTTCTCTTTCCCCCCCCGCGCTTCTCTTTCCCCCCCCGCGCTTCTCTTTCCCCCCCGCGCTTCTCTTCCCCATCCCCCCCCCCCGCGCTTCCCCGCGCTTCTCTTTCCCCCCCGCGCTTCCCTTCCCCCCCCCGCGCTTCTCTTCCCCCCCCCGCGCTTCTCTTCCCCCCCCCGCGCTTCTCTTTCCCCCCCCGCGCTTCTCTTTCCCCCCCGCGCTTCTCTTTCCCCCCCGCGCTTCTCTTTCCCCCCTCCGCGCTTCCCTTCCCCCCCCCGCGCTTCTCTTTCCCCCCCCCCGCGCTTCTCTTTCCCCCCCCCGCGCTTCTCTTTCCCCCCCCGCGCTTCTCTTTCCCCCCCCCGCGCTTCTCTTTCCCCCCCCCCGCGCTTCTCTTCCCCCCCCCCCCGCGCTTCCCCGCGCTTCTCTTTCCCCCCCGCGCTTCCCTTCCCCCCCCCCGCGCTTCTCTTTCCCCCCCGCGCTTCTCTTCCCCCCCCCCGCGCTTCTCTTCCCCCCCCCCCGCGCTTCTCTTCCCCCCCCCCGCGCTTCTCTTCCCCCCCCCCGCGCTTCTCTTCCCCCCCCCGCGCTTCTCTTCCCCCCCCCCCGCGCTTCTCTTTCCCCCCCGCGCTTCTCTTTCCCCCCCGCGCTTCTCTTTCCCCCCCGCGCTTCTCTTTCCCCCCCGCGCTTCTCTTTCCCCCCTCCGCGCTTCCCTTCCCCCCCCCGCGCTTCTCTTTCCCCCCCCGCGCTTCTCTTTCCCCCCCCGCGCTTCCCTTCCCCCCCGCGCTTCTCTTTCCCCCCCGCGCTTCTCTTTCCCCCCTCCGCGCTTCTCTTTCCCCCCTCCGCGCTTCTCTTTCCCCCCTCCGCGCTTCTCTTTCCCCCCCCGCGCTTCTCTTACCCCCCTCCGCGCTTCTCTTTCCCCCCTCCGCGCTTCTCTTTCCCCCCCCGCGCGCTTCTCTTTCCCCCCCCCGCGCGCTTCTCTTTCCCCCCCCGCGCGCTTCTCTTTCCCCCCCGCGCGCTTCTCTTTCCCCCCCGCGCGCTTCTCTTTCCCCCCTCCGCGCTTCTCTTTCCCCCCTCCGCGCTTCTCTTTCCCCCCTCCGCGCTTCTCTTTCCCCCCTCCGCGCTTCTCTTTCCCCCCCGCGCGCTTCTCTTTTCCCCCCCGCGCGCTTCTCTTTTCCCCCCCGCGCGCTTCTCTTTTCCCCCCCGCGCGCTTCTCTTTTCCCCCCCGCGCGCTTCTCTTTTCCCCCCCCGCGCGCTTCTCTTTTCCCCCCCCGCGCGCTTCTCTTTCCCCCCCCCGCGCGCTTCTCTTTCCCCCCCCCCCGCGCTTCTCTTTCCCCCCCCCGCGCTTCTCTTTCCCCCCCGCGCTTCTCTTCCCCCCCCCCCCCCCTCTCTCTCTCTCTCGTCTTCTCTATCTCCCCTTTTTCTGCTGTTAGGAAAGATTTGATATGTCCCATCATTCAGTGAAGAGGGAGGTGTAGTGTGGTTTGTACAGAGTTAAGTACCAAGTGGTTGGCACAGTGCCGTCCTCCCTCCTGAGTCATAGCGGCATTCTTATATGTGCCATCATTCTGCTCCCGATGCAGGGACTCCTCCACTGCATATGCCTGCCCTGCCGCACCCTCTTCTTTCCATGGTTCTCGCTGTATGGGAGGTTCTCCAGCGTAGGTGATACGTTTTGGTTGATGTGTGTATGGCACCTCTGAATGCTGCTTTTTACACTTCTTACATCTTGTTATCCACAATATTGATTGCTTATATAAATGATGTTGTGTCTGGGAAAGGGAGTGTATGGATCTGGTTCTCTGGGAGGTGTCCAGCACTGTTCAGAGCTGTCTTATAAAAGTGTCTGTTTGCAGAACAAAGGGGATGTTACTGGAGAGATGGACATCTGGGGGCGCTCTCATGTTATCTCGCAATTAAGTGTTTGACGTGTTAAACCGGAAGGTGTGAGAAACTGCGGGGGCTCTGACAGTTGTCTTCCCGTATCACACCCTACGTTTACTGTAAATGCTTTGATAAACCTCTTGTAGACATATCTGTGTCATCTAATGGTGTCCCGTCTCTTTATTCAGGTGAACCAGCGCAATGTACCTGGCATCGACAGTGCCTATCTGGCCATGGACACGGAAGAAGGGGTGGAGGTGGTCTGGAACGAGGTCCAGTTCTCCGAGAGGAAGAACTTCAAGCTGCAGGAGGTAAGTGACTCCTATTTAGTGTAACTAGGAATTCTGGCAACATTAGCAGCGCCAGATCCATGAATGCTGGAAAAATCGAGAGGACCTGATCTATAACAATTCTGCCTTTTGGAATTCTGGGTAATTTCTCCTCTCTCTTTTGCTGCAGGACAAGGTGAAAGCAGTGTTTGATAACCTCATTCAGTTGGAACATCTGAACATTGTCAAGTTCCACAAGTATTGGGCAGACGTCAAAGAGAATCGGGCACGGGTAAGTGGACTATATTTGGGTATTCGAATATTTCCAGGGTTGTGTTCCATCTACACATCATTTGCCACACACCTTACAGGCCTACCCACAGTTCTTGTAGGGTGCTTTAGTGACTTGACGATTGGTGCCAGCATGCAATCATAGGGAAATGGGGATTAAAGTAGAGCAAGAAAGGGGTTCTGCGAGTTCCTGAGATGTTCTCTTCTGATGCATATAGCTTTATGTGAATAAACAATAAGATTATTATTATTATACTGAGGATTCTTAATTTTTTTGGTGTATATCTCGTGTCTTCCATGGTGCTGATGAGATGTGTCCCTGCAGGTTATATTTATTACTGAGTATATGTCTTCTGGAAGCCTCAAGCAGTTCCTCAAGAAGACCAAGAAGAACCACAAGACAATGAATGAAAAGGTAACTGGGAGACTTCTCCTCGATGCACTGTCCCCGCAAGGGTCATTCCAGTACACTCAACTATTTCTTCTGCATCCTATCTGGTCACCACCTCCCCAGTACATTTATGTTTCTGCCTGTCTCTGCTACACACTCCATCTTGTCCAATACTTTAACAGAATCCACCCCAATCTTCTGTGTTATGTCCCATCTCTGCCGGTCTCCTCTACACACACTGTTTTATCCAATACTTGTCCTACCAACCATCTCCTCTACGTCATGTCCCAGCTCTGCTCACCCCCCCCCCCCCCCCCCATACTCCATACCATGCAATACTTGTCCTACAGACTACGCCCTGATTTCTTTCATGTTCCATACCCTGCCTGTTGTCTCCACACACTTCATTCTGTCCAATATTTGTGTAGCTCCTCAATCTTCTCCTCTCCATCCTGTACCGTGGTCTGTTGTCTCTATGTGCTCCATCCTGTCCAATACTTCTACTACAGACTACAACTGCTCTAGATGACATTCCGTTCCCTCCTGTCTACTTTACATATTGCTGTCCTTGTTTCTCCTCTCCAAGGTACACACCATTTTTGTCCTTCTCTAACCTCTGCACTCTGTCCCCCCCTTCCTTTCTCTAACCACTGCACTCTGTCCCCCCTTCCTTTCTCTAACCTCTGCACTCTGTCCCCCCCCTTCCTTTCTCTAACCACTGCACTCTGTCCCCCCCTTCCTTTCTCTAACCACTGCACTCTGTCCCCCCCTTCCTTTCTCTAACCTCTGCACTCTGCCCCCCCCTCCTTCCTTTCTCTAACCTCTGCACTCTGTCCCCCCCCCCTTCCTTTCTCTAACCTCTGCACTCTGTCCCCCCCATTCCTTTCTCTAACCTCTGCACTCTGTCCCCCCCTTCCTTTCTCTAACCACTGCACTCTGTCCCCCCCTTCCTTTCTCTAACCACTGCACTCTGTCCCCCCCTTCCTTTCTCTAACCTCTGCACTCTGTCCCCCCCATTCCTTTCTCTAACCTCTGCACTCTGTCCCCCCCATTCCTTTCTCTAACCTCTGCACTCTGTCCCCCCCATTCCTTTCTCTGTCCCCCCCATTCCTTTCTCTAACCTCTGCACTCTGTCCCCCCCATTCCTTTCTCTAACCTCTGCACTCTGTCCCCCCCATTCCTTTCTCTAACCTCTGCACTCTGTCCCCCCCCATTCCTTTCTCTAACCTCTGCACTCTGCCCCCCCCCATTCCTTTCTCTAACCTCTGCACTCTGCCCCCCCCCCATTCCTTTCTCTAACCTCTGCACTCTGCCCCCCCATTCCTTTCTCTAACCTCTGCACTCTGCCCCCCCCCATTCCTTTCTCTAACCTCTGCACTCTGCCCCCCCCCCATTCCTTTCTCTAACCTCTGCACTCTGCCCCCCCATTCCTTTCTCTAACCTCTGCACTCTGCCCCCCCCCATTCCTTTCTCTAACCTCTGCACTCTGCCCCCCCCCCCATTCCTTTCTCTAACCTCTGCACTCTGCCCCCCCCCATTCCTTTCTCTAACCTCTGCACTCTGCCCCCCCCCCCATTCCTTTCTCTAACCTCTGCACTCTGCCCCCCCCCATTCCTTTCTCTAACCTCTGCACTCTGCCCCCACCCATTCCTTTCTCTAACCTCTGCACTCTGCCCCCCCCATTCCTTTCTCTAACCTCTGCACTCTGCCCCCCCCCATTCCTTTCTCTAACCTCTGCACTCTGTCCCACCCATTCCTTTCTCTAACCTCTGCACTCTGCCCCCCCCCATTCCTTTCTCTAACCTCTGCACTCTGCCCCCCCCCATTCCTTTCTCTAACCTCTGCACTCTGCCCCCCCCCATTCCTTTCTCTAACCTCTGCACTCTGCCCCCCCCCATTCCTTTCTCTAACCTCTGCACTCTGCCCCCCCCCATTCCTTTCTCTAACCTCTGCACTCTGCCCCCCCCCCCATTCCTTTCTCTAACCTCTGCACTCTGCCCCCCCCCCATTCCTTTCTCTAACCTCTGCACTCTGCCCCCCCATTCCTTTCTCTAACCTCTGCACTCTGCCCCCACCCATTCCTTTCTCTAACCTCTGCACTCTGCCCCCCCCATTCCTTTCTCTAACCTCTGCACTCTGCCCCCCCCATTCCTTTCTCTAACCTCTGCACTCTGCCCCCCCCCCCATTCCTTTCTCTAACCTCTGCACTCTGTCCCCCCCATTCCTTTCTCTAACCTCTGCACTCTGCCCCCCCATTCCTTTCTCTAACCTCTGCACTCTGCCCCCCCCCCCCCCCATTCCTTTCTCTAACCTCTGCGTTGACTCCCTGCCTCTCTTTTTTAACTTCTGGGCTCTCTCCTTGCCACTCATCTTGTAACCTCTGCTCACTCTCTCCCAAATTTCCCCTCTAACCTCTGCTCGCTCTCTCTCTCTCCTATAACCTCTAAACTCTGTCACGGCCTTTCTCCTTTAATCTCAGTACTCTGTCCTCACTCCACCTCCCTGGTTTCCTCTCTTTGTGGCACCCTGGTCTTTTCCTATTTTAATATATCATACACCCAAAGCCTACTGTACATTGCATCCCTAGAGCTAATACATTTTGCTGCTTCTGTGCATGATTTGGTGTGTTTGTTGTTGCAGGCGTGGAAGAGATGGTGCACCCAGATCTTATCTGCGCTTAGGTAAGTACCTCACCAATGTCTAGTAATGACAAGTGGAAGGCTGCAGTGGCTCCATTGGTGGCAATGGTATGGATGTACAAGGTGTGTAATGTACTATTTACAGTCGTACCATCATCTACCCTACTGCTCCTGTACACTGATCCCTGATCTTCCAATATGTACCCTACTGCTCCTGTACACTGATCCCTGATCTTCCAATATGTACCCTACTGCTCCTGTACATTGATCCCTGATCTTCCAATATGTACCCTACTGCTCCTGTACACTGATCCCTGATCTTCCAATATGTACCCTACTGCTCCTGTACACTGATCCCTGATCTTCCAATATGTACCCTACTGCTCCTGTACATTGATCCTGATCTTCCAGTGTGTACCCCGCTGCTCCTGTACATTGATCCCTGGATCTTCCATCTTCTACATTACTGCTTCTGTGCCCTGATCTATCACAGCCTACCCTACTGTTCCTCTACACCAGGGATATGCAATTAGCTTACCTCCAGCTGTTGCAAAACTTACAAATCTCATCACGCCTCTGCCTCTGGCTGTCCTGCTTGTGGCTGTCAGTCTTGCTATGCCTCATGGGATTTGTAGTTCTGCAACATCTAGAGGTGCGCTAATTGCATATCCCTGCTCTACGCTGATTTCCTTATCTACTTTACTGCTCCTGTACAATGATCACTAACTTGCAACTGTGTACCCTACTGCTCATGTACACTGAACTCTGGATCTGCCACTGTCTACCCTGCTGTTCCTCACCACTGGTCTCCAAATCTATCGCCATCAACCCTACTGCTTCTATAGACTGATCACCAGATCTACTAATGTCTACCCTACTGTTTTTGTTCGCTGATCCCTGATCTACCAATGTGTACCCTATTGCTCCAATAACACTGATCCCCATCTCTACCACCATCTACCCTACTGCTCCTGTATCATGATGCCAGATCTACCAGTGTGTACCCTACTGCTCCTGTACCCTGATCCCAGATCTACCACTGTCTACCCTATTGCTCCTGTACACTGATCGCAGGATCTACCATAATCTTCATTATTACTCTTTTTTGCCCTGATCTACCACAGTCTACTCTACTGTTCCTCTGCACTGATCCCCCCGGATCTACCACCATTTACCCTACTGCTCCTATACACTGATTCCTAAGTCTACAACGGTCTACTGCTCCTATACAATGATCCCTGCATTACCGCTGTCTACCCTGCTGCCACTGTACACTCATACCCTTATCTACTCTACTGCTCCTGTACACTGAACCTTCAGATGTACTGTAGTTTTCTCTATTGTTCCTGTACACTGATCTTGGGATGTACCGCCATCTAAATTACTGCTGCTGTACCATGATCGAGCACGGTCTACCCTACTGCTCCTATACACTGATCCCTGGATCTTCCACAGTCTACCCTGCTGCTCCAACACTGGTCCACAGATCTACCACCATCTACCATATTGCTCCTGTAAACTGAATCTAACGTGGTCTATTTTGCTGATCCTATACAATGATCCCTGAATTACCACTGTCTACGCTACTGTCCCTGTATACTGACTTCCATGTCTACTATCATCTACCCTACTGCTCTTGTACATTGATTTCCATGTCTACTTCCATTTACCCTACCTCTCCTCTACACTGAACCTCCAAATCTACCATTGTTCCTGTACCCTGATAGATGTTCTACAGTCTACCCTATTGCCCTTGTACACTGAAACCATAATCTACCGCCATCTAAATGACTGTTTCTCTTCCGTGATCTGCCACAGTCTACCCTACTGCTCCTGTCCTGTACACTGATCCCTGGATCTACCATGGTCTACCTTACTGCTCCTGTACACTGATCCCTAGATCTACCATGGTCTACTTTACTGCTCCTATACACTGATTCCTGGATCTACCATGTCCTACCCTACTGCTCCTGTACCCTGATCCCTGGATCTACCATGTCCTACCTTACTGCTCCTGTACACTGATCCCCTGGATCTGCCACAGTCTACCCTACTGCTCCTATACACTGATCCTTGGATCTACCATGGTCTACTTTACTGCTCCTGTGCACTGATCCCTAGATCTTCCATGGTCTACCCTACTGCTCCTGTACACTGATCCCTTGATCTTTCATGGTCTACTTTACTGCTCCTGTACACTAACCCCTGGCTCTACCATGGTTTTGGATCTGCCACAGTCTACCCTACTGCTCCTGTAAACTGATCCCTAGATCTTCCATGGTCTACCCTACTGCTCCTATACACTTATCCCCTGATCTTCCATGGTCTACACTGCTGCTCCTGTACACTGACCCCCTGGATCTACCATGGTCTACCATACTGCTCATGTACACTGATCCCTGCATCTGCCACGGTCTACCCTACTACTCCTGTACACTGACCCATGGATCTACCATGGTCTACCCTACTGCTCCTGTACACTGATCCCTGGATCTACCATGGCCTACCTTACTGCTCCTATACACTGATCCCTGGATCTACCATGTCCTACCCTACTGCTCCTGTACCCTGATCCCTGGATCTACCATGGCCTACCTTACTGCTCCTATACACTGATCCCTGGATCTACCATAGTCTACTTTACTTCTCCTGTGCACTAATCCCTAGATCTTCCATGGCCTACCCTACTGCTCCTGTACACTGATCCCTAGATCTTCCATGGTCTACTTTACTGCTCTTATACACTGACCCCTGGATCCACCATGGTCTACCCTACTGCTCCTGTACACTGATCCCTGGATCTACCATGGCCTACCTTACTGCTCCTGTATACTGATTCCTGGATCTGCCACAGTCTACCCTACTGCTCCTATACCCTGATCCCTGGATCTACCATGGTCTACTTTACTGCTCCTTTGCACTGATCCCTAGATCTTCCATGGTCTATTTTACTGCTCCTGTACACTGATCCCTGCATCTGCCACAGTCTACCCTACTGTACCTGCACTGATTTCTTGATATGCTACAGTTTACCCCACTGCTCTTTAACACTGATCCCTAAATCTACCACCATCTACCCTACTGCTCATGTATACTGTACAGATCACTAGGATTGTTATGCTAGAAAAACATCATAGAGGAGGCAGCTGATATCGTGTGTAAATCTGCAGTTAACATATCCTGGAAGAAGGCTTCCAATCATTGACCTTTTTGGCAGATAAAGGCAATGTACATATTTTTTTTAACATATTTTAGGGTCTAAAATATAAAATATGTTTTTTGAAATCAAGTAGATATGTAATATAGCCTAATGCAGTCTGCTGCCAACAAGTAGCATTCTCTGCTCCTGTTCACATTTTCTACTTGTTTATTGCTGTACAAAGCTTGTTGCTTACAGATCTCAATAGCTGAAGTTGATTTTAGACACAGATGAGAATGGGTCAGAGCAGGATATTTTTGGGTCTAAAATATCATTTTTATTTTTTACATCAAGTAGATATGTACTTTAGCCTAATGCAGTCTGCTGCCAACAAGTAGCATTCTCTGCTCCTGTTCACATTTTCTACTTGTTTCTTACTATATAAAGCTTGTTGCTTACAGAGCTCAATAGCTGAAGATGATTTTAGACACACCTTGAGAATGGGTCAGAGCAGTGATTCCTCCCCCTCCCTCCCTTGTGTGGCTCAGATTGAGTTTTTTTTAAGCAGGAGGTTTCAGCTTGTTCTCTATAGATACCCCATGCTCTAGGTATCCTGTGTTACGTATATGTTTGTTAATTTTCAGAGGCTAATCCACATACAGAAGCCTGGTGGCATCAGTTTTCTTCATAAGCGCCCTTAAAGCCCAAGGAGCTTTTATGCAAATCTCGACTTGCTCTAATATGTTGGTGCTCAGACCTGCCCCCTTCCAAATATCACTGGTCAGTGAACCTGTCAACCAAAAAAGGGGACAGCAAACTGGATAAGGCAGCACCATACTAAACCAATGCTTTACATTTTTTCGGCCCCTTTGAAGGCAGCTTATGCCACTTTCAGACTCTGGAGTTGCTGGCTCTAGATGTGGATTACTTTATGGTTGAATTATAACAGAACTGAACCCCCTTTTGATTGTCATTGAGCTGCTGATGGATCCTTATCCTAGGTGACCCATCTGTTTCCCCACAGTTATCTACATTCGTGTGACCCCCCCATTATCCATGGGAACCTCACCTGTGACACCATCTTCATCCAGCACAACGGACTCATCAAAATTGGATCTGGTAAGGACCCGGGCTCCCAGCGTCCTCTTTTGGTCTTTTCTCACGCACTGTGCCCGCATCCCTCATTTTATTGTGTTTGTCCTGCGACCCCTCCCGATGTTTTTCATACAGACAACGTCTTGACTATTCCTAAGTAATATGCAGAAGGTGGGCTGTAGTGTGTAGGGGGGAAGCATTGCCGGGACCGGGCAGTAAGATCCAGTGATCACTGGCAGGATGTGCCACTGTATAATGCCCCCCCCCCCCCCCCCCAAGCATTTATTGGGTTTAAGTTTATTTGCTGTCATCATGTAGGCTTCCAGTTTAGGATAGTATGGCTGTTTGTTGGTCTTCTGGATTGGGCAGCTGGTGCGTTTTTTTTTTTTTTTTTTATTTAGGTGCAGTGGGGTGAGGCTGTGTGATCAGTGGGATGTAGTGTGGCTGCTGGGCGAGGAAGCTGTGAGCACAGCATGTGTAATGTGGGTGGTAAGGTTAAAAAGGGGTAATGTGAGTTTAGGTAATGAGTATGTAATGTCTAAGGTTGTTACAGTGGGGAAAATGTATTATTTGAACCCCTGCAGATATTGTAAGTTTGCCCACTTACAAAGAAATGAAGGGTCTATAATTTGTTATCATAGGTGTATTTTAAATGACGAGACAGAATATCAACCAAAAATAGAGAAAAAACACACGATACAATTATTATAAATTGAGTTACCATTCAGTGAGTAAAATAAGTATTTGATCCCCTACCAACCAACAATAATTCTGGCTACAGTAGGTGCTCATGTGGTACACAGATTAGTCCTGTCAATGTAAGGAGAAGCTCCTAACGACAACTCGATATGTGTATAAAAGACGCCTGTCCACAGAATCTCTCTCTTCCATTCAAAGCTCACCATCATGGGCAAGACCAAAGAGCTGTCAAAGGATGTCGAGGACAAGATTATAGACCTGCACAAGGCTGAAATGGGCTACAAGACCATCAGCAAGAAGCTTGGTGAGGAGGAGACGACTGTTTGAGTGATTATTCGCCAATGGAAAAAAAAAATACAAAATAACCATCAATCCCGTCTGGAGCGCCTTGCAAGATTTTACCTCAAGGGGTAAGGATAATCATGAGAAAAGTGAGGGATAGGACCAGAACTACATGGGAGGAGCTTGTGAATGATCTCAAGGTAGTCACGGTCACCAAATAAACCATTGATAACACAATATCCTACCATGGATTGAAATCCTGCAGAGCCCGCAAGGTCCCCCTCCTCAAGAAGGCACATGTGCAGGCCAGTCTGAAGTTTGCCAATGAACATCTAAATGATTCAGAGAAAGATTGGTTGAAAGTGCTATGGTCAAATGAGGCCAAAATTGCGATCTTTGGCAATAACTCGACTTGCCGTGTTTGGAGGAAGAAAAATGTTGACTATGACCCTAGGAACACCATTCCTACAGTCCAACACGGAGGTGGAAATATGCTTTGGGGCTGTTTCTCTGCTAAAGGTACAGGCCGACTTTGACGCATTGAGGGACCAATGGATGGGGTCATGTATGGAAAAATCTTAGATGAAAACCACCTTCCCTCAGCCAGGAAGCTGAAGATAGGTCTGACAATGACCTAAAAACATACCACCAAGGCTACAAAGGAGGGGCTTAAGAAGAAGCACATTAAGGTCATGGAATGGCCTAGCCACCTTCCAGAGCTTAATCCTATAGAAAATTTCTGGAGGGAGCTGAAACTTTGGGTTGCCGAGTGACAGAAAGAAACCTTAGGGATTTAGAGAAGATCTGTATAGAGTAGTGGGACAAAATCCTTCCTGAGATGTGTGCAAGCCAACTACAAGAAACGTCTTACCGACAAGGGATTCTCCAACTACTAAGGCCGCGTACACACGGGCGGATTGTCTGCCCAACTTAGTCCGCTGAACCGTGTTTCAGCGGACAATCCGCTCGTGTGTGGGCTTCAGCGGACTTTTTCAGCGGACAGTCTGACGGACTTTGTCTTTCGGATTTTCCGTAATTTTGTCCGTCCAAACTTGGTTTTGTCCGTCCAAACTTGGTTTCAGCGGACAGTCCGCTCGTGTGTAGGCAAGTTGGACGGACTAAGTATGGCGCATGCTCAGAAAGGATTTACACGGCCGAAGGTTGCATTGCAGTGTATTGGACGTCGTATTTCTAGTCCCGTCGTACGTGCTGTACACGTCATCGCGCAAGTTTTCAGCGGACTGTCTGTTCATCGTGTGTGGTCAAGTCCGTTCATTCAAAAGTTGAACGGACTGTCTGTCGGATTGTCTGACGAACTTAGTTGGGCAGACAATCCGCCCGTGTGTACGCGGCCTAAGTCATGTTTTGCTTGGGGATCAAATACTTATTTTACTCACCGAACTGCAACTTAATTTATAACATTTTGTATCATGTGTTTTTTTGTTTTTTTTCTGGATTTTTGGTTGATATTCTGTCTCTATCATTTAAAATACACCTATGATAAAAATGATAGACCCTTAATTTTCATCTGCAGGGGATCAAACAATTTATTTTCCCCATTATGTCTTGTTGCCTTTAAGGAGGGGCTGTGGTTGGATTCTGGGGGAGAGGCTTTAGTCAGGGGGTAAATGTTCTCATAGTAATTGGTACAACATTGATATGTGAGAGTTAAGGATACAGTTTAGTTTTTGGTTGGGGTTATTATTGGGGAATAGAGCCTGTTAAGAATATTGTTTTGTGACTCAAACATACTATGGGAGAGAGTATGTTGTGTGTAAGATGGGTGGGGTAGTAGGGTTGGGTGACATAGGATGGGAATGTAGTCTGACAGGATGTTGCCATATGGTAAGGTAGTGTAACTGGTTGTCACCATGTGGGAGGGAAGTGTGGCACAGTGTTGGAAGATGGCAAGGTAGTGCAGTGGGTTGCCATGGGATGGAAGGATAGCATGATGGGGTTTTTCAAAATGAGAGGGTAGTGTGGGAGGAGTAGTATGGTGGGGTGTCACAGGATGGGGAGGAGTATTTATAGCGGGATGATGTGGGCATAGTAAGGTGGGATAACATGGGATGGGAGGGTAGTAAGGCAGGATGACATGGGAAGGGGGAGGATAGTGGCGGGATGACATGGGATGGGAGGGTAGTGGCGGGACGACATGATATGATATGGGATGGGAGGGTAGTACAGTGGGATGACATGACATGGGATGGGAGGGTAGTGGCGGGACGACATGATATGGGATGGGAGGGTAGTACAGTGGGATGACATGACATGGGATGGGAGGGTAGTGCTGGGCCATTATGGGGTGAGAGGGTAGAATGGTGGGATGACAGGGGATGGGAGGGTAGTGGCAGGATGATATGGGGTGAGAGGGTAGATTGGTGGGATAGGAGTGATTATGTTGGGATGCCATGGGATGGGAGGTGTAGTAGTGGGATGTCATGGGATGGGAGGGTAGTATGGTGGAATTGGAGGTTAGTGGTAGAATGTCATGTGATGGGAGGGTAGTATGGTGGGAAGACATAGGTGGGGAGAGTAGTGGCAGGATGTCATGGGATGGGAGGGTTGTATGGTGGGATGACATTGTATTGGAGGGTAGTGGCAGGATGTCATGGGAAGGTAGTATGGTGGGTAGACATGAGATGGTAGTGTAGTATAGTGGGATGAAATGGGATGGGAGGGTAGTATGGTGGGAAGACATGGGGTGAGAGGGTAGTGGTGGGATTTCACGGGAGGGTGGTATGGTGGGATGCCATTGGCTGGGATGGGTAGCATGGTGGGATGCCGTGGGATGGGTAGCATGGTGGGATGCCGTGGGATGGGTAGCATGGTGGGATGCCGTGGGATGGGTAGCATGGTGGGATGCCGTGGGATGGGTAGCATGGTGGGATGCCGTGGGATGGGTAGCATGGTGGGATGCCGTGGGATGGGTAGCATGGTGGGATGCCGTGGGATGGGTAGCATGGTGGGATGCCGTGGGATGGGTAGCATGGTGGGATGCCGTGGGATGGGTAGCATGGTGGGATGCCGTGGGATGGGTAGCATGGTGGGATGCCGTGGGATGGGTAGCATGGTGGGATGCCGTGGGATGGGTAGCATGGTGGGATGCCATGGGATGGGTAGCATGGTGGGATGCCATGGGATGGGTAACATGGCGGGATGTCATGGGATGGGAGGGTAGTATGTTGGGATCTTAAGGTATGGGGTGATGACAAGGGATGGGAGGGTAGTATGGTGGGATGTCATGGGAGGGCAGTATGGTGGGATGTCATGGGATGGTAGGATGGTAGTGTAGTATGGTTGGATGACATGGGAGGGTGGTGTTTGAATGTCATGGGAGGGTAGTATGGTGGGTGAGATGTCATGGGATTGGAGGGTAGTCTGTTAGGATGGGAGGGTAGTCTGGTGGGATATCATGGGATGGGAGGGTAGTATGGTGGGATCTCAAGGTATGGTAGGATGACAAGGGATGAGAGGGTAGTGTTGGGATATCATGGGAGGGTAGTATGGTGGGATGTCATGGAATGGGAGGGTAGTATGGTGGGATGTCATGGGATGGGAGGATAGTGGTGGGGTGTCATGGTAAGGTATTATGTTGGGACATTATGGGATAGGAGGGTAGTGGTGGGATGTCATGGGATAGGAGGGTAGTGGTGGGAGGAGAGGGTAGTATGATGGGGATGACATGGGATAGGAAGGTAGTATTTTGGAATGTTATGGGATGGGAGGATAGTTTGGTGTTATGTCATGGGAGGGTAGTATGGTGGGATGTCCTGGGATGGGAGGATAGTGTGGAGGGGTGGGAGGGTAGTCTGGTGGGATGTCATGGGATGGGAGAGTAGTATGGTGGGATCTCAAGGGATGGTAGTATGGTTGGATGACATGGAAGGGTAGTGGTGGCATGATGTGGGATGGGAAGGTAGTATGGTGAAATTGGAGGGTAGGATGGTGGGATGTCATGGGATGGGAGGGTAGAGAAGGGATGTCATGGGATGGTAGTATGGTGGATAGATTTGGGATGAGGAGGGTAGTATGGTGGGATGTCATGGGATGAGAGGGTAGTATGGTGGGATGACGAGGGATGAGAGGGTAGTGGTGGGAAGTCATGGGAGGGTACTATGGTGGGATGTCATGGAATGGGAGGGTAGTATGGTGAGATGTCATGGGATGGGAGGATAGTGGTGGGATGTCATGGGAAGGTAGTATGTCGGGACATTATGGGATAGGAGGGTAGTGGTGGGATGTCATGGGATAGGAGGGTAGTGGTGGGAGGAGAGGGTAGTGTGGTGGGGATGACATGGGATGGGAGGGTAGTATGGTGGGATTTCATGGGATGGCAGGGCAGTGGTGGGATGTAATGGGAGGGTAGTATGGTGGGATGTCATGGGATGGGCGAGTAGTATGGAGGGATCACAAGGGATGAGATGGTAGTGGTGTGATTTCATGGGCTGTTAGTATAGAGGGATGACATGGGGTGGGAGAATAGTATGTCGGCACATCATGGGATAGTAGTGGTGGGACGAGAGGGTAGGACAGTGGGATGACATGGGATAGGAAGGCAGTGGGGAGATGTCATGGTATGGGCAGTAGTGGTGGGATGATGTGGGATGGGAAGGTAGTATGGTGAGATTGGAGGGTAGGATGGTGGGATGTCATGGGATGGGAGGGTAGAGAAGGGATATCATGGGATAGTAGTATGGTGGGTAGATGTAGGATGAGAGGGTTGTATGGTGAGATGTCATGGGAGGGTAGTATGGTGGGTAGTATGGTGCGATGTGAGGGATGACAAGGGATGAGATGGTAGTGGTGTGATTTCATGGGAGGTTAGTATGGTGGGATGACATGGGGTGGGAGAATAGTATGTTGGCACATCATGGGATAGGTGGTTAATGGTGGGACGAGAGGGTAGTATTGTGGGATGACATGGTATAGGAAGGCAGTGGGGAGATGTCATGGTATGGGCGGTAGTGGTGGGATGTCATGGCAGGGTAGTGGTGGGATGATGTGGGATGGGAAGGTAGTATGGTGGGATTGGAGGGTAGGATGATGGGATGGTTGTGGTGGGATGTCATGGGATGGGAGGGTAGAGAAGGGATATCATGGAATGGTAGTATGGTGGGTAGATGTGGGATGAGCGGGTAGTATGGTGGGATGTCACAGGAGGGTAGTATGGTGGGTAGTATGTTGGGATGTCATGGGAGGGTAGTATGGTGGGATGTCACAGGAGGGTTGTATGGAGGGTAGTATGGTGGGATGTCATGGGAGGGTAGTATGGTGGGATGTCATGGGAGGGTAGTATGGTGGGTAGATATGGGATGGGAGGGTAGTATGGTGGGATGTCATGGGAGGGTAATATGGTGGGATATCATGGGAGGGTAGTATGGTGGGATGACATGGGGGTGTAGTATGGTGGGATGTCACGAGAGGATAGTATGGTGAGGTGGGATGTTATGGGATGGGAGGGTAGTCTGGTGGGATGGGAGGGTAGTCTGGTGGGATCTCAAGGTATGGTGGGATGACGAGGGATGAGAGGGTAATGGTGGGATGTCATGGGAGGTTAGTATGGTGGTGGGATGTCATGGGATAGGAGGGTAGTATGATGTCATGGTATGGGCGGTAGTGGTGGGATGATGTGGGATGGGAAGGTAGTATGGTGGGATTGGAGGGTAGGATGATGGGATGGTTGTGGTGGGATGTCATGGGATGGGAGGGTAGAGAAGGGATATCATGGAATGGTAGTATGGTGGGTAGATGTGGGATGAGCGGGTAGTATGGTGGGATGTCACAGGAGGGTAGTATGGTGGGTAGTATGTTGGGATGTCATGGGAGGGTAGTATGGTGGGATGTCACAGGAGGGTTGTATGGAGGGTAGTATGGTGGGATGTCATGGGAGGGTAGTATGGTGGGATGTCATGGGAGGGTAGTATGGTGGGTAGATATGGGATGGGAGGGTAGTATGGTGGGATGTCATGGGAGGGTAATATGGTGGGATATCATGGGAGGGTAGTATGGTGGGATGACATGGGGGTGTAGTATGGTGGGATGACATGGGAGGGTAGTGGTGGGATGTCACGAGAGGATAGTATGGTGAGGTGGGATGTTATGGGATGGGAGGGTAGTCTGGTGGGATGGGAGGGTAGTCTGGTGGGATCTCAAGGTATGGTGGGATGACGAGGGATGAGAGGGTAATGGTGGGATGTCATGGGAGGTTAGTATGGTGGTGGGATGTCATGGGATAGGAGGGTAGTATGATGTCATGGTATGGGCGGTAGTGGTGGGATGATGTGGGATGGGAAGGTAGTATGGTGAGATTGGAGGCTAGGATGGTGGGATGTCATGGGAGGGTCGTATTGTGGGTAGATATGGGATGAGAGTGTAGTATGGTGGGATGACATGGGAGGGTAGTGGTGGGATGTCATGGGATGGGAGGATAGTATGGTGGGATCTCAAGGGATGAGAGGGTAGTATGGTGTGATGTCATGGGAGGGTAGTATGGTGTGATGTCATGGGATAGGAGGGTAGTGGGGAGATGTCATAGGATGGTAGTATGGTGGGACATCATGGGATGGGATGGTAGTGTGACAGGACGTCTTGGGATGGGAGGATAATGTGACTGTGGGGAAAATATAATGGGGTATCGCAGGTTGGAAAGGCAGAATGGTAGGGTGTCTCCCCTGTTTTGGTAGAACCAGAAGATTTTGGTATAGGTGTCATAAATTGGATTGTGGTGAAGGGGTTGTTGGTAGTACAGAGGGAGAAGGGGTTATGCGCAGATGCATTCTGGATGTATTGCTGGAGGGTGCAGGGGGTGAGGGGGTAAGTTGGAGACACCCCAGTGAAGCTTGTGTGAGAACACATCGGGGGGCTGAGATGTCATAATGTTGGTCCAGAAATACGCTCTGGGCCGATGGTTTGCAGAGACATGTCCTGAGATGATTGGTGGAATGATAGCATTGATTGAAGGTGTCAGAGTTGGTGATGACATCTATGTGTGAGTGTGTGCAGCGTGGCGCTGTGTGGCAGCTCTGTTTAACGATGACGTACCCCCACCCCCAGCCCTTCCATCCACTCATGATTTGTCTCGTTTTATTTCCTGCTTCGGCTGCTCTGTACCACACCAGTCTTTCATAGGATTTTTGCTAATGGTGAGATGAATTTTCAGCCTCTGTGTTCCTGTTGTTGCCATGTTTCTGTGTTCGGCCTGTGGCACTCACCCATGTAAGGTGCGCCGTCTCCTCCCCAGGGGATTATGGGATATGGACGACCTTTGTTACATGGGTGACTGCAGCTCAAAGGTCGACGGGTGTGCTTGCCTCACGTTCTCCCCCGGCTTAGCAGATCGGGGCTCCCGTCCCCGGGGGGGGGGGGGGTGTGCGCTAGATGTTGGGTGTACTTAGCTCCATAGCATGTAGGAGCCCCCCCTCCGCTGTGTGCATGTTCCCTATAGATGGCTTCCTTTCCTCTCATCTTCATTGCATTCCTGCCCTTCCTCCTGCGGGCGGGCGGGTGACCGGCTTGCTTTTTTGACTGCTCTGTGCTTGAGGCGGGGGTAGATAGATATGTGATGATCATGTGACTGTGTTAAACCCAGGCTTACTGGTTGCTCGATGGGAGATTATGGCAAGTAGAGATGGGTCTGGGCTCTGTGCACAGGGCACATCCAGCATGCCTGGGGTACGGATATTTCTGCTCGGCTTGTGGCTCCATGATGATGCAGGAATATGCGTGCACCCTTCTTCTGCCTCTCCTCTGCCGTCTGCCATAGTACAAGACTGTCCATAGACATGAGACGATCGAGAGACCACCATATTGCCTGCAGCTGCTCTGTGACCTCTGCAGACTTCCGGGATGACCCATGTGGTGGTAATAAATCGGAAGGGACATTCCCAGACACTTCCCAAAGTTTCACCAGCACTGGGAATAACTGTTTTAGTGCATATAGAGTGGGTATAGAAAATAATAAACCCCCCCCCCCCCTTTAAAATTACGTTTTGTTGCTTTGTGGCCTGAACTAAAGACAGACGCAGTATTTATTTTATCCTGCTGTATTTACTCAGTGCAACTTATAATATCCAAGTGAAAGACCTAACACCATGTCAGGAAAAAAAAATTCAAAAATTCAAAAACGGAATCACTGAGTTGGAAAAAGGATCACCCCCCCTCCTAAAAATGACTTGTAAACTCAATCAGCTGTAGCTAATCACCTTCTCAATGGCGCACAAAGCCATTGGACTTTCTATTGTGGTCAGCTATGGTCATTTTGATTAGCTCAACATGAAAAGAGCTTTCCTGGAGCATTTAAGTCCCTGGTAGTGCAACTGAAGCAAACAATCAAGGAGGATGAAGGAGCCTGGAGGAAATTGGCCAATGCTGCTATCAAGAGGCATACAGCAACTCTGAAGCAGTTGCAGGAATTTATGACAAAGAGTGGTCACAATATCACAAATTCTCCACAAATGTGGCTTGTATGGAAGGGTTGCAGGAAAAAAAGTCAAGAAAGGCCACATGTAGTCACCACTGAGGTTTGCCAAAACGCACCTTGAAGATTCTGAGGCCAAATGGAAAAAGTTTTTATGGTCAGAGGAGACTAAAATTGAATGGTTTGGCCTCAACGCCAAACCATGTGCTTGCTGGAAATCCAATACAGCTCGCCATCCAAATAACGCCATTCCTACAGTAAAGCATGGAGGTGGTATTCTCCTGTTATGGGGCGTTTCTCTGCAGCAGGGACTGGAGCCCATGTCCGGATAGAAGAAAAACGCATGGGGCAAAATACAGTCAAATTGTTTTAGGAAAATCTGCTGCCAGAAAGTTGCCAATGGGAAGGTTTACCTTCCAACATGAGAACGACCCAAAGCACACAGCAAAAAATGACCACACAGTGGTTGGAGGAAAAAAAAGGTGATTGTCCTTTCATGGCCTAGTCCAGGAATCCTCAAACTACGGCCCTCCAGCTATACATCCCATTAGGCATTGTAAAACTCTGACATTTACAGACGTGACTAGGCATGATGGGAATTGTAGTTCCTGAACAACTGGAGGGCCGTAGTTTGAAGACCCATGGCTTAGTCAGAGCCCAAACTTAAACCCCATTTGAAAATCTGTGGAATGACTTGAAGACTGCAGTCCACAAACGATTACCATCCTGAGCAGTTCTGCAAAGAAGAGTGGGCAAATATTGCAAAGTCTAGATGTGCAAGCCTAGTCGCGATATATCCCAACAGACTAAAGGCTAGAATTAAAGCAAAAGGTGCTTCAACAAAATACTGACATAAGGGGGTAATCCTTTTTCCAACTCGTGATTCTGTTTTAAATTCTTTTCTGACATGCTTTATATCTTTAGCTTGGAGTAAATACAGTTCGATAAAAACTGTGTCTGTCTTCATATCTGACTGCAGAGCAACAACATGTGATTATTTTAAAGGGGGAGGGGGGATTCTTTTCTATACATACTGTATATAGCCTGTAAAAAGTATACACCTCACTTGCAGAGATTTTCTATTCAGGATAAAAAAAAAAATAAAGCTTAAAATCTAGTGCCAACAAAGGACACGATTGAAGGAGAGAGCAGAGTGACATATATGAACTCATCAGTCTGCTGCTTCTCCATTCACTGTCCAATTTTATAGGCCCTGTAGTTGCACATATGGACAAAGTGGACATTAACATTCTTGTAGCACACAACAGAAGACATTCCATGTACCGTCTCATGTCTGCGGCTGGTCTGAACATCGAGTGATGGATAGAATCTGCCTTGTAGAAGATTGTTTGTCCATTAGGATCCAGGAAATTCCCCTCCTGTTTCAGCTCTATTAAGCATAATTGTTGTAACAAAGTGATATAATAAAGGTAACAATATAATTGTAGTGATATGGTAAGTTCCAATAAAGGTAAAGTAGCATAGCCTTGGTATGGGGATAGTGCTTTTACATGTACTTTGGTAAGAGGGTTTCCATCTTGGATCACATTGTGTATATCTAATGCCAGGTTCATAAGCCAATGGTTTCCTGTTCATCCAGACTTCTCTAACTTGTTAGCGTTATGAAAAGTAAAATGAAAAGCTTTTTGACAATTGTCACTCTGGACAATGACCATTATTAGGAAAAGAGTACCCAACTGGACCATTGTGTGTGTGTGTGTGTGTGTGTGTGTGTGTGTGTGTGTGTGTGTGTGTGTGTGTGTGTGTGTGTGTGTGTGTGTGTGTGTGTGTGTGTGTATGGGGGGGGGGGGGGGGGGAAATCCAGGTTGACCATTATTTAAAAAAAGAGAACTCAAGTTGGACATTATTGGCAAAAGAGTAGTTGGCAAAATAGTGCCCAGGTTGGTCATTACTGGCAAAAGAACAGAAGTAGACCATTATTGGGAAATGAAAACCCGAGCTGACCATTACTGGGAAAGGCGAACCTGGGCTGACCATTACTGGGAAAGGCGAACCTGGGCTGACCATTACTGGGAAAGGCGAACCTGAGCTGACCATTTCTGGGAAAGGCGAACCCGAGCTGACCATTACTGGGAAAGGCGAACCTGAGCTGACCATTACTGGGAAAGGCGAACCTGAGCTGACCATTTCTGGGAAAGGCGAACCTGGGCTGACCATTTCTGGGAAAGGCGAACCTGAGCTGACCATTTTTGGGAAAGGCGAACCCGAGCTGACCATTATTGGGAAAGGTGAACCCGAGCTGACCATTATTGGGAAAGGCGAACCTGAGCTGATCATTATTGGGAAAGGCGAACCTGAGCTGATCATTATTGGGAAAGGCGAACCCGAGCTGACCATTGTTGGGAAAGGCGAACCCGAGCTGACCATTGTTGGAAAGGCGAACCCGAGCTGACCATTGTTGGAAAGGCGAACCCGAGCTGACCATTGTTGGGAAAGGCGAACCCGGGCTGATCATTAATGGGAAAGGGGAACCCGAGCTGACCATTGTTGGGAAAGGGGAACCCGAGCTGACCATTGTTGGGAAAGGGGAACCCGAGCTGACCATTACTGGGAAAGGCGAACCCAAGCTGACCATTACTGGGAAAGGCGAACCCAAGCTGACCATTACTGGGAAAGGCGAACCCAAGCTGACCATTACTGGGAAAGGCGAACCCAAGCTGACCTTTATTTTATGGGGTAAAAGGGAAACCAACTGGCTATTATTGGCAAAAGAGAACCCAAGTTGAACATTATTGGCAAAAGAGAACCCAAGTTGAACATTATTGGCAAAACTGGCCATTATAGGGAAAAAGAAAAGCCAAACTGACCATTATTGAGAAGAGAAAAGCCAAACTGACAATTATGGAGAAAAGAACATCCAGGTTGACTGTTTTTGGAAAAAAAAAAAGAAGCTGGGTTGACAAAAAGTTTAACACAGCTCACAAAATAGAGATTAGTGATAAGGATGGAAGGTCATAGCAAAATGGAAAACCCCTTCTCAGCTCACTGCAACTCGCCACCCTCACAGGACTGGAATATCTGTCTTGTGTTTGGCTGAGGTGTCCAAGTACAGGCCAGAGAGATGGCATCAACTAACCTTCCCATTCTTTTTTCTGGAGAGGTAAAGTTCTGGGCAAAGCGTGATAGATAGTTAAGAAATTCTGCTTACTCTTGCATAGTTTGGCATAAGAGCTAACAATCTATATTTGATTTTGGCTTGAATGGGCCAAAGAAGGGACAACATGAGTCAGTGCATATTGTGAACTACGAGAGACCCCGCTCAGATTCAGCGAAGGTGATCTGAACACTGGCTGAGAAAATGGAAGGAAGGCTTGATGCATGCCAAGATAAATACATATACACACAAATCTTTTGGATTCCTAGTTAAGATTATTCCTTTTTTGTCAAACCTTTACTGGAGCTCCAGTCATATATAAAGGGAAAAGAAAACCGTAATTAGGCTTTAGCTTGGTGTCTGAGGACAAGAGGTGAGAGGCCCGCCTGAGGTCTACCTCGCTTACTACCTGAATTCATAACACAAGTTGTCCTTCAGCTCATAAGTAACAATAACTGGTATAAACGTGAAGCCCTGTAGTTGTGTACAGGATTCTGTTTTGCGTTGCTGTTATCCACACTCTAGAGCAGTGATTCTCAACCAGGGTTCCTCCAGAGGTTGCTCGGGGTTCCTTCAGCATTGGGCAATTTCTGCCTCTCAGATAAGTTCCCACTGACACCATTGATCTTTCTAGCTATAGGTAAGGAGGTAATTCTTCCCAATGACCACAAGTGTGAGGACCATTCTTTCCACTGACCATCACACTAACGTATCATGAGTTGTAGATTTCTCATTTTTAGCAGGGGGGTTCCCTGAGACCAGAGAACTATTTCAAGGGTTCCTCTGTGTTGAAAAGGTTGAGAAAGGCTGTCCTAGAGACTGTTAAACCCTGGGACTCCCCAATGTCTCGCTCTTGGCTTCCTAAGCCCAGTATTGTGTGATTAGGGACATAGCTGAGGTTTTGGAACTCCTTACCGATGGTCCTTTAGCTTGGCTTTGCCTTTTTCTTATTTAAAGTCTTTTTATTGACTAAGATGCAAAAACAAAATATTGGTACATCATCAAAAACGCTCAACGTAAGTGTAAAGAAGTACAGTGTTTGGTACAAAAATACACAAGAAGTACATGTTTACAGTTGTGTTCTCTTGAATGCCCAGTTCTAATAAAAAGCAATTACCTACAAGTACGAAGTGATTTTGTTTTGTTATTACATTGTTTCTAGTAGAAGAGTTTATTTTCCCATTCTCACGCATGCTAAGTATAGAGAAGAAGTTGCTCACGGGCTAGAAATGGTAAGAGTGGAGGAGCACCAGATGATCCATATTTTATTATATTTGCTGGGACAATCTCTATGCTCAATTTTTTCATACGGTAGTATCTGAATCCATTGACGGGTAGATAACGGAGCAGACTGATTCCATTTAAGCGCAACAGCCTTTTCAAGCCAAGAATAGTGTTTCTCTCGGCCTTATTCTAGCAAACTTTGGCCAGTGTTCCTCATCAAGTATACCCAATAGACAGATGCGTGGCTCATATGGTACAGGTACCAAAAGTATTTTAGTATATTTACCCTTTTCCAGTATACAGTAATAACAGGGCACATTTGGCACGTTTCAGGGGGGAGGGGAGTGCGGATACCTTTTTATAATACATGTATTTGCACTGGGCATAGACTCCCATCAGACTGGCTCACCACCGTCAATAGTAATTGAAGAAAAGGGAAAATTGGTTGCACGCCATGGAAGGAAGGACTTCTGTAGAATAGTTACTTTATTGTCAAAGTGCCAAAGGACATTACAGGAACATTGGTAGACCGGTTTCACACGGGTAACTCGTGCTTAAGCAATGTTCCTGTAACGCCCTGTTTACGTCCTTTGACACATTGACCATAAAGTAACAATTCTACAAGAAGTTCTTCTTTCCATGGTGCGCGACCAATTTTACTTTTTCTTCAATTGGAGAAGGCCATGTTCTTGGATTCCTTCCTCTGCTTCCCTCATTATTAAATTGGTGTAATATGAGGATGCTGGGAAGGATGGTGCATAGAACAGGATCATTTGGTATTGGAGAAGGCCATGTTCTTGGATTCCTTCTTCTACTTCCCTCATTATTAAATCGGTGTAATACGAGGATGCTGGGCAGGATGGTGCATAGAACAGGATAATTTGGTATTGGAGAAGACCATGCTCTTGGATTCCTTCCTCTGGTACCCTCATTATTAAATCTGGGTAATATGAGGATGCTGGGTCAGAATGGTGCATAGAACAAAATAAATTTGTTATTGGAGAAGACCATGTCCTTGGCCCCTCAGAATTGGATCCATGTGATGTAGAAGATGCTGGCCAGAATGGAGCATAGGCCCTTGAGCATTAGATCTGTGCTATGGATAGGACACTGATCAGCATAGAGCCTTGTGCGGTCTAATACTGTTACCCGTTTGTGTACACATGTGGTGTGCATCCTGGCTGGTTTTCCTCTAGGGAAGAGATTCTGCACTGCGCCCCCCTTTGGCCAGTCCTGGCATCGCAGCAGCCTGTTCTATAAAACATTGACAATTATTGCACTACCTTTAGGGTCTTCTGTGTAGGGAGGGCGCCATTATCACCCGTCTCATGAGGTTTCCTGTATGCGGACAGCAGAACTTCTTTTTATCCAGACATGTTCCTGGTGGGGTGGGGGCTCTATCAGGCCCTGGCTGTATGTTGAATTTTGTATACATTATTATACATTTTTTATTAAGGCCAGTGATGTGAGATTGGGGCATGGACGTTTAATGACCCAGCTTCTCTTTCCAGTGGCTCCGGACACCATCAACAACCACGTCAAGACCTGCCGTGAGGAACAGAAGAATCTACATTTCTTCGCCCCAGAGTATGGAGGTACGAGGGTCTACCCGGGCAATGCTGTGACTATACGTGGTCTACCGTGTGTAATGCTGTGTGAACAGACATGGTTTGCCATGTGTAATACTGTGTGGCCACACGTGGTCTGCCGCATTTAATGTAATATCTGATGACACAGCTTCTAATCCTATATGACTGCACATAATCCTCAATGTTTAATTCTCACCGTGTCCAGTTTTAGGAGAGTGTGTGAAATGAGAACTGTCTGTGCTGTCTCTTACCATCCAATCTTTCTTTCTCCCCTTCAGTTTTCTTTTCAGGCACGCAGTGGGTGACGTCCCTGAGTCGTGCGCACACTGCCTGTTGCTGTGTGATCTGGGTGCAGCGCTCACTATGTCTAATATCTCTTTTCTAGAGGTGACCAATGTGACCACGGCGGTGGACATCTACTCCTTTGGGATGTGTGCATTGGAGGTGAGGCGTAGAACGCGGAACAGACACAGCTTGGTCCTCACACGGGCCTACACTTTGTACAAATATAAAGTCAAAGCAATAGAAGGGTGTGTCTGGCCTCCCACCCCTAACATGTTGCGTCCATATTCAGGCAGTGAAGTAAACACTTAAAATCCTAATAATAATCGCTGACGTCATTCTATAAAATGTATCTTGGCCAATGATAGCCCAAATGAAACGGAACAGCAGATCATCGTGAGAATATCTTCCTGGGAGCAGCCTTCCCTCCCCTGGGTCTGTAGCAGTGTGCGATTCTCTGCCTGGCCATCTTCTGCCTGGCATTGATGGTGCTGCCAAATTAGGAACCTAAATTGACCACACAGGTGCGGGATGTCCTCCCTGATCTATCAATACCTAGTGACCAGGCATGGGAGAGATTTCAGACTTAACTAAACAATCATTCCAGCACAGTGTCCCGACCAGTAGTGAATGACCAGTGGCAGCTCACACATCTGCATTGTTTCCCTTTAGGTAGATGCAATGCAGTAAGAAGTAGGCTGCAGGGGAACTCCGCCATGGCATGACCTATGCCTGTCAACATTGCGAGTGCCCCATCTTGTGCTTTGGGGGGGAGGTCTTGACATCAGTTGGGTGCTCTAATCTTGACTGTGTGTGTGTTTCTACAGATGGCTGTGCTGGAGATCCAAGGAAATGGAGAATCATCATATGTTCCTCAGGAAGCCATAAATAACGCCATCCAGTTTCTGGAGGATCCGCTGCAGAGGGTGAGTTACATTTGGAGGGGAGAGAGAGTTGGTGCCATTCAGCAAGGTCCATGGAGGTCATATATTGGAGCCTTCAAGGCTGCAGGATGGATAATTGGGCAATCTAGAGGACCCCCTGTCAGATGGAACCATGCTAAGATTGCCCACCAAGTCCTGTTTTATCAACTGTCTGGTTTCCTGCATCTCTTAGGTTCTCTCCCACCATACCTTTGACTATGTCCCTGCCATTTTGTGGGTGTTCATGCTCACCTTTGGTGTGTTCCAGCTCTTCCTGTTACATTCTCCATAATCTAAAATCAATATGAGGATGGGAGCCTCTAATAATGGGCACAGCAGGTGTACAGACCCAGGAACTCAGCACAGGGATGCTGGGAGCAGGTGTACAGTGCAGGGATGGTGGGACCAGTTGTACAGCTGATGGGCCACAACTAATTCCCTGTTTAATTAATTCCCTAATTTCCGTAATAGGAATTCATCCAGAAATGTTTGGAAATGGACCCCAACAAACGCCCGACTGCCCGTGAGCTCCTCTTCCACCAGGCTCTGTTCGAGGTTCCGTCTCTAAAATTACTGGCAGCGCACTGCATTGTGGGACATCAGCGTAAGTAATACTTTTTATGACATCTTATAGAATACGGAATGATCTCCCTCCCTGGTAGTGTATGTGGAGCACTCCTTTATTGCTGCTTACCTATGTCTTCCCTTTCCAACGGCAGATATGATCCCAGAAAACGCTCTCGAAGAGATGACCAAGAACCGCGATATGACCGCAGTCATGGCCGAGATACCGACCACCGACCCTGAAGGTTCCCGGTTGATGTGAGTGGTTGGAGTTTGTATGGTAATATGTATGGAGAAGGATTCAGTGCTCCCCTGGAAAGGGATGGTGATGGGTATGGGGGAGAGCGCCCCTAGGAAGGATATGATAAATTATAAACTGTCAAGTGCTTGGTAGAAGGGCAGGAGTGGGTGTCTTTTTTATGGTTTATTTTTTGCCTTATTTGTGGTTCAAGGTTTTGCTAATTTTCTTGATAAATATCCTCTGATATGATTACACAAACGTCACAATCTGTACATTTCTGTATAATGCGCGTGCGCCATCCTGACCACGTCATCTCTTCCTCAGATACTCGCAGTCCCCGGCGCTGGAATTAGACAAGTTTCTGGAAGATGTCCGGTAAGGAGTGGGGAGGGGATACGCCATCCGTGTGTGTGAATGTGCGATGGATGCGCTCAGGGCTGGTGCAAGGATTTATGACACCCTAGGCGAAACCTCATTTTGCTCTTCGACTCCTGACTCCACCCCATTTTCCCTACCCATGTAAACCCCACCTTTTTAATGAAGCACCCATCAAATGCAGCCTTTACCAGTGCCCATCAATTGCAGCCTTTACCAGTGCCCATCAATTGCAGCCTTTACCAGTGCCCATCAATTGCAGCCTTTACCAGTGCCCATTAATTGCAGCCTTTACCAGTGCCCATCAGTGAATGTTTGCTTGCTTCCATTCATTTCGGGAGTCGGGACACAGACACCAGTGGCTGCCTGCTGATGCTGAGACTTAGTTGCTTGCTGCAGAGAGAAGAGAGTAGGAACACCAGTGGCCGGGCACCCTAGGCTGCTGCCCAGTTTGCCTAGTGATAGCACCGACCCTGGATGTGCTCCATGTACATACCACAAGGTGGAGTGGGGGAGGGAATACATTCAGCTGTGTGGGTGCTATACACGTGCCTACATGTCTGCGGCATATGTGTAATGTATGTTCTCGCTAGGCGTATGTGGTATATATGGTGTGTTTGGTCCTCTGTCATGTGGTCACTGATTCTCCCTGACCTCCAGGAACGGTATTTACCCCCTGACTGCCTTTGGGGTGCCACGTCCTCATCAGCCCCAGCAGGAGGTGGTGAAATCTCCGGTGGTTCCACCATCAGTGAAGACTCCAACACCAGAGCCCGCCGAGTTGGAAACCCGGAAGGTGCGTTCTGGAGAAGCCTTATTCATGTGTCTATAATCTTCTCTGTTTGCAGAGCTGACAATCTATTTCTCTGTCCTATAGGTGGTTCAGATGCAATGCAACATCGAGACAGTGGAAGAGGGGGCCAAGCATCATGTAAGGGAACCGGGATGTTCTGTATGTACCTAGGGTCTAGTATTCTCCTCTGTGCCCCCTCCCCTTCTATTGCTAAAACCTCTCAATTTACCCCTGTGGGCTCTTCCCTTCGGTCACCCCACACTTAGGGGTTATTGCCTATCCTTCTGTGCCCTTCTCTTCTGTTGGTTTGTGTCCTGCTCCCCCTTCTCTTCTGTTGGTTTGTGTCCTGCTCCCCCTTCTCTTCTGTTGGTTTGTGTCCTGCTCCCCCTTCTCTTCTGTTGGTTTGTGTCCTGCTCCCCCATCTCTTCTGTTGGTTTGTGTCCTGCTCCCCCATCTCTTCTGTTGGTTTGTGTCCTGCTCCCCCATCTCTTCTGTTGGTTTGTGTCCTGCTCCCCCTCTCTTCTGTTGGTTTGTGTCCTGCTCCCCCTCTCTTCTGTTGGTTTGTGTCCTGCTCCCCATCTCTTCTGTTGGTTTGTGTCCTGCTCCCCCTCTCTTCTGTTGGTTTGTGTCCTGCTCCCCCTCTCTTCTGTTGGTTTGTGTCCTGCTCCCCCTCTCTTCTGTTGGTTTGTGTCCTGCTCCCCATCTCTTCTGTTGGTTTGTGTCCTGCTCCCCCTCTCTTCTGTTGGTTTGTGTCCTGCTCCCCCTCTCTTCTGTTGGTTTGTGTCCTGCTCCCCCTCTCTTCTGTTGGTTTGTGTCCTGCTCCCCCTCTCTTCTGTTGGTTTGTGTCCTGCTCCCCCTCTTCTATTGGTCTGTGTCCTCTCTCTCTATTGGTGTGTGTCATTCTCGCTCTCTCTCCCCCCCCTCTCTTCTATTGGTCTGTCCCCTCCTCTGTTTTTGAATTTGCTGGTTTTCTGTCTCTCCACAGCTGACTTTGTTCCTGAAGCTGGAAGACAAACTGAACCGACATCTAAGCTGTGACTTGTTACTCAGTGAGTACAGAGGGGGATTTTAATGTGATTACAATATAGGGTTCTGTAGCATATAATAGGGAGAAAGTTGTAGCGTGATGGTTTGGGAACAGTGCAGTGACTGTAGTATAAAAGTGTGTGTGTGGGAGGGGGGCAGGGTTCTGGAGTGTGCAGGGAAAGGGATAATTGTTGTAAGATGATTGGAGTTTGAGTTTCTGGAGTGCAGGGGAAATGTGATTGTATTATGATGTTTGGGCGAGAGAAGTTTTTGTAGTGCAGGGCAAGTGGCGATTGTAGTATGATGGTTTGAAAGGGAGGGAGATTAAAGCAGGGTTTTGTATGACTCTCAATACCAGGTGTTTGTGGTATGACTCTCTTCTTTCTTTCTTTCCTTCCACAGATGAGAATATTCCGGAGTTGGCAGCAGAGTTGGTGCAATTGGGGTTTGTCAGTGAGGTGAGACTCTGTTCTAGGAAGAACTGGGGTTTAGGGAATACCACTCTTGTGGGAAGTTGAGGGAAGCCTACGATTGGGGGCACCTTCCTGGGGATTTTCGGGAGAGCAAATCATTCGGGAAGATAGTAGGCGGGATCATTGAATGTGGGAAGTGAGAAGTAGACGGGATCATTGAATGTGGGAAGTGAGGAGTAGACGGGATCATTGAATGTGGGAAGGGAGGAGTAGGCGGGATCATTGAATGTGGGAAGGGAGGAGTAGGCGGGATCATTGAATGTGGGAAGGGAGGAGTAGGCGGGATCATTGAATGTGGGAAGGGAGGAGTAGGCGGGATCATTGAATGTGGGAAGGGAGGAGTAGGCGGGATCATTGAATGTGGGAAGGGAGGAGTAGGCGGGATCATTGAATGTGGGAAGGGAGGAGTAGGCGGGATCATTGAATGTGGGAAGGGAGGAGTAGGCGGGATCATTGAATGTGGGAAGGGAGGAGTAGGCGGGATCATTGAATGTGGGAAGGGAGGAGTAGGCGGGATCATTGAATGTGGGAAGGGAGGAGTAGGCGGGATCATTGAATGTGGGAAGGGAGGAGTAGGCGGGATCATTGAATGTGGGAAGGGAGGAGTAGGCGGGATCATTGAATGTGGGAAGGGAGGAGTAGGCGGGATCATTGAATGTGGGAAGGGAGGAGTAGGCGGGATCATTGAATGTGGGAAGGGAGGAGTAGGCGGGATCATTGAATGTGGGAAGGGAGGAGTAGGCGGGATTATTTAATGTGGGAAGGGAGGAGTAGGCGGGATCATTGAATGTAGGAAAGGAGTAGGAGGTGTCAGTGAATAAAGGAAGGAAGATTAGGTGAGGTAATTTAGTATAGAAATAGAATTGGTATCCTTACAGAATGGTGTTGGCGGTGTTCATGAATGTGGGAAGGGAGTAGGAGGGGGTGAGTGAATGTGGGAAGGGTGTAAGAGCGGTGAGTGAATATTAGAAGGGATTAGAAGGGGTCAGTGAATATGGGAAGGGAGTAGGAGCGGTGAGTGAATGTGGGAAGGGAATAGGAGCGGTGAGTGAATATTAGAAGGGAGCAGGTAAGGGTCAGTTAATGCGGGAAGGGAGTAGGAGGGGGGTTGGCGAATGCGGGAAGGGAGTAGGAGGGGGTCGGCGAATGCAAGAAGGGAGTAGGAGGGGGTCGGCGAATGCAAGAAGGGAGTAGGAGGGGGTCGGCGAATGCGGGAAGGGAGTAGGAGGGGGTCGGCGAATGCGGAAAGGGAGTAGGAGGGGGAGTAGGAGGGGTCAGTGACCCTGGGAAGGGAGTAGGAGGGGTCAGTGATTGTAGGAAAGGAGTAGTAGGAGTCAGTGACACTGGGAAGGGAGTAGAAGGGGTCAGTGACACTGGGAAGGGTGTAGAAGGGGTCAGTGATTGTAGGATGGGGCAGTGATTGTAGGAAAGGGAGTAGGAGGTGTCAGCGACTGTGGGAAGGGAATAGGAGGGATCAGTGACTGTGGGAAGGGAGTAGGAGCAGTCAGTGAGTGTGGGAAGGGAGTAGGAGGGGTAAGTGACTGTGGGAAGGGAGTAGGAGGGGTCAGTGAATAAAGAAAGGAAAGATTAGGTGAGGTCATTTAGTATAGAATTGGTATCCATAGAGAATGGAGTAGGTGGGGTTCGTAAATGTGGGAAGGAAGAGTAGATAATTTAATATGAAAATAGAATTGGTAACCTTAGAGAAGTGAGAATGTGGGGAGAAGGCAGGGTCAGTAAATATGGATGTGGGTGGTACCTATGACATGTGGGCATTTTATCTGAGTAACGCCCGCCTTATTTGCCCCTTTCAGACCGACCAGAGCCGGCTCACCTGTTTACTTGAAGAAGCGTTCAGTAAATTCTTCTTCGCTCGGAATGGAAACATAGCGGCGGTGACGGTGTCCTCCTAGCAATCACAGAGTTCTGCTGTCACTGTGTTGCTGCCGAGCCTCCACTCCGCACTTTATGGAGGTGTTCCCGGCTGCTGGCAGATACCTCACCCTGTACATCCACCGCTAGGAGCGCCAGACTCTGCTGGGAATGGTGGCAGTCGCTCTGCCTTCTGTTTACACAAAGAAAACGTTAGGATAATGTCTGACACAAACGGCAGCGCCACCTGGTGGAGGGGAGGGGTGACACATGGGAATGAACCAGATGGAGGCGTGTTTTCGTGCTGCAGCCCCTCCCACATATCTTCTCTGTTGTGTCATTGGGTGATGGGACATTGGTTTCTCTACGGCCCCCCGGTGGAGGCGTGCATCGCACCATACATTTCATCTAGTAACGGTATAGCTCTGCCACTGTAGTAGCGCCTCCTTGTGCTCAAGCCTTAGCTTATCTGTGTAATGTTTACAGCTGAGTGGGGATCGAACGTTTTGGATCCAGCGGCCTCATCCCTTCTCTGCCAGTGTCCCGGCGGAGTCGGGAAGCCATGTTGCGTTTTAGATGGTTGTTTTTTGAATGTTACAAGCAGAAGACGGTTACAGACGTTGCGTGTGTGTTTGGCGTGATGGCCCGCCATAGGAGACTTTGTCACGTATGTGAAGTAGGCAATGATGGTATTGGGTGTTTATGGTGGCGGCTCAGTGGGCGTGGCTCCATTTCTCGCTAGAGGTTTGTCTGCACTTAAAAACATTGACGGCTTGTGGCGTGGGTCATATGATGCGCACGCTGGATCATAGTTTCGCCATGCTGTGAGGAGGGAGAACCCAACCTATACGATGCTCTTAGCTTTGCACACTATGAAGTAACCGAATTTCCTTACGTGATGTCATTTTTATTTGTAACTAATAACTTTTCGTTTTCATTTTTTTTTTCTCCTGTAAATAAACTTGAAGTTTGTTGTATTTAATTGCTTTGTGTGTGTGTTGGTCTATCTGTCACCTCACCGACCTTCATCTCCCATCACCGCTAACTGGGAATTCAATGAGGATTTCAGGTGCTGCTCTGTAGGTTCTTCTATAGAAGTCTCTGGGGGGAATTATCTGATGATCAGTAGTAGGTCCTTCCTCCATAGAAGTCTTTTTGATGATCTGTAGGTTCTCCCTTCATAGAAATCTCTGGAGGTAATTTATCTAGTTTCCAATATTTTTATTCAAATTTTTCACAAAGAGAAATACAATTTCGGTATCTGACATCGTTGATGCACAGAGAAGAGAAGACAATAATAATTATTATTATTGGGAAGAAAAACTGGATGTACATGTGTGTAACTTTGAAGGTCATTTGAAGAGTAATTGGATCACAACATACAAGTGACTGTCGTTTGTCTTACTCCATATGGGGGTCAAAATTACAAGCAACTAGACCCCTGATGACTATCCCTCGACTCTGGCTTCAGGGCTTTAGTTAGTACAGAAGTAATGATGATGAAATGAACACGGGCACATGTATTTTTAAGAGCACCCAGAAAGAAAAGGGAAAGGAGAAAAGTAACTATAGTAGAATGAGATGGAGAAATAGGAAATAGAAAGTAAAGAGAGAGAAAGGGATGCACTCCAGCTCCGGGGGAACACCCCCCAGCACCAGATTAACCTATCACACAGTTACTAGGTCCCTAATCCATGGGTCCCACACTCTGTTGAACCAAGCCATTCTATCACTTAATATTGCCGATAGGGCTTCATTCACCATTATCCAGGACAATTTTGTTTTAAGTAGATAAAAAAGGTATTGTGGGTGACCTCCGCGATGTGGCTATGGATATCCTCTCTTCCACAAATATGAAAGCTATAAGTTTTCTCGTTGGCTTTGACGCCTTCTCCACGGGGCGCCCCAGCAGCGCATGCAGAGGCACTGTCAGGTCACCTTGAGGCGAGGTGACTGATGCACACCGTAGGAATCAGGAGTGCACCGCAAGGTTGTGGACCCTACGGCTGACTGCTGCGGACGGGAGACAGGTCCCACTGGGGTTAGAGCGCAAGATTCCCTGGGGCGCGGAGTCTAAGAGCCAGCAGGTGTTCACCAGAGCCTTGAGTGGTGAGGATGGACTTGGCTGCAACTGGCTCCAGGTCGCGACCCCCAGGGTCCCCCAGCTCACACCCACAGTAGGCAACAGGAGGATAGGGATGGTGAGGGACAAAGCCAAGGTCGGGGGCCACAAGCAGACTGGAATAGTCAGGGACACGCCAAAAGGTCTGGATCACAGGCAAACAGGGATAGTCAAAGACACGTCAAAGTAACGGAACAACAGAAGAGCACACGGCAGGTAACAGGAAGCTAAACACACAAAGGAATACACAATGGTTGATCAGCACTCTTGGCTTGCAGTGCACAGGTTAATATAAGGTTCCCTGATAGGGCCTGGGGTGGAGCCATGCTTAGAGGAGAGGTTATAAAACCACCAGGTGGAAGTGGCAGGCCTCTTAGTCTGAACACATGAGGGGAGGTAAGCAAACAGGAATATCACTGCATAACCATGACAGGCGATTTAAGAAGGTTCACTCGGGTCAGAGAATATATAAAATTGTACGTGAGTATCCAGAACCGTCTCGCTTTCGGGCAAGACCACCATATGTGATACATGGTGCCCGTCTGCATTACAGCCTCTAAAGCACCGCGGGGACGCCTCCGGAACGAAGGTTGCTACCCAAGCTGGAGCCATATACCACCTCATCAACACCTTATAATTTGCTTTAATCAAAGAAGTATTAATAAAAGATTTAGATGCACATTGTACTATTTTGTGCCACTCCTCTATTTCCAAGTTGTCGTGCATATCTCTTTCCCGTTTATCCATATAAGGCAACTTCTGAGAGGCTGAGAATAAAATGCTGTAGATCCGAGATATATGGCCAGTGAGTTTGTCGTATGTCTTACTGTATTTTCCATTGAGGTACATGTGGTGAGGTCAGATGTGCGACTCAGTGTTGCCAAAAAGTGCGCTATCTGAGTATAACGAAAGAATTCTGACCTCGGGAGCTGATGCCTATCTTGTAGGGTCGCTCGCGACAGAGCCCCTCTGTGGTCACAGAGGTTAGCTATTCGCAGCAAACCCTTGTTGGTCCACCATGAGAAATCCTGAGGAGGTGAACATGGGGTTATTGAGCAATGGGGCATGCCGGGATCCGAAGGTGTGGGTAGTGGCTAGCCGGTCCCATACGTTTAAAGAGAAGCACAAAGTCTGGCACATTACTATTGGTCTGTCTTTGGCTTTCATCCACATTAAGTGGCTAATCTCTCTTCCTGGGAATTGGGAGGACTCTAACAACATCCAGAGCGGTCTGGATTGGTGCGTGTGGAATCGAATCAGTTGTGAAATTTGTGCCGCCTGGTAGTATTTAAGCAAGTCTGGCATACCCAGGCCACCTCTTGCTTTTGGCGTGTACATTGTTTTTTCTGTTCACCCTGGGTCTTCCATGTTCCCATATGTAGTCCAACAACTTTGCCTGGAACTTCTGGAGGTCTCTTCTATCTATAGTTATTGGGAGGGTCCTGAATAAGTATAGCACTTTTGGTAGAACTGTCATCTTGATTGAGTACAACCTGCCAAACCATGACGAGGGACTATTCGACCATCATTTAAGATCTGCTGATAATTTTCTAAATAGTGGAGGATAATTGTGTTTATACAACGTGGTGAGAGTAGGGGTCAGTGTAATACCCAAATATGGTAAGGTCTCGTCTTGCCATTTGAAGGGAAAAGAGCTCCGTAATGCTCAGACTATATGTGGTTGTAGGGACACATTGAGTGCTTGAGATTTTGAGTGATTTACTTTCAATCCTGTAAGTGTCGTGAAATGTCGCAGTACCCCGTGTAGGTTGGGCAAGGAGGTGACTGGGGAGGATAGAAGCAGTAAAATATCATCTGCGAACAATGCACATTTATGTTCTCGTCCCCCACTTGTGACGCCCTGTATGTCCGGATGTTCGCGGATCTTGATGGCCAGTGGCTCCAAAGCCAAAATGAACAATAGGGTGGACAGGGGGCATCCCTGGCGGGTCCCCCCTGCGTATATTTATGACTGGCAACCCTTAATTACTAAATTCGCCGTGGGGGTATTGTAGATCATTTTAAGCGTAGTCAGGAAGTTTGGTCCGAATCCATATTTTTCTAAGATAAAGAACAAATAATCCCAGGACAGAGAATTGAACGCTTTAGAGGAGGGAATTTATCTGATGACCTGTAGGTTCTTTCTCCATAGAAGTCTTTTGGGTGAATTCTTTGATGATCTGTAGGTTCTTCCTTGATAGAAAACTCTGGAGGGAATTTATCTGATGAGCTGTAGGTACTTTTCTCCATAGAAGTGTTTTGGGTGAATTATTTGATGATCTGTAAGTTCTTCCTTCATAGAAATCTCTGGAGGGAATTTTCTGATGATCTGTAGGTACTTTTCTCCATAGAAGCCTCCTTGGGGGAATTATTTGATGATCTGTAGGTCCTTCCTCTATAAAAGTCTTGTTGGGAGAAGGGGGTGGGGAAATATTTGATGATCTGTTGGTCCTTCCTTCATAGAAAAGTCTGGAGGGAATTATCTGATGATCTGTAGGTCATTCTTCCATAGAAGTCTCTGGGGGGAATTATTTGATGAAATGTAGGTTCTTCTAGAGAAATCTATAGGGAAGGGTGAAGCTGATCCATAGGTCCTGATTTTTGCTCTATAAAAAGTTTCTGAGAGTGGTTTATTTGATGATATGTAGGCTCATTCTCTATAGAAGTCTGTAGGGGAATTATTTATACTTCTTGAGGAAGGGGAATTTGATCTGATCTATAGGTCCTTCCTTCATAGAAGTCTCAGGTGGTCAAATAGTTCCGCCAATGTTCTTCATCCATGAGAGTCTCTGGGGCAATAATTTGATTATCTTTAGATGCTTCCTCTAGATAGAGAAGACTCTGGGAAAGGAGGAATCAGTCTATAGGTCCTTCCTCCTAGTCTCTGGGGTGGAATTATTTGATGATCTGTAGGTCCTTCCTCTATAAAAGTCTTGGGGGGGGGGGGGGGAATTATTTGATGATCAGTAGGTCCATCCTCCATAGAAATCTATAGGGGGAATTATTTGATGATCCCTAGGTTCTTCATCCATAAGAGTCTCTGTGTGGAATTATTTCATGATCCATAAGTTCTTTCTCTATAGAAGTCCTTGGGAGAATTATTTGGTGAACTGTAGGCCCTTTTTCTATAGACGTCTCTGGGGGAATAATTTGATTATTTTTAGATGCTTGTTCTAGAGAGAAACATCTATGGGAAAGGTGTGTGTGTGGGGGGGGGGGGGATCAGTCTATAGGTCCTTCCTCCATAGAAGTCTTTAGGGGTAATTATTTGATGATCTATAGCAGGGGTGTCAAACTCAATTTCATTGTGGGCCACATCATTTTTATGGTAGCCCTCAGAGGACCGGTTGTATCGGTAAGACTAGATGTCCAGAGCACCCTTCTCGCCTTAGACATCATACACATACTCTCGTCCTCAATTGTAATCTCCCCCGCCGACTGTCTCAACTCCATTCGCTGGTCTGTTCCCCATTCTCCTCCAGGGTATTCTTTGAGTCAGTCCATCTAATTCCATACCTTCCTGAACTTCTTGGGAGCTCCCCCTCGTCTCATTTGTCATCCAGTATAAAAGCACATCAGTATTTACTATTTTCACCCACATTCCTAATGTTGTTAGTCATAAATCTCCGGGCGATCAATTTCCGTACTCTAAAGTATAGAAGTCTGAGGAACAATTTAGTATGTACATTTACCCCCTCTTGGTCAAAGATACCCAGGAGGCAGCAGGTGGGGGGACATATATTTGGGAGGGCAAAATGATCAGAGATGAATTCAGTCACCCTGGACCACAGAGGACGTACCCTAGGGCAATCCCATACCATGTATGTTCCCTCTGCTCCCTTGAACTTGTGGCATTCTGCGGAATCTCTCCTGTGCATGCCAAACGGTCTGGTCAGTGTGTAATATAGCTGATGTAGGGTATCTGTGGAGGAGATAACCAAGACAAGGTATGTGTTCAACACCTCCTGCCACAGCTTCTCAGTCAACTCTGGTATAACAGCTATCCATCGGGATCTAGTCCTGGTAGTCAAGTCTGGGTCCCCAGGGTCTACT
Organism: Lithobates pipiens; assembly: GCF_037356315.1. Lineage (NCBI taxonomy): Eukaryota > Metazoa > Chordata > Amphibia > Anura > Ranidae > Lithobates > Lithobates pipiens. The sequence goes on along the minus strand of NW_027507758.1, from coordinate 617,175,649 downwards.
TCCCTATAGTATCTGGAAATAAATTTAGTTGGGTCAGGGTCAATCAGGACCTTTTATAAAGCGGTATTTTGTACCCTAAATTCTCCTCCCCCAAACTGGGTCATAGCTGCATGGTGCAGCTGAGCATATCAGAATTGCCAGGTTCTAGGTATGCCAAACTGCTCCCTCAGGTGCACACTACTCGCCTTTACATCAGATGTCAAGAGCCCCACCACCATCAAGAGCAAAGAGTCCCCCACCATCCCTTACATCACAGGGCACCCTCCTTACCTTGTGCTGCTGCTTGGAAGAAGCTGGGGACAGAGCCAGGAAGCAGTGTGTGCAGGATCTGGAGTAGGACCAGAGGAGGGCTGAATGCTGAGACCACGAGAGGCGGAGATGAGGGTGTGCTTGCGGCTAGACGCAGAAGTGCAAGATCTGGTGGAGGAGGTCTGTCGTCCTCTTTGCTCCTGACTGCTGAGACAAGGTGGGAGCGGAGATGAGGGGGGTGCTGCAGCAGGAAAGGTGTGATGGTCACATGACATGGCCTGAGGAGCCTTATATTTGACACCTGTAATCTATGGGTTCTTCATCTATAGAAGTCTCTTGGAGAAATGATTTGATGATATATAGGTCCTTCCTCTATATAAGTCTCTGAGCGCATTTATTTCATAATCTATAGGTCTTTCCTCCGTATAAGTTGTCCTGGGGGGGGGGGGGGGATTAATTAGATTATCTGTAGGCCCTTTTGCCCACAAATGTCGCTGGGGGGAATCTTTTAGATGATCTGTATTGCCGCGTACACACGAGCGGACTTTTCAACATCCAAAGTCCGACGGACTGATTCCGTCAGACTATTCGATCGTGTGTGGGCTGCAACGGACTTTTGATTCGCCAAAGTCTGACGGACTTTAGAATATGGAACATGCTTCAAATTTTTCCGACGGAACTCCGCCGGACCCGGTCCCTTCGAAAAATTTGCTCGTGTGTATGCTATTCCGACGGACTAAAACCGACGCTAGGGCAGCTATTGGCTACTGGCTATGAACTTCCTTATTCGAGTCCAGTCGTACGTCATCACGTTCGAATCCGTCGGAGTTTAGTGTGATTGTGTGTGGCCAAGTCCGTTCATTCGGAAACTCTGTCGGAACTCCGGCAGAACTCCTTCGGAAGTCTGTCGGACATAAGTCCTCTCGTGTGTACGGGGCTTATGTCCTTCCTCTATAGAAGCCTCTGATGTAGTAAGGTGATCTAAAGGTTTTTTTTTATAGAAGTTTTGAGGGGGGGGGGTTTATAGATGTTTCTGGGGAAGGGTGAATTCACTCTATAGGTCCTACCTCTAGAGAAATATCTGGTGAGAGGAAATTTTGATAATTCCCCTCCCCCTAAAAGTTCTATAAAAGACCTATGGATCACCAAATTCTCCCCAGAGACAGCTATAGAGAAAGAACCTACAGATTACCAAATTATCCAAGAGACTATTATAGAGGCAGGACATAGATTATTAAATAAATCCCACTCCCTGAGACTACTTTGGAGGAAGGGGCCTACAGATCATCAAATATTTCTCCCCCCAGAGACTTCTGTAGGAGACAGACCATAATTATAAAATAAATTCCCCACAGAGACTTCTATGGAGTAAAGGGCCCACAGATCATCAAATATCCTGCCCCCCCCCCAGAAACTTCCATAGAGGAAAGACCATATTTATCAAATAATTTTGGTCTTTCCTCTATGGAAGTCTCTGCGGGGGGGAAAATATTTGATGATCTGTAGGCCCCTTCCTCCATAGAGGTCGTAGGAAGGAATTTTTCATTAGACGTTTCTGGGGAGGGGGGGGGGGATTCGATATATTGGTTCCTTGCTCTTTAGAAGTTTCTGGCCGAAGAGAATTATTTATTAATCTATAGGTTCTTCCTCTATAGACATCTCTGAGGGGGAACAATTTAAAGATTGCGAACCTCCCTCCACAGAAGTCTCGGGTTATATATTTGGCGATTTTATATGGGGTGTCTAAAAAGTTTAATGAATGGTCCGATTTCGTAACGTGGGCCAGGTGCGCACGCACACGGCTATCCAGAGACACTTTGAAAAGCGCCACCTAGCATGGAGTACACATGAATATGGGGGGAAAACCTGCTGAGGGCAGTTGGACATAGTCCGTGTAAGAGGAAGGGTCACAGTGCAATGGAGCAATGAGTCAACATCAAGTTCTACTGCAAATTGGGGAAATCGGAGACGCATGAAATGTTGATGCAAGTGTATGAGACGGAAGCCGTGAGCAGAAAATGTGTTTGAATCAGACGCTTTTGTGACGGTTCAGGTTGACCGTCGACAAACAGAACCCCAGACATGATCGAGCGAGTGCGACAAATGCTGTCATGAGATCGGCCACTGACTCTACGATTTATGGTGGAGGAATTGGCCATTAGCAAGGGTACGGTGCACACCATCGTCCTCAAAGATTTCGGTAAGCCGAAGATTTGTTCCCGATTTGTGCCACACAAGCTGACATGGACAGAGAGCTAAATGGATGAAAACCTCTGGAGATTTGATCAGAATCCATCCTTTTTGCGAACCATCGTCACATGGGATGAGACTTGGTGCTACCAGTTCGATCCAGAATCCAAGCGGCAATCGATAGAACGGCGTTCACCGTCTTTCCCTGCGACCCAAAAATTCCTCGCCTGAAGAGCGTCATGAAAAGCACACCTTTTGCGGACATGGTGGCAGTCCAAGAATGTGTGACAGTGGTTCTGCAATCGATAACTAAAGAGGCCTTGGCTGACTTTTTTAGAAGCTTTATGAGCATTGACAAAAGTGTGTTGTGATTATTTGAAGGCCAATATAGGTAATTTTATAGAGAAGGCAATCGGTGCACCACAAAGCGCATAAAATCTGCAAGCTGGACACCAAAGGGAATTTCACACAGCCCCTAATAACATCCGCAACATATATAAGGTGCAGCACAGATAAGGCAGGCCATACATGGGTCGAATTTTGAAAGAATTTTCTTTCGAAAATCTTATAAGAATTTTCGTTCGTATTTTGCCGATTTTCGTGCGGCAAACAAATTTGAGTAATTGGACATGTTGGAAGTTTAAAAAACAAAACAAAAAAAGACTAACGATTTTCTAATCAATGATGGGAGAATCGTGCAAGAAATGTAATCGAAAAAGAAATGCGCATGTGCAAGAAAAGAAAATTTCCAGCCACGAAAATTATTTTCTGTAGCAACACGAGATGAAATTGAAATGCGCATGTGCAACAAAAGAAAATTCCCGGAAAGAAAAGAAGATTTCCAGCCACGAAAATTATTTTCTGTAGCAACACGAGATGAAATTGAAGGCTTGGTTGGCCAAATTTGAAAATCAATGGTGGCACCATCGGATCACAAAACGCACACATTTTCTGATTTTCCAAAGAAAATTCCTTCGAAATTCGACCATGGATGGCCAGCCTAAAGGTATCACAGTATAGTTGTTGGTGAAAAGAATATCATCAGTCCATAGTCCGAAACCAATGTCCTTAAGTCACAGAGAGACGTCCCTTGTGTGGAGACAAATTAAGTGATCCTCCAATAAGGGAATGAGCCCTCCCCTCACAATATTGACCCCTGAATGAACAAGATGGTCAAATGCGCCGTTTCCCTCTACCCTAGGAACAGGGATGATATGAATGGCTCTCAGCTGTACCAGCGGTCACAGATGCATACCATCGCCCATGCAAAATATAGCACAAATCTAAGTGCTCTCTGTTTAGTTAAAACATAACACTTTATTTAAAAAAAAAACAAATAAAAAAAAAAACACATCTTCCTCCTCTTGGATCAGGCAACAAATAAATTACAGCTGGAAGCCGGTATTCCCTGTCCTTGCGAGTGGCCCCTTAGGATTCGGATAGCAGCAGGTGACCTCAAACGATGTAGCTCCTTCATCTGTACGCGTTACGTCCTACGGGACTTCGTCAGAGGGGTGGGGCCACGGTATTACCTGGGCCTAGATATAGAGCGCCGGCTGCCATAGGAACCAAAGACGCTTGAGCTGCACAGCCAGAAATATTCAGATTTACTGACATCCAGAAGCAGACAATGAAAATGCCATACACACGCGATTTCACAGATAATGCCAAACCACCTAGATAATGTTACACAGGAACCTGGGGCCGATGGCCTCAAGTAACTTAAATTAAAAATGTCATCCTTGAGTTGTTAACCATAAAATAAAAAAAACATATAAAGAAGAAAAGAGGAGGTGCAATAAAAAAAAACTCACTCGCCTACCACTATCAAAAAGGAGTATTTCTACATACAAAATTGATTGTAATTTTAAAAAAAGCACACCTGCTGCTATCTGTTACATACTACACTTAATTCATCATTTGAGCATACTGTAACATTGCAGGTTGTTTAGCTTAATATAGAGCCTACCATTGAGCCAATTCCATGCCAGTTGTGCCATTTAAGGGCTTGTTAGCCCACTTTTATTAAAGGAAAAATAAGTCCAATAAAAGAACAGTTGCCCACACAGGGGTTTCCGCTTTCCACAGCAACAATATAAATGAAAAATGCCAAGCCACCTGGCTCTCTTCACCAGCAGCACCACTGCTTAGGCTCCCATATGGAGCCCTCTTGACTCCTGTCAGGGACCTCAGGCTCGGGTCTCTGGCTACTCCAGTGCACACCTGCACTCTCTGGGTTCTCCCTTGCAAGCCTGGACTCCTCGGGAGAGTGGAGCCCAGAACCCTGTTAAGGTGTCTACAAATATCCCAGCACACACCTGACCAGTCAGTATGCTGGTGGATCTCAAAACCCCCGGATTGCTACACAATTCCCAGGCTCCAGGTCCCAAAATAGACTTTAGTAAATAATGAGGAAACTGAAAAGCCAGTTTCCTCACAAATAAGCAAATAAACTGGAGCCCCTCAACCTGCCTGGTTGAGAATCCTGCGTCCATATAATGGTGGGGTACCACACTACCACAATACACAGAACACTTTGGAAACATATCGACTATCCTATATTACATAGGGGATAATGAATTTCCAAGGGAAAATGTCTAAACTGATAACTAAAATCCTGTTCTAAAATAAGGAAAGTATACTACATCCGGTATACAGAAAAGTACCTGTGTCAGAAATAAGAAAATTCAGATTGAATTCCACATTCAATCCGGATGGCGTAAGAGCTTTCATCTCAAAGATCCAAAAGGATTCCCTCTGACTCAGGTGTCTAATAAAAAGTGTCATCAGAAAGAAGTTCTTTTGAATGAAATGATACGGGATATGGATAGAAACCTGGTGACAGGTCAGAAGATATTTAAGTAAAAAAAAAATGAATTTAAATTCGTTTTTGATTATAATTTACAGCATAGGAGTACAACAAAGCCAGGCTTTCTCCTGCAGTGGGGAAAGATCCCATGTTTGGCCAGGCAGTGTTTGGGAGTGGAAGTGCTTACTACCAGCGTGTCTCTGCCATCACATTCCAATCACACACTCCTTACTGAATACAAATTTGAATGTAAACATTAGTTTTACTAGTTTTATCTACATTCCGACCCCCCAGTGGGGTTGTTAGGCAAAGCCAAGTGATGCTGAGCCAGGTTACAGAAAGCCCAGCATTATCAGCTACGGCTCGAGTATTAATCACAGAAACAGGCATTCTCTCATCACCCTCTCTAAGTGTGAGGATTTTGGAAGGTGAAGGAGAGGAAGATGCCAGCTGTATATGTGAAATGCGGTTTTGAAGGTGTGGAAGATGGTCAGGCTGATGACAGTTTGGATCAATTCTGCATCTCGCACCTTCTACTGATGATTTAAGAGATTTCCATACCTGAAGAATGCTTACATCCCCTGTCCCAATCTGTGGTTTGCCCCCACCAGCCCCCTACAGGACTGGTACCAGTAACCATAGAGCGGCCTCTCTCAACCAGAGTTCCTCCAGAGTTTGACAGGGCCCTTGAGTAACCAGAAATTTCTGAAAACGAATGATTGCTTTAGATACCTGTAAGAGAAGGATATTATTTCCCCACTAACCCCAAATGTAGGGATCATTTATCTCCTTGACCATCACACTAGTGTACAGTGAGCTGTAGAGGCAGTCATTTTTTTAAGTGGGTTCCCTGAGACGAGAACAAAGATTTCCTCCATATTGAAAAGGTTGAGTAAAGTTGCCATAGAGCAGTGATGGCGAACCTTGGCACCCCAGATGTTTTGGAACTACATTTCCCATGATGCTCCAGTACACTGCAGAGTGCCAGAGCATCATGGGAAATGTAGTTCCAAAACATCTGGGGTGCCAAGGTTCGCCATCACTGCCATAGAGTGTGACAGATGGGGACAAGCCTCAGCCATACCTGGAGGTGTGTTTTACATGGTGATCTTTCAGGCAGCTTCCCTCATTGATGAAGCAGAGATTCCAAGAACTGGTGTCTGCCCTGCTTTTACAGAAGCATTTTTTTTGGCCTTTCAGCTTCATTCTCTTTAAAGGCAACCATTTACCTACCTAAGGGGAGCAAATGCTGGGGGTGCACAGGATGGCGGACTTAAGCTAAGCATCCTCTACTGGAGCCCACCATCAAGGCTATGAAGAAAGCAGACAGGCCTCCCCTTCACCATGGGGTGACTGACCTATCAACACCCATTGGAATGGCCAGCTGGAGGCCATGTCATTGACAAGTCAGTATTTGCAATGGGAACTGTTGAAGCCTGTGGGAGGCTGGGGAGGAAACGACACAAATGTGCCATCCAAACAGTTATCCTGGGATGGCTCCAATTATCAGCTCTGGAAGGCAAAATCACTGAGAATTTTTTTTTTCATTTTTCTTCTGATGACCAAAAAAACTGTGCAAAGATCCCACCAAATGTGACAAGATCATTGGCCAAGGAATGAAAAAGTAAAGGGAAACTAAAGTGAACCTGTGCTTTGTGCCATCAGGGGAAAGAATCAACACATACAGCGCATCCAGAAAGTATTCACAGCGCTTCACTTTTTCTACATTTTGTTATGTTACAACCTTATTCCAAAATGGATTAAATTCATTATTTTCCTCAAAATTCTACAAACAATACCCCATAATGACAACGTGAAAGAAGTTTGCTTGAAATCTTTGCAAATTTATTAAAATTAATAAAAAACAAGCAAAAAAAAATCCCATGTATATAAGTATTCACAGCCTTTGCTCAATACTTTGTTGAAGCACCTTTGGCACCAATTACAGCCTTGAGTCTTTTAGAGTATGCTGCTACAAGCTTGGCACACCTATTTTTGGACAGTTTCTCCCATTCTTCTTTGCAGGACCTCCCAAGCTCCATCAGGTTGGATGGGGAGCGTCGGTGCACAGCCATTTTCAGATCACTCCAGAGATGTTCAAGTCTGGGCTCTTGCTGGGACACTCAAGGACATTCAAAGTTGTCCCATAGCCACGTCTTTGTTATGTTGGCTGTGTGCTTAGGGCCCTTGTCCTGTTGGAAGAGATGGATCAGTGGAAGCAGGATGCACCTGAGCTCAATTTTGAGTGTCATGGCAAAGGCTGCACAATACTTATGTACATGTGAATATTTTATTTTTAATAAAATTGCAAAGATTTCAAACAAACTTCTTTCACGTTGTCATGTTGGGGTATTGTTTGTAGAATTTTGAGGAAAATAATGAATTTAATTCATTTTGGAATAAGGCTGTAACATAACAAAATGTGGAAAAAGTGAAGCAATGTGAATACTTTACGGATGCACTGTACCTGTCCTTCCCTCTCCAACCACTGCTCTAGCTGTGGTAAGCTATGCAGGGAAATGGACTCCCCCCTACGTGCCAGCACTGGTGACTGGCTCAGCAACCTTACAGACCAGTTAGCCTAACATCAATAGTATGTCAACTCTTGGGAGGGGGTGATAAGGGACTATATACAAGATTTTAGTATTGAGAACGGTATCAATAGCAGTAATCAGCATGGATTCATGAGGAATCGTTCTTGCCAAAGCAATCTACTAACCTTCTATGAGGAGGTGAGTGGCAGGAAGGAAGGAAAATGAAGACCCGTAGATGTGGTGTATCTGGATTTTGCAAAAGCATTTAACACAGTTCCCCATAAACGTTTACTGTACAAAATAAGGTCCCTTGGCATGGACCATAGGGTGAGTACATGGATTGAAAACTGGCTACAAGGGCGAGTTCAGAGGATGGCGGAATGGTCAGGGGTGGGTAGTGGGGTCCCCCAGGGTTCTGTGCTGGGATCAATCCTATTTAATTTGTTCATAAACGACCTGGAGGATGGGGTAAACATTTCAATCTCTGTATTTGCAGACAATACTAAGCTAAGCAGGGCAATAACTTCTCCGCAGGATGTGGACACCTTGCAAAAAGATCTGAACAAATGAATGGGGTGGGCAACTACATGGCAAATGAGGTTCAATGTAGAAAAAAGTACAATAATGCATTTGGGTGTCAAACATATGAATGCAATCTATACACTGGAGGGAGAACCTCTGGGGGAATCTAGGATGGAAAAGGACCTGGGGGTCCTAGTAGATGATAGGCTCAGCAATGGCATGCAACGCCAAGCTGCTGCTAACAGAGAAAACAGAATATTGGCATTAAAAAGGGGATCAACTCCAGAGATAAAACGATAATTCTCCCGCTCTACAAGACTCTGGTCCGGCCGCACCTGGAGTATGCCATCCAGTTCTGGGCACCGGTCCTCAGGAAGGATGTACTGGAAATGGAGCGAGTACAAAGAAGGGCAACAAACCTAATAAAGGGTCTGGAGGATATTAGTTATGAGGAAAGGTTGTGAGCACTGAACTTATTCTCTCTGGAGAAGAGACGCTTGAGAGGGGATATGATTTCAATATATAAATACCGTACTGGTGACCCCACAATAGGGATAAAACTTTTTTCGCGGAAGGGAGTTTAACAAGACTCATGACCACTCATTAAAAATAGAAGAAAAGAGGTTTAACCTTAAACTACGTAGAGGGTTCTTTATTGTAAGAGCGGCAAGGATGTGGAATTCCCTTCCACAGGCGGTGGTCATCGATAGTTTCAAGAAACTATTCGATAAGCACCTGATTGACCGCAACATACAGGAATATACAATGTAATACTGACATATAGTCACACACATTGTGTGATATTAGTTATGGTTAGACTTAATGGACTTGTGTCTTTTTTCAACCTCACCTACTATGTAACTATGTAACCTCACATGGAGCAAGTCACATATTTCTTCATACTTGGAAGTACGAATGGAGGGAGCAGCAGCAAAGTTTGCTTTGTTTATATGTTTTTAAACTGTTTTTTAACCATATAATTAGAATCTTTGCTTTACAAATACAATTAAATAGCTAACACACAACGGATTTTGAGACAGCACAGAAGAGGCCGTCTTTATTAGACTGAAAATTTGGGTGGAACCATCCACTAAAGGCAACGTGTAAACTTAGACTTGCGCTCTACACAAGAAAGCTTTTGCTACAGGAGGTAAGGAGACAGCAAAAAATATGTGTAAAGGAGCAGAGAGCTCCACCGTCTGGCTGGGAAAAAAATGACAATATTCAAATCAATATTATATATTTTTATTTTCTTTAGTCGTGTCCATAATAACAAATATAAATATGTACAATCAATATATATATTCTTTAAAAACATTCAGACATCATTGTGCAGATCAGGAGAACTCAGGGTTGGTCATTGGAAAGAGAAGCTGGTGTTTGGGAGACCTCCGCACCACTGACTGATGAACCTCAAGACGTCCTGACACTCGGGGCTGTGGCTGGTCTGGAAGCAGAATAGAAAGGATAAGTGGGGCAGATCTAAAGGGTGAAAGAGCAGGTAAGGGCGGGGAAATCACCTTAATGGCCATGAGGAATTTATTCCAGTCTTCCTTGTTGGCGGCTTTTCCCGGCTGTTTAAATTCCACCTTATTCCTCAGGACTGGATACCCTGCAGACAGCCAAACAAATAAATATTAAACTCTGAAGGATTATATGATGACCCCTACAAGGGGTCATCTAACTGCTTCCTGATCACCCGCTGTTATTCCGATAGTAAGAGGTCACAATATACAATAATAGAGATCTCACCGGTGATCAGACATGGCAGAGAATGGATTCCACTGTTTGTGGCTTCAAGCGACCCTTCAAAGGTGCCTCGTTCATCCATTGGAAGAGTCTGCTCCACTTTTTGATCCATGGACACTGCCAACACCCACTCCTTAACCTCCTCCCGCTTATCCGCCTGGCAGAGGAGAAACACCAAGTAATACAAGCTGTAAACTGCAGACGGAGGAGTACAGCACAGAAAGAGGAAGGGAGACTGTGTGCAACAGAGCAGCAGATCGGAGACAGTGGTAGTGTGCAGACAGTGGGAAAGAGGGAGTGTTAATGCACAGATAATGGGGAAGAGAGAGGGGTACAGTGTACACAGAATGGAGGAGGGAGGGGTAGAGTGCAGAAAGAGGGAGGAAGACAGTGGGCAAGAGCGCAGTGCAAAAAGTGGGGAGGAGGGAGCAGTAGAGTGCAAACAGTGGGGAGGAGACAATAGGGAAAAGAAAGTGGTAGAAGTGGGGAAGAGGGAGCTGTAGAGTGCAGTTGAAAGAGGGTAGATGGAGGGGAGGCGGGTAGAGCACAGATGGTGGGAAGGAAGGCGGGGTAAAGCACAGAATGCAGGGAGGAGACAATGGAGGAGAGAGAGAGCAATAGAGTGCAGGCAGTGGGGATGAAAGAGCAGTAAAATGCATAGAGGGGAAGAGCAAGCACAAATCATAAGGATGAGGGAATAGTAGAGCACAGAGGGAGGGGTAGAGTGCAGATAGTGGGGAGCAAACAATGTGGAGAGAGAGAGAGAGCAGTAGAACGCAGACAGTGGGGGGAAAAGAGAGCAGTAGAGCACAGGCAGTGTGGAGGAGACAGTGGGGGGAGGAGGGAGCAGTAGAACGCAGACAGTGGGGGGAGGAGGGAGCAGTAGAACGCAGACAGTGGGGGGAGGAGGGAGCAGTAGAACGCAGACAGTGGGGGGAGGAGGGAGCAGTAGAACGCAGACAGTGGGGGGAGGAGGGAGCGGTAGAGTGTAGACAGTGGGGGAGGAGGGAGCGGTAGAGCGCAGACAGTGGGGGAGGAGGGATCGGTAGAGCGCAGACAGTGGGGGAGGAGGGAGCGGTAGAGCGTAGACAGCGGGGGAGGAGGGAGCGGTAGAGCGCAGACAGTGGGGGAGGAGGGATCGGTAGAGCGCAGACAGTGGGGGAGGAGGGATCGGTAGAGCGCAGACAGTGGGGGAGGAGGGAGCGGTAGAGCGTAGACAGTGGGGGAAGAGGGAGCGGTAGAGCGTAGACAGTGGGGGGAGGAGGGAGCGGTAGAGCGCAGACAGTGGGGGAGGAGGGAGCGGTAGAGCGCAGACAGTGGGGGAGGAGGGAGCGGTAGAGCGTAGACAGTGGGGGAAGGAGGGAGCGGTAGAGCGCAGACAGTGGGGGAAGAGGGAGCGGTAGAGCGTAGACAGTGGGGGGAGGAGGGAGCGGTAGAGCGCAGACAGTTGGGGAGGAGGGAGCGGTAGAGCGCAGACAGTGGGGGAGGAGGGAGCGGTAGAGCGTAGACAGTGGGGGAAGAGGGAGCGGTAGAGCGCAGACAGTTGGGGAGGAGGGAGCGGTAGAGCGCAGACAGTGGGGGAGGAGGGAGCGGTAGAGCGTAGACGTGAGGGGAGGAGGGAGCGGTAGAGCGCAGACAGTGAGGGGAGGAGGGAGCGGTAGAGTGTAGACAGTGGGGGAGGAGGGAGCGGTAGAGCGTAGACAGTGGGGGGGGGGAGGGAGCGGTAGAGCGCAGACAGTGGGGGAGGAGGGAGCGGTAGAGCGTAGACATGAGGGGAGGAGGGAGCGGTAGAGCGCAGACAGTGAGGGGAGGAGGGAGCGGTAGAGTGTAGACAGTGTGGGGAGGAGGGAGCGGTAGAGCACAGACAGTGGGGGAGGAGGGAGCGGTAGAGCGTAGACGTGAGGGGAGGAGGGAGCGGTAGAGCGCAGACAGTGAGGGGAGGAGGGAGCGGTAGAGTGTAGACAGTGTGGGGAGGAGGGAGCGGTAGAGCGCAGACAGTGGGGGAGGAGGGAGCGGTAGAGCGTAGACAGTGGGGGAGGAGGGAGCGGTAGAGCGTAGACAGTGGGGGGGGGGGGAGCGGTAGAGCGCAGACAGTGGGGGAGGAGGGAGCGGTAGAGCGCAGACAGTGAGGGGAGGAGGGAGCGGTAGAGCGCAGACAGTGGGGGAGGAGGGAGCGGTAGAGCGCAGACAGTGGGGGAGGAGGGAGCGGTATAGGAAAAGGAAGGGCATTGTAGAGTGGTAGGTCAGTATCATACAATAATTAGTAAAAGGATTGCGAAGAAAAGGGGTTTCACATGATATCCTCTACTCACCGGAACGTGCTGTTTAGCAGGGAGCGGGACCTCAAATGGAATGTCTGTGTTTTGAAAATCTGAGTGGTCCAAGGCGTCCAGATTTCCTTCCTCAATTGCCTGGAGATGATGAAACGATTTAGGAAATACAAATGGTGGACATTTATCTACTCATAGCTGGGAGAGATGTTTCCCCAGCATATCACCTCATCTTTCGAATACTCACATCTACCAGGTCGAGGAATCTGTTCAGGAAGATGAAGGCCGCGCTCTGCCAGCCCATTCCCTGGAAAAACAACACAGAGGCAGCTCACAGCAAGCTCAGCACCACTTAATGTCAGACCGCAGCTACAAAAGCACCAAACATATTCAGAAAATGGAGATAAAACACAAGATCCTGGGCTAGTATTCCTGCTGTAATAAATTTAACTTTACTGAAAGATGATCTATAGAGATTGTGTTTGTGGGATCAGAAATGAACCCCCCTTCCCCTTCTAAGGTAGTCCATTGCTGTTTATGTTACCATTGGCCATAAAAGTATCATACAAACCAATCCCACGTTATCTGTAGGAGGGTTCCATTAATGTTTGTGTCATGTGATGTCCCCCACCACTCTCAGATGATTTATAACACATATTACCTTGGCAGCCATTCCAGCCTCATAGAAAGCTTTGTCTGCAGGGAGCAGGTCGGTGTGACGCAGGAGCGAGATGCAGAGTTTAGCAGCTATCACATCCTGTAAAAGAAATTGTCATCAGTGTCAGTGGTCCATGAGGAGACAATGAGACAGGTGCAGGTCTAGAGAAAGGACCAATGCTAAGGGTTAAAGGGAGAGAGACAAGGTGAGACAAGGGAGGAGAGGGAGAGAAACGAGGCGATGAATGGAGATGCAGGAGAGGGAGAAAGAGCAGTCGGTAGAGGAGAGAGACGAGACGTGACTGAGGAGGGGGAGAGAGACGAGGCAACAGAAGAGGAGGGGGAGAGAGATGAGGCAACAGAATAGGAGAGGGAGAGAGACGCGAGGCGACAGAATAGGAGAGGGAGAGAGACGCGAGGCGACAGAATAGGAGAGGGAGAGAGACGCGAGGCGACAGAAGAGGAGAGTGAGAGACGCGAGTCGACAGAAGAGGAGAGTGAGAGACCAATAAGGCGGCAGTGAAGGAGATCAATAAGGCGGCGGAGGTGGAGAGAGATAAGCCGACGGAGGAGAGAGAAAAGGCGGCAGGGAAGGAGAGAGATAAGGCATCAGAGAAGGAGAGTGTTAAGGCAGCGGAGGTGGAGAGAGATAAGCCGGCAAAAGTGGAGAGAGATAAGCCGGCGGAGAGAGATAAGGCCGTGGAGGAGGAGAGAGATAAGTCGGCGGGGGAGAGAGAAAAGACGGCGAGGGGGAGAGAGAAAAGACGGCGAGGGGGAGAGAGAAAAGACGGCGAGGGGGAGAGAGAAAAGACGGCGAGGGGGAGAGAGAAAAGACGGCGAGGGGGAGAGAGAAAAGACGGCGAGGGGGAGAGAGAAAAGACGGCGAGGGGGAGAGAGAAAAGACGGCGAGGGAGAGAGAAAAGACGGCGGGGGAGAGAGAAAAGACGGCGGGGGAGAGAGAAAAGACGGCGGGGGAGAGAGAAAAGACGGCGGGGGAGAGAGAAAAGGTGGCAGAGGAGAGAGATAAAGGCGGCAGAGGAGAGAGATAAAGGCGGCAGAGGAGAGAGATAAAGGCGGCAGAGGAGAGAGATACAGGCGGCAGAGAAGGGGAGAGACGAGGCGGCAGAGAAGGGGAGAGACGAGGCGGCAGAGAAGGGGAGAGACGAGGCGGCAGAGAAGGGGAGAGACGAGGCGGCAGAGAAGGGGAGAGACGAGGCGGCAGAGAAGGGGAGAGACGAGGCGGCAGAGGAGAGGGATGAGGCAGCAGAAGAGGAGAGGGAGAGAGACAAGACGACAGAAGAGGAGAGGGAGAGAGAGAGAGAGAGAGAGAGAGAGAGAGAGAGAGAGAAACAGGGGAGGTAGGGGATAAGGGTGTAGTGGCAGAGAAGGAGAGGGAGAGTGAGAAACAGGGGAGGTAGGGGAGAAGGGTGTAGTGGCAGAGAAGGAGAGGGAGAGAGCGATGATGAGACAGAGAGGAAGAGATAGAATAGGGTGACCAGGAAGGAGCAGAATGGGGTCACAGAGGACAAACAGGAGACAAATGAGGTGACAGAGGAGGAGAGGAAGGAGGGGGCGTGGTAGAAGAGTAGGAGAGGGATAAAAATGGGACAACAGAGGAGGAAGAGAGGGAGAAAGAGGGGGAGACAGAGAATAGGAAGAGAGATGGCGCAACAGAAGAGGAGAAGAGGGAGACATAGGAAAAGAGGGAAAGAAATAAAAAGACAGGGAGAGCAACTGGGAAGATGGGGCAACTGAGAAGAGGGAGACAGATAAGGCGACGGGGGATGAGAGGGATGGAGATGGGGTGCCGAAGGAGAGGATAAAAATGGGCAGATGGGAGGATACAGGGCAATAGAGGACATGAGGGTGAGAGGTGGGGCAGCAGATGATGAGGCAAGACAATACAAGATGATTGAGGAAGAGAGACAGGGTGGCAAGGAGGAAAGGAGAAGGAATTACTGATAAAAGAATGAAATAGAAAGTGAATGTGTAAGGCTCCATGCACCCTGGCTTAAAAATCACTGCTTCTACACGAGTTTTGCTTTTAGAAGCAACTAAATGTTATCCTATGTGTCCATGCACATTAGGACATTTAGAGGCAAATTTTGAGGCAGGAAAAAAAAAACCTTATGGTTCACGTTTCTGATTGGAGCTTACTGGCAGAAAAAACGTAAAACTCTCCTAAACTTTGTACAAAAAATGTTCTATATGAGCGCTAAGGTGTGAGAAGAGTGGACAAGGAACGCAAGAGAATATGAGATAAAAAGGGAACAAAAGAAAAGCTTAGAGATCGTAGAATAGCAGAACTATATCAGAGAGGACATAGATGAGACAGTAAGATCAGTAAAGGACGTGCACAGTACTTGTGCCCATACTCACCAGAGATTGCACCCCCTGTGATGCAGAACGTGTGGCATAATAGTGAGCAATCAGCATCATAAGCTCAAACTCTTGGTGTGCTGGAGAGTTCACCTCACTGGATTTGACCAGGTTCTCACACTGCCAAACAGATTAAGCATCATTATCACCCCAGATTAGATACCCAATTTTCCCCAGTCTGCGGTCACTGGAACTCCTCCCAGTCTGCGGTCACTGGAATTCCTCCCAGTCTGCGGTCATTGGACCTCCCTCCCAGTCACTGGACCTCCCTCCCAGTCACAGTATCGCCTCCCAGTCACAGTCACTGGACCTCCTCCCAGTCTGCGGTCACTGGACCTCCTCCCAGTCTGCGGTCACTGGACCTCCTCCCAGTCTGCGGTCACTGGACCTCCTCCCAGTCTGCGGTCACTGGACCTCCTCCCAGTCTGCGGTCACTGGACCTCCTCCCAGTCTGCGGTCACTGGTCCCCCTGTTTACTGAACTATGAGCATTTCTCTGTGCCACCATCCAGAGATATTGTCATCGCTACAAAGACTGCACTGGAGCTCTCACCAGGGAGTAGAGCAGACCCCGCAGGTTCGCCCAGGTGTGGTAAACCTCCGCACTGTTCATGCCCTCCGCATTCACCATCTCTACGAAGATCCGCTTGTAAATGTTGAAATTCTGTGAATGCAAGAAACAATCACGCTCAACCTATATACATTACAGAATACACAAATGCTGTATTTCGAGTCAGATTTATACTTCTTTACAGCTCCTTCCCAAGTGGGCCGATACTGCGCCAACATAATGAGACATCACTGGCACAGAAGGGTTGGGTAGGGCCATTGGAGCCAGTTAAGATTCACCGCCCCCCTGCCCTGCTAGAACGTGAATGACATTATCTCATTACAATGGCATCTGAAAAGTGGGTGGATATATTAGGCAGCAAGTGAACATGCTGTCCTTAAAGTTAATGTTTTGAAAGCAGAAAAAATGGACAAGTAAGGATTTAAGTGACTGACAAGAGCCAAATTGTAATGGCTGGACGACTGGGTCAGAGCAACTCCAAAACTGCAGCTCTTGTGGGACGTTTCTGGTCTGCAGTGGTCAGGACTTACCAAAGTTGGTCCAAGGAAGGAAAACCAGTGACAGGGTCATAAGTGGCCAGGGCTTATTGATGGAGGTGGGGAGGACCGCCCCATGTAGTCAAATCAATAGAGGAGCTACTGGAGCTCAAGTTGCTGAAAAAGTGAATGCTGGTTCTGATAGAAAGGCGTCAGAACACACAATGCACCTACAATGGGCACTTGAGTATCAGAACCGGACCACAGAGCAATGGAGAAGGTGGCCTGGTGTGACGATTTCCACAATGGTTTAAGGAACACAACACATTTGAAGTGTTGACCTGGCCTTCAAATAAAGAAGGTGGCCTGGTCTGATGAATTCCACAATGGTTTGAGAAACACAACAGGTTTGAGGTGTTGACTTGGCTTTCAAAATGTGGAATGTGCAGGAAAACGCAAGTCTGATCCATGAAAGCCCCACCTCACAACTTACAGGACTTAAAGAATTTGCTACCAACAGCTTGGTGCCAGCTAACACAGCATACCTTCAGAGGTCTAGTGGAGTCCATGCCTTGACGGGTTATGGTGGGTGGTCAGAATGTTATGGCTGATCGGTGTATATAAGAAAAAAAAACCAGGCCCCCTAGAAAATCACATAAAATACAACACATACAATGTGAGCAATGTGGAGGAAGTAAAAATGGAATTACCTGAGGGAAGGCTGGAGTTCCGTGCTGGACATAGAGGGACAAGGCCTTCTCCCAGCTGCCTTCTTTGATGAGGTGAGTGGCAAAAAGGGCCACGTACTTGTGCAGGACTTTATAATTCTGCAAGAGAAATACATGGGGTCAGGTGATGTTCCTATACAGCAGAGACCTCTGACAGAACAACAGGGGATGGATTTCTTAGTAATTGTTCCATCAGAGGAGACATCGGTTTGTACAGTAGCTGCAGCCAGTCCTAATACTCTTTACAGGAAGATGTGTAAAGGGACTAGCAAAACCTGTTGGACTATACATTTGAACTTCTCTCAGTGACTGACCCACATGGATCCCTGACACACATACCCTCATGGGCTGATGTGAACACACACAAATGTAGATCAATAAACAGTCCCCATTCCTCCCATCCATACATGGTCCTTGAGTCTTCCCATCCACACACTGTCCCCAGGTCTTCAACGTCCACACACACAGACCCAGGGTCTTCAACGTCCACACACACACAGTCCCCGGGTCTTCAATGTCCACACACACAGTCCCCGGGTCTTCAATGTCCACACACACAGACCCAGAGTCTTCAACGTCCACACACACAGTCCCCGGGTCTTCAACGTCCACACACACAGTCCCCGGGTCTTCAACGTCCACACACACAGTCCCCGGGTCTTCAACGTCCACACACACAGTCCCCGGGTCTTCAACGTCCACACACACAGTCCCCGGGTCTTCAACGTCCACACACACACAGACCCAGGGTCTTCAACGTCCACACACACAGACCCAGGGTCTTCAACGTCCACACACACAGACCCAGGGTCTTCAACGTCCACACACACAGACCCAGGGTCTTCAACGTCCACACACACAGACCCAGGGTCTTCAACGTCCACACACACAGACCCAGGGTCTTCAACGTCCACACACACACAGACCCAGGGTCTTCAATGTCCACACACACAGTGCCCGGGCCTTCAACGTCCACACACACAGACCCAGGGTCTTCAACGTCCACACACACACAGACCCAGGGTCTTCAACGTCCACACACACACACACAGTCCCCGGGTCTTCGACGTCCACACACACACAGTCCCCGGGTCTTCAACGTCCACACACACACAGACCCAGAGTCTTCAACGTCCACACACACACAGACCCAGAGTCTTCAACGTCCACACACACACACACACACACACACACACACACAGTCCCTGGGTCTTCAACGTCCACACACACAGTCCCCGGGTCTTCGACGTCCACACACACACAGTCCCCGGGTCTTCGATGTCCACACACACACAGTCCCCGGGTCTTCGATGTCCACACACACAGTCCCCGGGTCTTCAACGTCCACACACACAGTTCCCGGGTCTTCAACGTCCACACACACACAGTCCCCGGGTCTTCAACGTCCACACACACAGTCTCCGGGTCTTCAACGTCCACACACACAGTCTCCGGGTCTTCAATGTCCACACACACAGACCCAGAGTCTTCAACGTCCACACACACAGTCTCCGGGTCTTCAACGTCCACACACACACAGTCCCCGGGTCTTCAACGTCCACACACACACAGTCCCCGGGTCTTCAACGTCCACACACACACAGTCCCCGGGTCTTCAACGTCCACACACACAGTCCCCGGGTCTTCAACGTCCACACACACAGTCCCCGGGTCTTCAACGTCCACACACACACACACAGTCCCCGGGTCTTCAACGTCCACACACACAATCCCCGGGTCTTCAACGTTCACACACACAGACCCAGGGTCTTCAACGTTCACACACACAGACCCAGGGTCTTCAACGTTCACATACACAGACCCAGGGTCTTCAACGTCCACACACACAGACCCAGGGTCTTCAACGTCCACACACACAGACCCAGGGTCTTCAACGTCCACACACACAGACCCAGGGTCTTCAACGTCCACACACACAGACCCAGGGTCTTCAATGTCCACACACACAGTCCCCGGGTCTTCAACGTCCACACACACAGTCCCCGGGTCTTCAACATCCATACACACAGACCCAGGGTCTTCAACGTCCACACACACAGACCCAGGGTCTTCAACTTCCACACACACAGTCCCCGGGTCTTCAACGTCCACACACACACAGTCCCCGGGTCTTCGACGTCCACACACACACAGTCCCCGGGTCTTCGACGTCCACACACACACAGTCCCCGGGAATAGGTCACTATTTCTCCCACTGACACCAACAATGGAGCACTATTTTTCCCACTGACACCAACAATGGTTTACTATCTTCCCCACTAACACCAATGAAAAGGTACTATTGTTCCCACTGACACCAACAATGGCGCATTGCGCCCGCGTCTTCCCCATCCATACACTGCCCCAGGGTCTTCACCACCATAGACAGACCCTGAGTCTTCCCATCTATACATAGTCCTAGAGTCTTCCTGTGTATTATTTTTCTTACCTGTTTAGCCGCTATCTCTATACACCTCTCCCATTGTCCGCGCTCTGCGTACATATCAAGACCAGCCACGACATCAACTCCAACCAACTGCGGAATAACAGAGAGATCAGTATTAGGGGGTAAGGGGAGTAAAAATGGTGGCTGTACACCTTGCAGGGGATAGTGAGGAAAGATAGGCAGATTAATATAGAGGAGTAATATTAGGGGGTATGGGGAGTTTAGATGTGGGTTGCACAGCTCAAGGGGAATGAAGGTGAGCGGCAAACTGCAATAGAGGGGCATTATAATGGGGGTACGGGGAGTTTGCATGGGTGCCGTACAGCAGATAGTGACAGGAGGATGAGTAGATTAGGATAAAGGGGCATTGCCAGATGAAGTAAGGGAAGTACTTTTATGATTTGCTGCAATAGAGGCAGCCATGTTGGAATAATATGAGCACAGGCTATCAGAGAAATATGTGATGGTGGCGGAATAGTAATTATATGATTAGTGGCAGAAACATCAACATCATCTCACCGAATCTACTTTTCCCTGATTCTTCAGATGGTCCTTGTATCTGTCATTCACATACTGCTCATACCTAAAATAAGGAGGAGAGTGTGTGACACATTGACACCAGACCTCAGGCTGTATATTTGAGAGTACCAAGTTATAGGAGAGTCCCTTTAGGCCCACTTTGCTGGGGATGGTAATCACAGAACAGTGGCCACCCCAGAGCTGAGTGCAGGAGGATAAAAAGGGCAGAAAAGTGGACCTCCGGGATGGCGATAGGGACTGTTATCAAATCAAGAACCTAGGATAATGTTAAAGAGCTGTAGCCCCGGGATGAAGAAAAGGGGCTGGTATTACATGGTTTTGGTGACCATTGACTAGAGGCCAACTTCCAAAATGATGATGTAGGACAGGTGAACCCTGAATTACACAAATGGTGGTAACCTCGGGTCACCTTCCATGAACATGTAAGACTGCAGAACCCTGGGATGAAAGTGTAGGGCTCTTTTTACATGACCGTGGTGACCTCTGACTTGCGGGCATCTACTAAATCCCTGGTGTCCAACCTGTGACCCAAGGGTTGCATTCGGCTATTTGGTATATGACGTGCGGCCCTCAGACCTCAGTAATCTGTTTCCAGTTTCATATTGTCTTCTGTAGCATATCCCCAGCCAACAATTGTAGCCTGTCCACAATCTCTAACCCTCAATTCCTCTATTAGGTCTGTAGTTTCTGACAGTCCTCTCAGGCATTACATATATTGAACATTATGTGTGGCCCTTTGGTGATGTCAGGGGCTGCATTGGTGGCCCCATATAGCTCATAAAGTTGACAACCACTGCCCTAAATATAAAAGAATTACAGAAGTTTGGGGTGTAGGTCTCTGGATATTCACGGAGATTGGTGACTTTGGGTCATCTACCAGAGATATCCAAAATTACAGAAGTTTGGGGTATAGGTCTCTGTATATTCACGGAGATTGGTGACTTTGGGTCATCTACCAGAGATATCCAGGATTACAGAAGTTTGGGGTGTAGGTCTCTGGATATTCACGGAGATTGGTGACTTTGGGTCATCTACCAGAGATATCCAGGATTACAGAAGTTTGGGGTGTAGGTCTCTGTATATTCACGGAGATTGGTGACTTTGGGTCATCTACCAGAGATATCCAGAATTACAGAAGTTTGGGGTGTAGGTCTCTGGATATTCACAGAGCTACCAGAGATATCTAGGATTACAGAAGTTTGGGGTGTAGGTCTCTGGATATTCACAGAGATTGGTGACTTTGGGTCATCTACCAGAGATATCCAGGATTACAGAAGTTTGGGGTGTAGGTCTCTGGATATTCACGGAGATTGGTGACTTTGGGTCATCTACCAGAGATATCCAGGATTACAGAAGTTTGGGGTGTAGGTCTCTGGATATTCACAGAGCTACCAGAGATATCCAGGATTACAGAAGTTTGGGGTGTAGGTCTCTGGATATTCACGGAGATTGGTGACTTTGGGTCATCTACCAGAGATATCCAGGATTACAGAAGTTTGGGGTGTAGGTCTCTGGATATTCACGGAGATTGGTGACTTTGGGTCATCTACCAGAGATATCCAGGATTACAGAAGTTTGGGGTGTAGGTCTCTGGATATTCACGGAGATTGGTGACTTTGGGTCATCTACCAGAGATATCCAGGATTACAGAAGTTTGGGGTGTAGGTCTCTGTATATTCACGGAGATTGGTGACTTTGGGTCATCTACCAGAGATATCCAGGATTACAGAAGTTTGGGGTGTAGGTCTCTGTATATTCACGGAGATACTAGAGATATCCAGGATTACAGAAGTTTGGGATGTAGGTCTATGGATATTCACGGAGATTGGTGACTTTGGGTCATCTACCAGAGATATCCAGGATTACAGAAGTTTGGGGTGTAGGTCTCTGGATATTCACAGAGCTACCAGAGATATCCAGGATTACAGAAGTTTGGGGTGTAGGTCTCTGGATATTCACGTAGATTGGTGACTTTGGGTCATCTACCAGAGATATCCAGGATTACAGAAGTTTGGGGTGTAGGTCTCTGGATATTCACGTAGATTGGTGACTTTGGGTCATCTACCAGAGATATCCAGGATTACAGAAGTTTGGGGTGTAGGTCTCTGGATATTCACCGAGATTGGTGACTTTGGGTCATCTACCAGAGATATCCAGAATTACAGAAGTTTGGGGTGTAGGTCTCTGGATATTCACAGAGCTACCAGAGATATCTAGGATTACAGAAGTTTGGGGTGTAGGTCTCTGGATATTCACAGAGATTGGTGACTTTGGGTCATCTACCAGAGATATCCAGAATTACAGAAGTTTGGGGTGTAGGTCTCTGGATATTCACAGAGCTACCAGAGATATCTAGGATTACAGAAGTTTGGGGTGTAGGTCTCTGGATATTCACGGAGATTGGTGACTTTGGGTCATCTACCAGAGATATCCAGGATTACAGAAGTTTGGGGTGTAGGTCTCTGGATATTCACAGAGCTACCAGAGATATCCAGGATTACAGAAGTTTGGGATGTAGGTCTCTGGATATTCCCGGAGATTGGTGACTTTGGGTCATCTACCAGAGATATCCAGGATTACAGAAGTTTGGGGTGTAGGTCTCTGGATATTCACGGAGATTGGTGACTTTGGGTCATCTACCAGAGATATCCAGGATTACAGAAGTTTGGGGTGTAGGTCTCTGGATATTCACAGAGCTACCAGAGATATCCAGGATTACAGAAGTTTGGGATGTAGGTCTCTGGATATTCCCGGAGATTGGTGACTTTGGGTCATCTACCAGAGATATCCAGGATTACAGAAGTTTGGGGTGTAGGTCTCTGGATATTCACGGAGATTGGTGACTTTGGGTCATCTACCAGAGATATCCAGGATTACAGAAGTTTGGGGTGTAGGTCTCTGGATATTCACAGAGCTACCAGAGATATCCAGGATTACAGAAGTTTGGGATGTAGGTCTCTGGATATTCACGGAGATTGGTGAATTTGGGTCATCTACCAGAGATATCCAGGATTACAGAAGTTTGGGGTGTAGGTCTCTGGATATTCACCGAGATTGGTGATTTTGGGTCATCTACCAGAGATATCCAGGATTACAGAAGTTTGGGGTGTAGGTCTCTGGATATTCACAGAGCTACCAGAGATATCCAGGATTACAGAAGTTTGGGATGTAGGTCTCTGGATATTCACGGAGATTGGTGAATTTGGGTCATCTACCAGAGATATCCAGGATTACAGAAGTTTGGGGTGTAGGTCTCTGGATATTCACCGAGATTGGTGATTTTGGGTCATCTACCAGAGATATCCAGGATTACAGAAGTTTGGGGTGTAGGTCTCTGGATATTCACAGAGCTACCAGAGATATCCAGGATTACAGAAGTTTGGGGTGTAGGTCTCTGGATATTCACGGAGATTGGTGACTTTGGGTCATCAACCAGAGATATCCAGAATTACAGAAGTTTGGGGTGTAGGTCTCTGGATATTCACAGAGCTACCAGAGATATCCAGGATTACAGAAGTTTGGGGTGTAGGTCTCTGGATATTTACTGAGATTGGTGACTTTGGGTCATCTACCAGAGATATCCAGGATTACAGAAGTTTGGGGTGTAGGTCTCTGGATATTCACAGAGCTACCAGAGATATCCAGGATTACAGAAGTTTGGGGTGTAGGTCTCTGGATGTTCACAGAGCTACCAGAGATATCCAGGATTACAGAAGTTTGGGGTGTAGGTCTCTGGATTTTCGATGACAGCAGTGACCTTGAGCCATCTACCAGAGGGATGTCATATAAGGAAACTTTAGAATACAGGTGAACAGCTGTTATTACACCACAATGTTCATGACCTCTGACATGAAACCAAAGACCAGAGACTCGTAAGGCAGTAGAATTCTAAAATGTGGGTCTGGGGGTGACATTGGGGGGCATTTACTAAACTGGAGCGTTCAAAATCTGGTGCAGCTCTGCATAGGAACCAGATTTGAGGTTTTAAAGTAAACATGGGAAAGCTATCTACATTACGTCGTTCAACAGGGTCAAAAAGGTCTGCCTGCATAATAACTAACCTTTGAAATATATTTCAATAAGAGAAAATTATGTGTGATATATATATACACACACACACACACACACACATACATACGCACGCACGCGATATATTGCCAAAAGTCTTAAGACGCCTACCTTTACATGCACAAACTTTGAACTTTAATGGCATCCCAGTCTTAGTCCGTAGGGTTCAGTATTGAGTTGGCCCACCCTTTGCAGCTATAACAGCTTCAGCTCTACTAGGAAGTCTGTCCACAAGGTTTAGGAGTGTGTCTATGTGGTGTTATTCTATTTGTGTATACATATGGTATATCAAATGTATTTATTATATGTCAATGGCATGCTTTTCACCTCATTTTAAGTCCCACTCCCTTTCTTTTCATGTAATTCTGTGTGAATGTTTGACCATTCTTCCAGAAGTGCATTTGTGAGGTCAGGCACTGACGTTAGACGAGAAGACCTGGCTCGTAGCCTCCACTCTAATTCATCCCAAAGGTGTTCTGTCGGGTTGAGGTCAGGACTCTGTGCAGGTCGGTCAAGTTCCTCTACCCCAAACTCGCTCATCCATGTTTTTATGGAGCTTGCTCTGGGTACTGGTGAGCAGTCATGTTGGAACAGGAGGGAGACATCCCCAAACTGTTCTCACAAAGTTGGGAGCATCAAATTGTCCAAAATGTCTTGGTATGCCGATGCCTTAAGAGTTCCCTTCACTGGAACTAAGGGGCCAAGCCCAACCTCTGAAAAACAACCCCACACCATAATCCCCCCTCCACCAAATGATTTGGACCAAAGCAAGGTCCATAAAGACATGGATGAGTGAGTTTGGGGTGGAGGAATTTGACTGGCCTGCCCTCAACCCGATAGAACACCTTTGTAATGAATTAGAGTGGAGACTCTGAGCCAGGCCTTCTCATCCACATCAGTGCCTGACCTCACAAATGTGCTTCTGGAAGAATACAGAAAGGGAGAAGATGTGAAGGGGCGAGTGGTGCTACCTATATGTCAAATAGTGCTCTACCAAATCACTCTATAGTGACTGAGTGTTAAGAAGAATGGTTAAACATTTTCATAGACACACTCCTAAACCTTATGGACAGACTTCCTAGTAGAGCTGAGTTGTGGGCCAACTCAATATTGAACCCTATGGACTAAGACTGGGATATCACTTAGGTTCATGTGCGTGTAAAGGCAGGTGTCCCAATACTTTTGGCAATATAGTGTGTGTATATATATATATATATATATATATATATATATATATATATATATATATATATATATATATATATATATATATATATATATCTCAATATTAAATAAAATAGTTAACTTTGCATACATTTTATAGTACATATTGATGTAACCAATATATGAATACATACAGTACCTCACAAAAGTGAGTACACCCCTCACATTTGTGTAAATATTTTATTCTACCTTTAATGTGACAGCACTGAAGAAATGACACTTGTGTACAATGTAAAGTAGTGAGTGTACAGCTTGTATAACAGTGTAAATTTGCTGTCCAATCAAAATAACTCAACACACAGCCATTAACCACTTGCTTACTGGGCACTTAAACCCCCCTCCTGCCCAGACCAATTTTCAGCTTTCGGTGCTCTCACACTTTGAATGACAATTACTCAGTCATGCAACACTGTACCCAAATTTTTGGTCCTTTTTTTCCCACAAATAGAGCTTTCTTTTGGTGGTATTTGATCACCTCTGGGGTTTTTATTTTTTGCGCTATAAATGAAAAAAAGACTGAAAATTTTGAAAAAAAAACGCATATTTCTTTGTTTCTGTGACAAAATTATGCAAATTATTAATTTTTCTTCATAAATTTTGGCCACAATTTATACTGCTACATATCTTTGGTAAAAAATAAAACATATTAGTGGATGTTATTTGGTATTTGTGAAAGTTAGAGAGTCTACAAGGTGTGGTGCGAATCGCACAAAATTGATCACATCTGATGTACTGGTGGCCTAAGTCATTTCTTGTGACCCGAACAAGTCAGGAAAGTACAAATACCCCCCAAATGACCCCTTTTTGGAAAGTAGACATTCCAAGGTATTTAGTAAGAGGCATGGTGAGCTTTTTGATGTTGTCATTTTTTTCCCACAATTCTTTGCAAAATTAAGATTTTTCATTTTTTTTATTTTTTTCCACAAAATTGTCATTGTAATAGGTTATTTCTCTCACATGGCATGTGTATACCACAAATGACACCCCCAAAAAAATTCTGCTACTCCTCCTGAGTATTACAATACCACATGTGTGGGACTTTTTCACAGCCTGGCCACTTAGAGAGGCCCAACATGCAGGGAGCACCATCACGTGTTCTAGGAGCATAAATTACACATCTAACTTGTTAACTATTTATTACACTTTTGAAGGCCCTGGAGCACCAGGACAGCGACACGTGACACTGATGACAGATTGCACTGATACGTGGCAATGATGACACTTATACGTGGCACTGATGACACGTGGCACTGATGACAGATGACACTAATATGTGGCACTGATGACAGATGGCACTTATGCGTGGCACTGATGACACGTGGCACTAATACGTGGCACTGAAGACATGTGGCACTAATACGTGCCACCGATGACAGATGGCACTAATACGTGGCACCGATGACGCATGACACTGATGACAGATGGCACTGATAAGTGGCATTGATGACATGTGACACTGACAACAGATGTCACGTGACACTAACAGGTGGCCCTGATGACAAATGGCACTGATACGTGGCACTGACAGATGGCACTGATACGTGGCACTGACAGATGGCACTAATATGTGGCACTGATGACAGATGGCACCATGTGTCACTGATGACACGTGGCACTGATGACAGATGGCACTGGGGACAAATGGCACTGACAACAGGTGGCACTGGGGACAGATAGCACTGGGGGCAGGTAGCACTGGGGGAGGATGGCACTTTTTTTTAACTTTTTTTTTTTTTTACACTCACGGCCGCTGCAGACGTTCATCTCTCCCTCCTCACACGCTGTCTGTGTGAGGAGGGAGAGCGGCGCTGAGAGATGATCTCATATGTTTACATATGAGATCATCTCCCATTGGACACGCCGATCGCGCTGTAAACGGCTGCTGAGATTGGCCATTTACAGCGATCTGTGTTTGCCTGTCTCCGGGAGACACGGCAAACACAGAACTTCCCCGATGCGCGCCCGTGGCGGCGCGCATTGCGGAAGTAAATAACAGGACGTCCAGGGACGGTCTCCCGGACGAAAGCGCCTGCTCTACGACCGTCATTCGGCTACAGGGCGGGCGCGAGGAGGTTAATATCTATACCGCTGGCAACAAAACTGAGTACACCCCTAAGTGAAAATGTCTAAATTGGGCCCAAAGTGTCAATATTTTGTGTGGCCACCATTTTCCAGCACTTCCTTAACCCTCTTGGGCATGGAGTTCACCAGAGCTTCACAGGTTGCCACTGGAGTCCTCTTCCACTCCTCCATGACAACATCACGGAGCTGATGGATGTTAAAGACCTTGCGCTCCTCCACTTTTCATTTGAGGATGTCCCACAGATGCTCAATAGGGTTTAGATCTGGAGACATGCTTGGTCAGACCATCACCTTTACCCTCAGCTTCTTTAGCAAGGCAGTGGTCGTCTTGGAGGTGTGTTTGGGGTCGTTATCATGTTGGAATACTGCCCTGTGGCCCAGTCTCCAAAGGGAGGGGATCATGCTCTGCTTCAGTATGTCACAGTACATGTTGGCATTCATAGTTCCCTCAATGATTTGTAGCTCCCCAGTGCCGGCAGCACTCATGCAGCTCCAGACCATGACACTTCCACCACCATGCTTGACTGTAGGCAAGACACACTTGTCTTTGTACTCCTCACCTGGTTGCCGCCACACATGTTTCATACCATCTGAACCAAATAAGTTTATCTTGGTCTCATCAGAATACAGGACATGGTTCCAGTAATCCATGTCCTTAGTCTGCTTGTCCTCAGCAAACTGTTTGTGTGCTTTCTTGTGCATCATCTTTAGAAAAGGCTTCCTACTGGGACGATTTGATGCAGTGTACGGCATATAGTCTGAGCACTGACAGTCTGACTCCCCACTCCTTCAACCTCTGCAGCAATGCTGGCATCACTCATACGTCTATTTCCCAAAGACAAGCTCTGGATATGACGCTGAGCACGTGCACTCAACTTCTTTCGTTGACCATGGCGAGGCCTGATCTGAGTGGAACCTGTCCTGTTAAAATGCTGTATGGTCTTGGCCACCATGTTGCAGCTCAGTTTCAGGGTCTTGGCAATCTTCTTATAGCCTAGACCAGTGATGACGAACCTTGGCACTCCAGGTGTTTTGGAACTACATTTCCCATGATGCTCATGCACTTTGCAGTGTAGCGGAGCATCATGGGAAATGTAGTTCCAAAACACCTGGGGTGCCAAGGTTCGCCATCACTGGCCTAGACCATCTTTATGTAGAGCAACAATTCTTTTTTTCAGATCCTCATAGAGTTCTTTACCATGAGGAGCCATGTTGAATTTATAGTGACCAGTATAAGAGAGTGAGAGCGATAACACCAAATTTAACACACCTGCTCCCTCCTCACACCTGAAACCTTGTAACACTAACGAGCCACATGACACCGGGGAGGGAAAATGGCTAATTGGGCCAAAACTTGGACATTTTCACTTAGGGGGTGTACTGACTTTTGTTGCCAGCGGTTTAGACATTAATGGCTGTGTGTTGAGTTATTTTGAGGGCAAATTTACACTGTTATACAAGCTGTACACTCATTACTTTACATTGTAGCAAAGTGTCATTTCTTCAGTGTTGTCACATGAAAAGATACAATAAAATATCGCGAGGGGTGTACTCACGTTTGCGAGATACCGCATGTCATTTCTGACCTGGAGACCTCTACAGAAGGACGACACAATAATGATTTGGGTAATGTAAGTACCGTATTTATCGGCGTATAACACGCACTTTTCCCCCCCTAAAATCAGGGGGAAATCGGGGGTGCGTGTTATACGCCGATCCCCCGCTGTTTCTATCCCTTTCTGCCGCTCTCTGCGGCTTCCGGGTATTTTCGGCTATCTTCGGCCATTCTCGGCTATCTTCGGCCGTTCACGGCTATCTTTGGCCATTCTCGGCTATCTTCGGCCGTTCTCGGCTATTTTTGGCTGCACTCGGAAAGCCGAAAGCCGCCGAGAACAGCCGAATGTGGCCAAAAATAGCCGAGATCGGCTGAAAATACCTAAAGGCCGCAGAGAACGCCCGAGAACTACCAAGCGCCGCTGAGATACACAGGGTGCTCTGTATCTCGGCGGTGCCATTTTTAAACGTCAAACACACTAACAAGACTGCAAATGACTGACAAGGCTGCAATGCAAGGCTGCAATGCAAGGCTGCAATGCAAGGCTGCAAATGACTGACAAGGCTGCAATGGAAGGCTGCAAATGACTGACAAGGCTGCAATGGAAGGCTGCAAATGACTGACAAGGCTGCAATGGAAGGCTGCAAATGACTGACAAGGCTGCAAATGACTGACAAGGCTGCAAATGACTGACAAGGCTGCAAATGACTGACAAGGCTGCAATGCAAGGCTGCAATTGACACTGACAAGGCTGCATTGATGGGCATTTAAATGTACGTTTTTTTTCTTAAACTTCCCTCCTAAAAGTTTTTTTCTTTTAAATTCCCTCCTAAACTTGGGGTGTGCGTGTTATACGCCGGTGCGTGTTATATGCCGATAAATACTTCTTCTCTGGAAAGACAAACAGACAAATGAGGAAATACCTGGAATCCAGCTCCTTAGCCACCCTCTTGGCCTTGTTCCATTCTTCTCCATCTATAAAAGCATCAATGGCCTCCTTCACTAGGTCCAGGTTCAGATAGAGCTCAGCTGCCTGGAGACAAGAGTCGCACATCAACATAGAATGAGATTCATCCTTCACTTACACTCGAGCCAGTCAGATGTGATATGTGGAAGTGCTGAGCTCTTGGGTCCAATGAGCTCACTGAAGCAGCCAGTGTGTTAATGCCCACGAAGACAGCAGATCCGAGCATACCGCTTGATGGTCCAAAATCTGGCTGTTATACAGGCCCACCTAGAGACCGGTGATATGGCACAATGCTCTCCATGCCATTGGTGCTATACCTCTAACAGGCTCTGAGATAATTGCTTTCCATATGACAATGTTTAGGAGAATAATTGACAATACAAAAAGAGACATCAATGGTTTTCCTTCACTGAATATTGTATTATGCCCAATTTTTGGTGGAAACCCTAGGTGATTTCTTTTAATAAAAAAAAAGTGTGAAAAGTCTTTACAACTTAATGAGATCTTTCTAAAAGTAAATTTTTGTGACTCCTGGGACAAAATCTAGAGCAGTGAAGCTGCTTAGAGAATTGTAGTTCTTGTCTGAAGTCTTTCGCACAGGTGCTTTCCCTTGTGGTGCGTTGTAGGTTCAAATTAAAAGTAGAGAATAATCTGCAGTTTTTCTATTTAAAGGGGTTGTAAAGGCTTGTGTTTTTTCACCTTAACGCACCCTATGCATTAAGGTGAAAAAACACCTGGCAGTCACCGGCCCCCTAGTCCCCCCAGTTTTATTTACCTGAGCCCTTAATTTCCGTTGGCGCGTCCCCCTCTCCACGGGCTCCCCGCCCTTGATTGGATAGATTGATAGCAGCGCAGCCATTAGCTCTCGCTGCTGTCAATCAAATCCAATGATGCGAGCGCCGGGGGCGGGGCCGAGTCCTGCATTCAGCCTCTATGGACGACGAATGCTGGACTCGGGAGATCGCTTCTCCAAGGGGGTTATCTGATGCGGAGGGGAGCCGCAAGAGCCACCGAGGGACCCCAGAAATGGATGTTCGGGGCCACTCTGCAAAACGAGCTGCACAGTGGAGGTAAGTATCACATGTTTGTTATTTAAAAAAAAATAAAAAACTATCCTTTAGTATCACTTTAAATTGTATTTGGTCGGATTAATTGGATGTTCGGGACCACTCGAAAAACGAGCTGCACAGTAGAGGTAAGTATGATATGTTTCTTATTTACATTTTTTTTTTTTAAACAATCCTTTACATAGTTAGTAAGGTTGAATAAAGACACCAGTCCATCCAGTTCAACCTGAGTGAGTGTCTACAATTGTCTCTATCCCTGTACGTTGCACACTCACATCAGTCCCTACCCTCAAGGAGCCCACAATCCAAAGTCCCCATTCATATATTAGGGCCAATTTTGGACAGGAGCCAATTAACCTACCAGCATGTCTTTGGATTGTGGGAGGAAACCGGAGTGCCTGGAGGAAACCCACGCAGACACAGGGAGAACATGCAAACTTCAGGCAGGTAGTGTCGTGGTTGGGATTTGAACCAGTGACCCCTTTTACTGCTAGGTGAGAGTGTTAACCACTACACCACCCTTTAGTATCGCTTTAAATTGTATTTGGTTGGGTTAATTATATAATGATGGTTTGGTGCTGGTTTGGTGATGGATATAGGTAAGGGATAGAGGTTGTCTTATCTGGAGCGGTCTGCTGCGTATAATAATTACTATCTGACAGCCTCTGTTGTGCTGTCTGTAATTGGAAGACTTGTTTTTCTTGTACTGCGCATACTTTCGGTTTGATTCAGACCAAGAGCGACATACACAGGACCATACGGCGGTACCGGGCAGCGCTGTATGGTTGTATTGGGATGTGTGAACATCAGAGATTGCCTCCCCTCTACAGCTGATACAAATGATGATTAAACTGCTGATCTGGCGCCAAAAACAGCCTATATCAGTGGTGGCGAACCTTGGCACCCCAGATGTTTTGGAACTACATTTCCCATGATGCCCAGCTACACTGCAGAGTGCATGACCATCATGGGAAATGTAGTTCCAAAACATCTGGGGTGCCAAGGTTCGCCATCACTGGCCTATATTAACACCAGTTTGGGGACGTGAGCAATAAGGGACGCCGAGGTGTTACCTAGTGGGAGTTGATAGAGGTGAGTGCTGTTGGTCTAGTCTTGAAAATGGATACACTGTCCACGGCCTGTGAAGCCGTGAATGTAACTTACTGGCCACACGTATGTGCATATCTCTTATAGATTCTCCCCGGCTGAGTAATAGGATTTGGATGTGAAGTTGGATGTCTGTCATCTAATGTATTTGCAGCTATGTAGATCCTTGGACATTAGCCCTTTGGTAAGTGTGCAGCTTACTGTCAGAAATGGTATTGGAATCGGCAGGATTGCAAAGAAGCTTGAACTATTTGACTATATGCCATTATCCTTATGCCCCATACACACTATCAGATTTTCTGCTGATTTTTTTCCTTCTGGTTTACCAAAACCATATAGTGCAAGGGCCTGCCTGATTGCCTACACATTGAAACTCCTAAGGTTTGACCTCATATTATATGGTTTTGGTAAATCTGAAGGAAAAACTCATAGTGTGTATGGGGCTTTATACATAGTTACATAGTTAGTCAGGTTGAAAAAAAGACACAAATCCATCCATTTCAACCACAAAAAAATAAATAATAATAATAATAATAAAATAATAATAAAACAAATAATAAAAAAATAATATTTGGAACAATTTGTTAAGGGGACATCAATTTTCTCCATTCAACACTATTATCAAATCACCATTAGAATATCATTGAGGTATTTATATCTGCCTTATTTTGTTTGGTGGAAATTTTTAGGAATGTGAATTTTGGTTCTATTTACATCATATACTAAAAGATGGACGCCTTAAAACCTTTGATTTGCTTAAAGAGGAATTTACCCTCCAAAACCGAATGTTCTTTAGATTCCTGCCACTCCGCCATGCAACACAGTCGCAGTTTCCTGACTCAATCCCAGAATCTGCCCCTAATGCCGTCACGGCAGAGATTAATGGCACAGACCCCCATAAGTTAATTTCGGAATTTTATAACATGCTCTCCACCCCCATATCTACCAAAATTGCATATAACTTGAAACCTAGGTGGGTGAGGGAGGTGGGCTCAATGACAGATGAGGAGTGGGGGGAGGCGTTGGAGACATGCAGGGCAGTATCAACCTGACTAACTATGTAACTCTGGTACCGGTAAAGTCTGCTCAATTTGTGACCAAATTTCTAACAATTCTCATATGTATGAGGTACCCCCATAGCCAAGACAATCTATTTATAAAATAATCTACAGTTATTTAACACATTGGTGCCCAATATGGGTCATCTGTGTCCTCACCGCGTTGTGTCTTCCAGCAGAGACCAGCTTGGGACCCACTAGACGGATGACCTCCAGACTTCTGCTAGGTACCAGGAACTTGATGGATAGTTCAGCTGCCTGCAAAGGCGATGGCGACACCATAAATATCAGTAGGCCGGGAAACAGAGCAGAGAGAATGAACGCTGACCTCATACCTTCATCCAACATTTCTCCAATAGGTTCACATTATCCAGATCCTTCACTTTCAGGTAGCAGTCCACCGCTCGGGCGTATTCCCCAGCCTGCTCCCACTCCCGGGCCTGTTCTATCAAGGCCTCTGTCCCCCTGTCAACAGAGAGGATTTCCTATTACTGGTGTACAGCTGGATGCGGGTCTGAATGCAGATGAAGGCCAGTCTTGGTGCATTATACAGTAGATGTCCTTATGCTGTGACCTGCAATGTGGACACTGTTTCCCCTTCTCCCATAGTCACTGATGCAGGTAGACACATTCAAGGGACAAACCAGCTCACCTGGTTCCTTTCGTTGTCACCTCCCTCTCGTATTCCAGCTGCAGCTGCTCCAGCATGGCAGGGACATACTCCTTGCAGATTCGGATGGCATCGCTCCACATCCCGGCCTCCTAAAGACGAAGAAATAGTAAAATAGGCAGACATCACACACATGCTACCTACACTTCCAATTAAACTGCTGACAGCAATACGTCACACAGAACGTAGTAATCACAAAACAGTGGCCACCCAAGACCTGAGGTGCATTCCTGGGATGAAGCTAGGAGGCTAGTATTACATGGTTTTGATAACATCTGACCAGAGACCAACGCAAGATGAAAAACAGGAAAACTCTGAATTAGATAAAAGGTGGTGAGCTCTGACCTTAGGCCATCTTCCATGAATATATAAGACTGCAAAACCCTGGAATGAAGGTATGGGGCAGTTATTACATGACGGTGGTGACTTCTGACCTCAGGCCATCTACCAGAGAGATGTAAGGTCTCTGGTAGATGTAGTTCTCTGGAAGTT
Organism: Lithobates pipiens; assembly: GCF_037356315.1. Lineage (NCBI taxonomy): Eukaryota > Metazoa > Chordata > Amphibia > Anura > Ranidae > Lithobates > Lithobates pipiens. The sequence continues at coordinate 617,141,240 of NW_027507758.1, read as the reverse complement.
CCATGGCAGTGGTTACCTCTGACTTCAGGTCATCCGTCAGAGAGATGTAAGATCTTTGATAGATGTACTGTAGGTCTCTGGATGTTCCATGACAATGGTGACCTCTGACTTCGAACCACCTACCAGAGAGATGCAAGATCTCTGATAGATGTACTATAGGTCTCTGGATGTTCCATGGCAGTGGTGAACTCTGACTTTGAGCCATCTACCAGAGAGATGCAAGATCTCTGATAGATGTAGGTCTCTGGATGTCCCATGGCAATGGAGGCCTCTGGCTTCAAGTTATCTACCATAGAGATGCAAGATCTCTGATAGATGTACTATAGGTCTCTGGATGTTCCATGGCAGTGGTTACCTCTGACTTTGAGCCATCTGCCAGAGAGATGTAAGATCTCTGGTAGATTTAAATCTCTGGATGTCCCATGGCAATGGCGAACTCAGGTTATCTACCAGGAGCACGCAAGACTGGTGAACCCTGGAATGCAGATGAGCAACTATTATTACTTGGTAGAGGTCATGACCTCTAATGTGAAAGTCACCTACCAGAGACTTATAAGGCAGCAGAATCTTAGGATAGGAGTATAGGGATGACATTATAAAGACAATTGTAACCTCTGACGTGGAGACATGATAAACACCACCTACTAGCAAACCAGATCCTACACCTCCCCTGAAACTGCTGATAGAATTTAGTCAAACACTTTGCCCAAAAATGCCAGCAGTAATGGACCACAAAGAAGAAGTCCTGAACCCTTATCCTCATACCGCCATTAGTCACACATAAGCCATAAGCTGCTCCAACCCCAGTAGTTACCTTGTAATGGCGCACAGCAAGCTCTGGTCTTTGGGCACGCAGTAAGAACGCTTCTGCCTTCTGATAATCTTTCTGTTCAAAGGCAAAGCGAGCCTGTCCCTCCAGAACATCACCAACACTCCCAGGATCGTACAGCTCAGCCACTCTCTGCGCTGAATCCCAATCCTGGTTGTGGACATACCTTACAAGCACAGATAATATTTTATGAGGGGACAGCTGTTTCCACATCGACAACTTTTTGGGGGATGACCTGAATATTATATTGGTCATCAAATGAAAGGACATTAAAGAGAAGTGATAGACCAGATGAGGATAGAGAAGATAGAGGGAGAAGCCAAAGAGAAAGAGGGAAAAATAAAAACTGGAGACAGAGGAGACCGAGATCAAGAAAATAGAACTAGATATAGGGAAACGGAGAAACCACAACAAACCGAGAAGACAGAGAAGGTGGAGGTAAGACAGAATTGGAGATTCATAAGATAGAGATGAAGATAGAGGATTTGGGGATAGGGACATGAAAAAGATGGAGACACAGGCAAAAGGAGATGTTGATCAAGGTAGAGATGGAAATGGATACAGAGATGGTGATGGAGATGCAGAAGATATAGATAGGAATGGGGATAGAAGAGAAAAAGAGAAAGAGATGGAGAGAAATCTAGAAGGAAAGAAGAGATGGAAGGGATGGACAGACAAAGGAGATGAACACAGAGGAGATTTCATTAAGGAATCGCAATGGACATGAAGAAGTTAGAGATGGAGAAGATGAAGATAAGACATAAAGGATGGAGATAGAGAAGGTAATTAAGAGGACAGGGATGTTGAGGGAGACAAAAAGTGATGGAGATGGAGAAGGCAGAGATGAAGATAGAGATGGGAATAAAGACAGAGATGGTGATGGAGATGGAGAGGACAAAGATTGAGATATATAAGACAGAGAGGAAGATCATGATGAAGAAAGGAGAGCTAGATATAGTGAAATGGAGAAAAGAGACTGAGATCATTTATACAGCAAAAAACAGAGAAGGTGATGATAAAAAGGCAGAAATGGAGATTCAGGAGGTAGAGATGAAGATAGAGGATATGGGGAGGTGGATGGTGATGGGCATAAAAAGATGGAGACACAGGAGATGATCAAGATAGAGATGGACATGGAGACAAAGATGGTGATGGAGATGCAGAAGATATAGGTAGAGATGGAGATAGAAGAAATAGAGAATAGATGGGCGAGAGATAAATGAAGGAGATAGATATAGAAGGAATGGAGAGAGAGTAAATTGAAACATAGGAGATTTAGATAGGAATTGCAATGGACATGAAGAAGATAGTGTTGGAGAAGAAGAAGATAAAAAAAAGGGATGGAGATAGGAATGGTTATGGAAATAGAGAAGGTAATGACCAAGACAGAGATGGAGATAAAGAATTTGATGGAGACAGTGATGGAGATGAAGTCAGAGATGGAGAGAGAGAGAGAGATGGTGATGAAGTTGCAGAAGATATGAGTAGAGATGGAGATAGTAGAGATAAAGAAGATATGGAGAGAGAAAAGGTGGCGATAGATATAGAAGGAATGAAGAGATAAAGATAATGAAAACAGGAGATTTTAGATAGGATGGAGATTGAGGAGATGGAAGTTAAGAGGACAAAAGGAGAAGATAGAGAAGACAGATGGAAAGTGAAGGGGGAAAAAAAGAAAAGAGGAGACTAGTAGATGAGAGGCTGCCTTTCAAGGGATTGGTCAGATAAAGACTGATAAGACACTCACATAAGAACGGCTTCCTTAGGTTTTCCAGCTTTAACAAACTCCGCCTCAGCTTCGTTGAACTTTCCCTGTGAAATCCCCAAAAAAAGAGACATTCCAGAAAAAAAAAAATCAGGCTCAGAAAAAAAAAGAAAAGAAAAAAAAAGAGGCAAATCTAAAATGGATGTGGGAACAGCAAGCTTTACCCTGTTTCACCGAAAATAAGACCTAGCGTGATTGTCGGTGATGGCTGCAATATAAGCCCTATCCCCCAAATAAGCACTACCCCGTTTCCCCGAAAATAAGTACTGCCCTGAAAATAAGACCTACAAGGACTTTAACTAGGGCTTATTTGGGGGGTAGGGCTTATATTGCAGCCATCACCGACAATCACGCTAGGTCTTATTTTCGGGGAAACAGGGTAGCTAAGGAGAGTGCCTGCAAGATGAACCATCTGTGCTACCCATTCTTTTTTATTCTATTCTTTTGATGCAATTTTCTACAGTGAGCTTGGAAAACTAGACACTTGTAGATTTTGGCGTCTGCACTGGTGTTGTGTATTATGTCATAATAAAAGGGAATCTTGCAAAGTATTATAGCACAGGATACCTGCTCCTGGAGGCTCCCCAACTGAACAACCACTAGATCTGGAGATTCCCAGCTGAACGACCACTAGATGTGGAGGCTCCTAATTGAAAGACCACTAGATCTGGAGGCTCCTAGCTGAAGGACCACTAGACCTGCAGTCTTCCAGCTGGGGAATCACTAGACGTGGTGTCTCCCAGCTGAAAGACCACTAGATCTGGAGTATCCCAGCTGAACGACCACTAGATCTGGAGCATCCCAGCTGAACAACCACTAGATCTGGAGTATCCCAGCGGAACGACCACTAGATCTGGAGTATCGTAGCTGAACGACCACTAGATCTGGAGTATCCCAGCTGAACGACCACTAGATCTGGAGCATCCCAGCTGAACAACCACTAGATCTGGAGTATCCCAGCTGAACAACCACTAGATCTGGAGTATCCCAGCGGAACGACCACTAGATCTGGAGTATCGTAGCTGAACGACCACTAGATCTGGAGTCTCCCAGCTAAACGACCACTAGATCTGGAGTATCCCAGCTGAACGACCACTAGATCTGGAGTATCCCAGCTGAACGACCACTAGATCTGGAGTATCCCAGCTGAACGACCACTAGATCTGGAGTCTCCCAGCTAAACGACCACTAAATCTGGAGTCTACCAGCTGAACGACCACTAGATCTGGAGTATCCCAGCTGAACGACCACTAGATCTGGAGTATCCCAGTTGAACAACCACTAGATCTGGAGTATCCCAGCTGAACGACCACTAGATCTGGAGTATCCCAGCTGAACAACCACTAGATCTGGAGTATCCCAGCTGAACGACCACTAGATCTGGAGTATCCCAGCTGAACGACCACTAGATCTGGAGTATCCCAGCTGAACGACCACTAGATCTGGAGTATCCCAGCTGAACGACCACTAGATCTGGAGTATCCCAGTTGAACAACCACTAGATCTGGAGTATCCCAGTTGAACAACCACTAGATCTGGAGTATCGTAGCTGAACGACCACTAGATCTGGAGTCTCCCAGCTAAACGACCACTAGATCTGGAGTATCCCAGCTGAACGACCACTAGATCTGGAGTATCCCAGCTGAACGACCACTAGATCTGGAGTATCCCAGCTGAACGACCACTAGATCTGGAGTATCCCAGCTGAACGACCACTAGATCTGGAGTATCCCAGCTGAACGACCACTAGATCTGGAGTCTCCCAGCTAAACGACCACTAGATCTGGAGTCTACCAGCTGAACGACCACTAGATCTGGACTATCCCAGCTGAACGACCACTAGATCTGGAGTATCCCAGCTGAACAACCACTAGATCTGGAGTATCCCAGTTGAACAACCACTAGATCTGGAGTATCCCAGCTGAACGACCACTAGATCTGGAGTATCCCAGCTGAACGACCACTAGATCTGGAGTCTACCAGCTGAACGACCACTAGATCTGGAGTATCCCAGCTGAACGACCACTAGATCTGGAGTATCCCAGCTGAACAACCACTAGATCTGGAGTATCCCAGTTGAACAACCACTAGATCTGGAGTATCCCAGCTGAACGACCACTAGATCTGGAGTATCCCAGCTGAACGACCACTAGATCTGGAGTATCCCAGCTGAACGACCACTAGATCTGGAGTATCCCAGCTGAACGACCACTAGATCTGGAGTATCCCAGCTGAACGACCACTAGATCTGGAGTATCCCAGCTGAACGACCACTAGATCTGGAGTATCCCAGTTGAACAACCACTAGATCTGGAGTATCCCAGTTGAACAACCACTAGATCTGGAGTATCGTAGCTGAACGACCACTAGATCTGGAGTCTCCCAGCTGAACGACCACTAGATCTGGAGTATCCCAGCGGAACGACCACTAGATCTGGAGTATCCCAGCGGAACGACCACTAGATCTGGAGTATCGTAGCTGAAAGACCACTAGACCTGCAGTCTTCCAGCTGGGGAATCACTAGCGTGGTGTCTCCCAGCTGAAAGACCACTAGACCTGGAGGTTCCTAGCTGGAGGACCACTAGATCTAGAGATCTCCTCAAGGTCTACAAATCTGGAGGCTCTCTGCTGGAGGAGTACCCTTAATAACCTCCACCCAATTTTGTACTGCTGAGATGTCTTCCTTTCCATCTGCTGCCCTCATCATAATCCACACTGAATCAAACTCAAGCTCTACCCTCTCTGCAGAAGCAAGAAGCAGCTTTTTCTGACTGTCAAGCCTCCTAGGAGTTCACACCTCAGAGGTGGCCTGTGCCGTGCAAAGAACTCTGTGAAACAGAGATTGTACCCTCTTATCACTGCTACATACACTTCTGTGTACAGGTTATATAATATGTGGACATACACACTCCTTGGTACATTGATAAAAGGTTACCTCATCCTCCAGGAACATGGCGTATTTCAGGTGGATCTCTGGAAGTTTTTCTTTCATTGCCTGACGGCCCAGTTCAAATGCAAAGTCAAATGAGCTAAAATAAATGCAGGAACAGAATCAGAAACAGACAGAACACATGCTGGTTTAGGATTAGGTAACAAGGCAATTTAGGACTGAGAAGCCCAACAGTGTCTCCCTATCAGGGACAAATAAATGTATTTAAAACTCCTGCTCTGCCAATCCCAATAATAAACTGTTAAAAGGTAATAATACTGGTTGCTGCTAACACCTACATGTGCTCCCACAGCAACCAGATATAGTTAAAAAACAATAGTGTAGCTGACCAGTGACGCAACACATTGAGCGGAGCTGGGTGATGTCATGTTTGGTTTCGCCAGAAACCAGAAAATGGTGAGAAGGAAGTGCTGTTACTGTTTAATGACTATAAACACTATTTTATGTGTCCCAATGCTATGTGAGTGTTATTTTATTTTATTATAAAGAGGAAACTTTTTTACATCTAAATGGTATTACACTATTATTATAACGCAGTCCTATTATTTTTTTGGAGCGCTATTGCCAACCAGCACCAGGAGGGAAGTGTCTTAAAGGGACCCACCCACATATGAACCAAAACCCAGGAGCTGAGGAGGAAGGCTAACCCTCACTTAGGGGGAATACTAAGTGCATTTAGACCTATATTTAATGGGTCTAGGAGAGAGGAAAGTGGTGAAGTCACTTAATGGTGGATCACTGTGTTCATGTGGAGAATTTGAGATGGGTATATATAAAATCAACATGGAGAAGTAATAACGTTTCTGACGTGTGTTTGGATCTGTTGATTCACAGCACTGGGATTATGGATTCAGTCACCAGTAGTGATGTTTGAATGCAACTTGCTTAATGCATGGTTTTGAGGATTGAACTGTGAACTGATAATTTGCAGCACTGACATTGTGGACTTAATATCACTGTGTTTTGAATGCACTATATTTAACGTATTCTTGTGGTTATTAATAAGATATTATCATTAATTATGATTGCACGTAAGAATTTATTTATGTTATGTTTTTTTTTTGTTTTTTTCACAATCAGTATGGTTGTGGTATATTCCTAGGTATTAAAAGGGCAGCGCTACACTATTGTTTTTTTAAATGACTTCTATCAAGGCAGATTTAGCAGAGCGGTAAAGAAGGCCTTTGCCCAAAGCCAACCAAACAAGGGTACAATGGTCAGACTTGTTACCAGCAGGACCTAGATACCTCCTGTCTGAGCTTCCCAGAATCTTAGATATCCTAAAGAAATAAATATATTTACATGTGTGCTAAACTTATAGGCAGGGATCAGGTGGGTGACAGTGACCCTTTAGCACAGAACCCACATAGGGTCACCCAACACTCAGGATGAATAGAAGGAAACCTTCATGGTCCCGGCTGACTTACTATTTCTCTGTGGCTTGCTCAATTGCCATTTCCAGCAAGTTAAATTTGGTCAGGAGCTTTACAGCCGCCTCCCCCCCCAGGCTCTTCGCCCACAGATAGACCACCTGTTTGTAGGCACTGGGTCCACCGTGTGTCTTGGCCACCTAGTTCAAGATCAAGAGGCACAATGTCAGCAGAGTGACAGGATATCGGAAAGATGACAGGGAGAGAAGACTGGTATGAGAAGAAGGCAAGGGGGCAATAGAGAGGACCCAGCAAAGAGTGAGAAGAGGGGGAGAAGTATGACAGATAGGACACAGTGAGGTAATTCAGTGGATCAGTATAATGAGAAGAGGGGGGAGCAGAGTGACAGACAGGACACAGTGAGGTAATTCCATGGATCAGTATAATGAGAAGAGGGGGGAAGCAGTATGACAGACAGGACACAGTGAGGTAATGCAGTGGATGAGTATAAGGTGAGAAGAGCGGGAGCAGTATGACAGACAGGACACGTTAAGGTAATTCCATGGATCAGTATAATGAGAAGGGGGGAGCAGTATGACAGACAGGACACGGTAAGGTAATTCCATGGATCAGTATAATGAGAAGAGGGGGAGCAGTGTGACAGACAGGACACAGTGAGGTAATGCAGTGGATCAGTATAAGGTGAGAAGAGGGGGGAAGCAGTATGACAGACAGGACATGGTAAGGTAATTCCATGGATCAGTATAATGAGAAGAGGGGGAGCAGTGTGACAGACAGGACACAGTGAGGTAATGCAGTGGATCAGTATAAGGTGAGAAGAGGGGGGAAGCAGTATGACAGACAGGACATGGTAAGGTAATTCCATGGATCAGTATAATGAGAAGAGGGGGAGCAGTGTGACAGACAGGACACCGTGAGGTAATGCAGTGGATCAGTATAAGGTGAGAAGAGCGGGGAAGCAGTATGACAGACAGGACATGGTAAGGTAATTCCATGGATCAGTATAATGAGAAGAGGGGGAGCAGTGTGACAGACAGGACACCGTAAGGTAATTCCATGGATCAGTATAATGAGAAGAGGGGGAGCAGTGTGACAGACAGGACACGTTAAGGTAATGCAGTGGATCAGTATAATGAGAAGAGGGGGGAGCAGTATGACAGACAGGACACAGTAAAGTAATTCCATGGATCAGTATAATGAGAAGAGGGGGGAGCAGTATGACAGACAGGACACAGTAAAGTAATTCCATGGATCAGTATAATGAGAAGAGGGGGAGCAGTATGACAGACAGGACACAGTAAAGTAATTCCATGGATCAGTATAAGGTGAGAAGAGGGGGAGCAGTATGACAGACAGGACACAGTAAAGTAATTCCATGGATCAGTATAATGAGAAGAGGGGGAGCAGTATGACAGACAGGACACAGTGAGGTAATGCAGTGGATCAGTATAAGGTGAGAAGAGGGGGGAAGCAGTATGACAGACAGGACATGGTAAGGTAATTCCATGGATCAGTATAATGAGAAGAGGGGGAGCAGTGTGACAGACAGGACACAGTGAGGTAATGCAGTGGATCAGTATAAGGTGAGAAGAGGGGGGAAGCAGTATGACAGACAGGACATGGTAAGGTAATTCCATGGATCAGTATAATGAGAAGAGGGGGAGCAGTGTGACAGACAGGACACAGTGAGGTAATGCAGTGGATCAGTATAAGGTGAGAAGAGGGGGGAAGCAGTATGACAGACAGGACATGGTAAGGTAATTCCATGGATCAGTATAATGAGAAGAGGGGGAGCAGTGTGACAGACAGGACACAGTGAGGTAATGCAGTGGATCAGTATAAGGTGAGAAGAGGGGGGAAGCAGTATGACAGACAGGACATGGTAAGGTAATTCCATGGATCAGTATAATGAGAAGAGGGGGAGCAGTGTGACAGACAGGACACCGTGAGGTAATGCAGTGGATCAGTATAAGGTGAGAAGAGCGGGGAAGCAGTATGACAGACAGGACATGGTAAGGTAATTCCATGGATCAGTATAATGAGAAGAGGGGGAGCAGTGTGACAGACAGGACACGTTAAGGTAATGCAGTGGATCAGTATAATGAGAAGAGGGGGGAGCAGTATGACAGACAGGACACAGTAAAGTAATTCCATGGATCAGTATAATGAGAAGAGGGGGGAGCAGTATGACAGACAGGACACAGTAAAGTAATTCCATGGATCAGTATAATGAGAAGAGGGGGGAGCAGTATGACAGACAGGACACAGTAAAGTAATTCCATGGATCAGTATAATGAGAAGAGGGGGAGCAGTATGACAGACAGGACACAGTGAGGTAATGCAGTGGATCAGTATAAGGTGAGAAGAGGGGGAGCAGTATGAGAGACAGGACACCATAAGGTAATGCAGTGGATCAGTATAATGAGAAGGGGGGGAGCAGTATGACAGACAGGACACGGTAAGGTAATTCCATTGATCAGTATAATGAAAAGGGGGGGAGCAGTGTGACAGACAGGACACCGTGAGGTAATGCAGTGGATCAGTGTAAGGTGAGAAGAGGGGGGAGCAGTATGACAGACAGGACACCGTAAAGTAATGCAGCTGAGCAGAATGGGGTGAGAAGAGGGGGGAGTAGTATGATGGACATGTAAAGCAATAGATATGCAGCATAATACAGTGAAAATGGGAGAGTTAAGGTTGGTGATACCCTGTGTGCCTCTTCCCACATATCAGCAGCTCGGTACATATTGACAGTGGCTTTCCAGTCCTTCCCCTTTAGATAGTGATATTCTGCCTCCTGAAGACGCCCTGCAGCCTCCAACTCCTGCAGGTGGACAAAAAGCTGGTGAGTGACATCAGAATAACCCCCAACTGGGTCAGGTTCATGCTGAAGAGGACTTACCTTGCCCAGGTGCAGATGGGTGTCTGCTAGGAGGTCTGGGTGGTGTTTGGCCACCAGACGGATCATGTCTTCATACTGGTTGTGTTTCTTATACATTGCGATGGCGAGATCGGGCTCATCTACAGTGATGTATAGTCTGTGAAGGTGGATGGAACAATAAGCAATACATCCAGGAATGACATTCCCTTAGCTGCCAGAAGAGGGCACCAGAAGATATGGAAGGATGACCAACACTTTGGTCGCTAACGAGAAAAACTCTGAAGTAACCCATCACAATAGATACAACCAACAAGACTTTAGTTTGTAAACACAGACCCACTCATCCTAATCCATCACAGCAATTAGCTTTCTCTACCATCAATCATTTTTGCTCTTCGTTATGTGTAGGCACATACTTATGGGCTGATTTCAGTCACTGTACTGCTTTTGCTAATCAACAAACACACCCCTGGCATCCCTGGGTGATGGCCACTGGGTGCTGCAAACTTTAACTGTGCAACCTGCTGATCACTCTTAGCCCCTGTACACACGGTCGGAGATTTCGACAACCAAATCCGTCGGATTTTGCCCGTCGGATCTTGTCCGAAACTGTTGAATACACACGGTCGGACTAAGTTGTCAAAAAATCCGATCATTCAGAACGTGATGACGTAATTTCGTTACAATGGGACTACGTTCAGGCTAGTAGCCAATAGCTTTGATGTAGGGATTTGATCTGAGCATGCGTGGCACTTGGTCCAATCAAAATTCTCTACACATGATCGGAGTATGTCCGATCGGAGCAGTTTGTCGGAAAATATTTCCAACATGTTGGAAAATTGGGTCCGACGGATATTCCGATGGAATCAGTCCGATGCATACCACACACAGTCGGATTATCCGACAACACGGTCCGATAGGACACATTCAGACGGATTCTCCGACCGTGTGTACAAGGGCTAATACAGTGTAATCAAGCAACTGATCAACAGATTGCACAACTAAAGTCTGCAGATACCAGTAGCCAACATGGAGGAGCATGTATATGTAAATGGATGCCAGGGATGTGTTTTTTTTTTCATATAAATGCTCCAGGAAGGGTGCTGTTTGCAGCCTGCCAGTCCCGCCAAACCAAACTTGATCTTATTAGGAAGCAAAGACCAGCTGACAGACCCAACAAACAAACCAAAAAATTCTGAAACCCCCCCCCCCCCCCGGCAATTGCAGCCTCACTGTGCCATCAAACGCAGCCACTGTGCCCATCAATTGCCGCCACTGTGCCCATCAATTGCCACCACTGTGCCCATCAATTGCCGCCACTGTGCCCATCAATTGCCGCCACTGTGCCTATCAATTGGCGCCACTGTGCCATCAATTGTTCCCACTGTGCAGTGTAAGTGAAGCATAAGAGGGAGTTATGCACATGAATTATATTATTCACGCTGCCCCCCCCCCCCCCCCTTACAAATATTATACAACAGCCTGGCACTGGCAGCCATCATACTTATCTTAAACAGGCAGCTCCGCTCGGGCCGTGTGTCCCACGGAGCTGCCGACGTCACTTCTGGTTTCCATCTGGTCTCTGGAACATCTGTACAGGCGGATGCTACTCGGCCTGATGGATTGCGCTGCAAGGTGGGTTAAGAGCCTGCAAAAGAAGCGCCTCATCTGCAATCTTGTGATTGCATAGACGTGGCGCTTCCCATAGTGCATTGTGTCCAGCGCCCAAACACAGCGCACTTAAGGACCTTTTTTTCTATTTAAAATTTTTTTTTTGTGACTGCCTATGGACAGGCTGCCACTGCTCTGAATTCCGTTGGTAAAATGTGTAGAGTTAAAGGTCTTCACTCCTGTTATATAAAATGCAGCATTTCCTGAACAATAAGTGAAAGGAGCTGGTGGCCACATGAACAAGGGCTCAGACAATGACAATAGGGCACTTGCTTCTATTTCCTTTTTATCATAGTAGACTCTAGATTTCTTTTAGAAGCAATTTATTCTGTGTCACCACACTCAATTGTTATCACTGCTGTTCTTCTTGACAGAAATATCTTGGAAATAGGATATCCCCTATCTTGAGATGGATGGATGGATCCTCCACTGTCCCTGTTATGGGATCTTACAAGCCACCAATCTTCACACTGGGAAGCCAGGGGGATCCTGAAATCTGTTATTGGGGCTCAAAATTGTCCCAGACACCCCTTTCTCCTTTTCTTTGTACACCAGTGAACAGAGGCAGCTACTTTGTGAGACCCTAGGGAAAACCTAGACATGAGGCCCCACTCACACCCATAATGGGAAAAATAAGCTCCAGAAGTCTTGGGTTACGGTACGGAAGTGTGACAGGTGCCTGCGCACAGCAGCGTTTAGGTGTCCTGTCACCTCTAAAATAAAGTTAGGCTGCAGAGGCGTAACTAGACCCTTCAGGACCCTTGTGCAAAAAAAAATAAAAAATAAAAAAAACACAAACATGAAGAGCCCCCCCCGACTCAAGCCCGGAGTCCTTTATTCTAATTGCAATAAGTTTGGAACCTAAATTGGCTTCTACACACACGCAATTAATGTATTTAATCAAAGTTAGAGCCTTAATGGCTAGTGCTGTATCCAAAATATCAAAAACGTGATAAACAATTAAAAGTGTTACTAAACCCAGTAATATGAAAATAGTTCATCTGACAACGAGGAGCTGTCCCACCAAGACAGGGTAAGTGCAGGCGGCGGGCACACTGGCGGCATTTGATAAGGCACGCTGGAAGCATTTGATATGGCACAGTGGCAGCATTTGATATGGCACAGTGGATGCGTTTTATGGCACGGGGGGGGGGGGGGGACAATTGATGGGCACAGTGGCTGCGTTTGATGGGCACAGTGGCTGTATTTGATGGGCACAGTGGCTGCATTTGATGGGCACAGTGGCTGCGTTTGATGGGCACAGTGGCTGCGTTTGATGGGCACAGTGGCGGCAATATGAAGGGCACAGTGGCGGCAATATGAAGGGCACAGTGGCGGCAATATGAAGGGCACAGTGGCGGCAATATGAAGGGCACAGTGGCGGCAATATGAAGGGCACAGTGGCGGAAATTGATGGGCACAGTGGCGGAAATTGATGGGCACAGTGGCAGAAATTGATGGGCACAGTGGCGGCAATTGATGGTACAGTGAGGCTGCAATTGATGTTTTTTTTTCTGGATTTTTCAGTTTGTTTGTGCCTCCCCCCATGAAGTTTGAGCATAAGCCACCAGCCACCACTGCCTGCCTGTGTTCCCCAGATAGGTAGTGCAGGAGGGTGAGGATCTGTGCATACAGGATAAAACAGCCTTTTAACGCAATGCAGAGGATTAACCCCTTAAGTTCCAGGATGAGTATAACAAGCATGCTATTCTGCATATACAGATTTTACTGTTGTGGGTTTAGTAACACTTTAATAAAAGATAATTAAGGAGCTGTCTGTTATAAGGTGTAGCAACTACAAAAAAAAAAAAAAAAATGAAAATAATCGTAACCACACTCCCACTTAAGATATAACAATCAAATATATGTCACAATGCTTGTAAAGTAATTGAAAAAAACACCAAAGTGATGTGATTGATGTTAAAACATTAATGAGAAAAAATATATAGTCTATAAAAAAAATTTTTTTAATTACTTATACATATATTTGATTGTTATATTTTAACTGGGAGCGTGGTTACCTTTATTCCCATTGCAGGGCCCTTTATTGTGGTCCCGCAGAGGGACTGTGTCACATGTTCTGCAGCGGGTTCTTTTCCTGCCCTTACATTAGAGTTTCCAGTATTCCCAGAGCCCCCTTTACAGTATATCAGAGTCCGCTGGGTTTGCCTTACAGTGCAAGTGGGAACTCTGCGAACCCTTCTGTAAAGGGGAATGTTGTGGACTCTGATGTAAAGGGAATCTCTGATCACCAGAGCCCCCTTACATCAGAGTCTGCGAACTCTGATGTAAGGGAGGGCTCTGGCGACCGGAGAACCTCTAACACCAGAGTTCCCCTTTACATAAGAGTCCACAACATTCCCCCTTACATCAAGGTCTGCAGAGTTCCCCTTTACACCAGAGTCTGCAAAGTGAATATACTAAGGTAAAGGGGTCCACTGACATAAGAGGGGAGTGAGGACACTGATATAAGGGGGACCTTTATATCAGTGTCCTCCCCCTTACCTTAGGGTCTGCTCTCGCCCTTTACATCTGTGACCCCCAATAGAGTGATTGACTGTGTCACACACTAACCTGTAATCGTCTGTAGTCTTTTATCCCACTCAACCCTGCGCCCCCTCCTTGCAGACGCTTTAAAATTTTCTGGAAAGGTGCCAAGCACCATGATGTCACCGCGCGCTTGACCAACGGCGCGTCAACCAGAGCCACCTCTGCCAGTGAACTCACCCAAGACTTGTGTACCGTGTAATTTCTCTGCCTCCTTGTAGTGGCCCTGCTTCTCCTGCTCCTTGGCCCCCAATGAACTCAGCCCAGATGTTTGTGACATCCTCCTTCTCTGCCTCTCTTATCTCCTCGACCGAAAGTAAACCTACCTGAGATTTATGCGATATCCATCCTCTCAGACTCGTTGCAGGCCCTGCCCTGATCCTTGGCCCCCAGTGAACTCTCCCCAGACTTATCTACCATCTTACTTCTTACCACTTCCTTGGTAGCGACTCTGCATCCCCATCTCCTTGACAGAATGTAAAAGCACCCCAGACTGATGCGACCTCTCACCTCTCTGCCTCCTTGTAGCGGCCCTGCTTCTCCTGCTCCTTGGCCTGGGTGACGTACAGAACGGAGACGTCCTCTGGGTTCATACACTTCACTGCCAGCTATAAGATAAGGACAGAAACATGACCAGTTTCCATCATGATACTTGTCTGACTTCCCTTCCGCCACATACAGCCCTGATGGATAATAGGTCATACCGCGTGTGCCTGTTCCCAGCGGCCAGCCTGTGTGTACATGTCAATGGCGTCCTTGCTCCTCCCAGCTTTAATATAGAGCTGCTCGGCCGTCTAAAAACACAAGAGACAGAATAAACACGAAGGGAGGTGGGGATAGACAGGCATAAATCTTACAGGATTATTGAAATGATAACTACTAAAGTCCAAGAACCCCCAGCAATTTCATTATACTTTTCACAAGTACAACACAGGTCAGAGGTCAGTCATAGTGGTAGTAAACCCTTCCGTATACCCAGTGAAGTAACTGGCCTCAGGTGATACACAGAGATCAAAAAAATTTCTCCTACATAGGTTGTACCCATTTATCTGCCAGATTTTTATTTTAACAGCCGTTCTGAATTTATACAGCTTGTCTGAGAGTTCAGAAAAAAAAGGGGCAGAAAGCTGAAGTTACACTCTAAAGAGCTCAGTGAGGAGAGATGATTGGAGGATAGGGAAAACCCCCCCCCCCTTCACACAGCACACAGGAACATGTTTGAGACTGTCAATCACAGGCTGTATGCTGGAGCTCCCTCCCCTGTCACCTTTTTACCTCTGGGTATCAGGAAAACTTGTCAGAAGTGATTCATGGCAATATCAGAGGAACGATGCAGCGGACAGAAAAGACACTTTGTGCTCTTGATTGAGACAAGTACGCACTAAAGAGGGATATGCTTTTTTTAATTTTCATGTCTGAGGTTTACAACCATTTTAAGAGGGGATGGGTTAGATCAGAGCTGTCAGGTCAGAGGTAAGATCAGATGAGATTGGTTAGATCAGAGCTGTGAGGTCAGATCAGTGATGAAAGGTTAGATCAGAGTTATTAGGACAGAGGTCAGATCGGAAGTGGATCAAGGCTGTTGGGTCAGAGTTCAGATGAGAGTGGATGGGTTATATCAGAGCTGTTGGGTCAGAGCTCAGATGAGAGTGAATGGGTTAGATCAGAGCTGTTGGGTCAGAGTTCAGATGAGAGTGGATGGGTTAGATGGTTAGATCAGAGCTGTTGGGTCAGAGTTCATTTCAGAGCTGTTGGGTCAGAGTTCAGATCAGAGTGGATGGGTTAGATCAGAGCTGTTGGGTCAGAGTTCAGATCAGAGTGGATGGGTTAGATCAGAGCTGTTGGGTTAGAGGTCAGATCAGAGCTGTTGGGTCAGAGTTCAGATCAGAGTGGATGGGTTAGATCAGAGCTGTTGGGTCAGAGTTCAGATCAGAGTGGATGGGTTAGATCAGAGCTGTTGGGTTAGAGGTCAGATCAGAGCTGTTGGGTCAGAGTTCAGATCAGAGTGGATGGGTTAGATCAGAGCTGTTGGGTAAGAGGTCAGATCAGAGTGGATGGGTTAGATCAGAGCTGTTGGGTCAGAGGTCAGATCAGAAATGAAGGATCCGATCAAAGGTCAGAATAGAGGAGATGGGTTAGATGAGAAAAGTATGGTCACAGGTCTGCTTAGGACTGCCCTCACTTCCTTCCTGGTGGGAGAGCAGAAAGTGATAACTGTAACCCTGGGACCAGGAATGAGGCAGCAGGTTTAGGCACACTAAGCTACCTCTGATCAGAGACAGATGGGTTCTGATTGGTTGATGTACACATGTCAAATAATGGCTGTACGGTAAGTCATGTTACTGTCTGGGACGTCACGGCTGTCCTCTGACCTCGTACTCCTGCATGGCGTTGTAATGTTGCGCTATCTTCAGGTAATATTCGCTGGCGCTCTTCGGCTCCTGGATCTCTAGGATGTGGATGGCTTTCTTCCACTGCCGAGCACCAATTGCAGCTTCTATGGCTTTCACCGCACACCTGACCAAAAACAATCACCAAATACAGACATCTTTTGCAGGTTCATGACAACCTGGGCTCAAAGGAATTCAACTAAATAACACTGGTCCTCATTCAAACCAGAAAAGGAACTCCATCTAGTGAAAGGGGGGGGGGGGGTTTAGACTCACTCTACAGTTCTGTTACTCGAGTATTACTTCCCGGTTCTCAGTCCTCGTTACCAGTCACCCACGCCAGTACTGAGCCTTCATATCGGACCACGCGGGCTCAGCTAATGTATATTGTCCAACACAAATGTCGGTCAAATGTGTTGCATGACAATATTTCATGTATAGCTCAAGTTGTAAAGCGCTACGTAAACTGTTGGCGCTATATAAATCCTGCATAATAATAATAATAAAAAAAGTATAGCGTGTCTAAGTCCCACCCCTTTTCTCAAAGCTTCACCTTTTTTCTTGAATGAGTTGGCCCTCTTCATATAATATGGAACCAGAATTACTAGTGAGGAAACAGCACATCAGTGATATGATGGATGATATATAAATACAGTAAAACCTTGGTTTTGAGAGCGTTTTGCAAGACAAACAACATTTTTTAATAAATTTTGACTTGCTATACAAGCGATGTCTTGATATACAAGTAGTGTCACGTCACAACTGAGTATAAAAAGAGAAGAGAGGCGCCTCTAAGTGTAGCAATATGGTTACGTTTTAATGAAGGTACTACATTTAGCAACACATTGCTACACTTAGAGGGGCCCCTCTTCTCTTTTATACTCTGGAGCTCCTGCTGGATTTTGCTTCGAATCCCCTTGTGGAGGCTTCCATTTGTGGATGGACATTTTATGGTTACACAACCAATCACATTGCTTTAATCTTTTTGACTATAAACTGAAGGACCTATGAATAAATGGTTGTGGAACGAATATCTGGGTTTCCATTATTTCTTATGGGGAAATGTACTTTGATATACAAGTGCTTTGGATTACAAGCATGTTTCTGGAACAAATTGTTGGCAATCCAAGGTTTTACTCTATATTATATATATATACACAGTGCCTTGCGAAAGTATTCGGCCCCCTTGAACTTTTCAACCTTTTGCCACATTTCAGGCTTCAAACATAAAGATATAAAATTTTTATTTTTTGTGAAGAATCACCAACAAGTGCTACACAATTGTGAAGTGGAACGAAATCTATTGGATTTTTGAAACTTTTTTAACTAATAAAAAAATGAAAAGTGGGGCGTGCAAAATTATCCGGCCCCCTTGCGTTAATACTTTGTAGAGCCACCTTTTGCTGCGATTACAGCTGCAAGTCGCTTGGGGTATGTCTCTATCAGTTTTGCACATCGAGAGACTGAAATTCTTGCCCATTCTTCCTTGCAAAACAGCTCGAGCTCAGTGAGGTTGGATGGAGAGCGTTTGTGAACAGCAGTTTTCAGCTCTTTCCACAGATTCTCGATTGGATTCAGGTCTGGACTTTGACTTGGCCATTCTAACACCTGGATACGTTTATTTGTGAACCATTCCTTTGTAGATTTTGCTGTATGTTTGGGATCATTGTCTTGTTGGAAGATAAATCTCCGTCCCGGTTTCAGGTCTTTTGCAGACTCCAACAGGTTTTCATCCAGAATGGTCCTGTATTTGGCTGCATCCATCTTCCCCTCAATTTTAACCATCTTCCCTGTCCCTGCTGAAGAAAAGCAGGCCCAAACCATGATGCTGCCACCACCATGTTTGTATGGTGTGTTGAGGGTGATGAGCTGTGTTGCTTTTACGCCAAACTTATCGTTTTGCATTGTGGGCAAAAAGTTGGATTTTGGTTTCATCTGACCAGAGCACCTTCTTCCACATGTTTGGTGTGTCTCCCAGGTGGCTTGTGGCAAACTTTAGACAAGACTTTTTATGGATATCTTTGAGAAATGGCTTACTTCTTGCCACTCTTCCATAAAGGACAGATTTGTGCAGTGTACGACTGATTGTTGTCCTATGGACAGACTCTCCCACCTCAGCTGTAGTTCTCTGAAGTTCATCCAGAGTGATCATGGGCCTCTTGGCTGCATCTCTGATCAGTCTTCTCCTTGTCTGAGCTGAAAGTTTAGAGGGACGGCCAGGTCTTGGTAGATTTGCAGTGGTCTGATACTCCTTCCATTTCAAAATGATCGCTTGCACAGTGCTCCTTGGGATGTTTAAAGCTTGGGAAATCTTTTTGTATCCAAATCCGGCTTTAAACTTCTCCACAACAGTATTACGGACCTGCCTGGTGTGTTCCTTGGTCTTCATGATGCTCTCTGTGCTTTCAACAGAACCCTGAGACTATCACAGAGCAGGTGCATTTATACAGAGACTTGATTACACACAGGTGGATTCTATTTATCACCATCAGTCATTTAGGACAACATTGGATCATTCAGAGATCCTCGCTGAACTTCTGGAGTGAGTTTGCTGCACTGAAAGTAAAGGGGCCGAATAATTTTGCACGCACCACTTTTCAGTTTTTTATTTGCTAAAAAAGTTTAAAATATCCAATAGATTTCGTTCCACTTCACAATTGTGTCCCACTTGTTGGTGATTCTTCACAAAAAATTAAAATTTTATATCTTTATGTTTGAAGCCTGAAATGTGGCAAAAGGTTGAAAAGTTCAAGGGGGCCGAATACTTTCGCAAGGCACTGTATATCTCTCTATCTATCTATATCTATATCTCTCTCCTCTCTCTCTATAAATATATCTATCTATCTATATCTCTATCTATATCCATCTATCTATACACATACATACACACACACACACAAAAAAGCATACAGATCACACACAATATCTTACCCGGCCTCGATGTAGTGATTGATGGCTGCATCCAGTTGCTTCTGCTGCACCAGGAAATCCCCCCAGGACTGCTCCAGTTTTAGTACCTCTGTAGGAAATGTCACTCGAGCCAACTCCACGGCTGGGGACACGTACAGGAGACAAAAACCACCAATAAATCAGCCCCATATTCCAATACTGAGATCACTGGGACCACCAAACCCTAGCAACAGCCATGACAACCAAATCGGTTCAAGTGTAAGATCAACTTTTCACAAAAAAAAAATTAAGAGGGGAACTAACACCATACACTGTCCCCACACCCTCAGGCCACGCTGCACGTACATCCATGGATGATTACATGTCACTGCCCATGCATCTGGGGATCTGAAAATACCAATCATCTTCTATTTCCTTAGAGTTTCCGGAAACAGATCAAAGTGATTCTGATGGCACATTCATTGCCGGCATGGGACTACTTGACCAATCAGAAGTGCAGTGGGCACTGGGGTGGTGGGGAGGGTGTAGGGTGTTAGTTCACCTTTTCATTTTTTGTGACAAGGTGAACTCCTTAATTCAGTAAATAATGAAGGTACAAGAGCCAATCTCAAGGTGTATTTTATATGCACCATCTCCAAGGAAGAGGTTTAGAAGTGAAGAACAACCCTTGGCTTGGTGTTATTAATGTCACACGCATGATTAATTGCCTTCCCTATCACTCCTATGAGTACTTTGTGATGATTGCTGGGGCAATAATCCTTATAGTATAAAAGGTGACCTAACAAAGTAAGAGCAGCCCTGAACAGAGTCAACCCACACCTTCATTCTGGCTCTGGAAGTCCCAAAGTAAGATTACCATCAGTCTAGAAACCCCAAAGTAAGGTTACCATCAGTCTGGAAGGCCCAAAGTAAGGTTGCCATCGGTCGGGAGGTTTCATAGTAAGGTCACCATGAGTAAGGAAGTCCCAAAGTAAGGTCACCATCAGTCTGGAAGTCCCAAAGTAAGGTCACCATCAGTCCGGAAGTCCCAAAGTAAGGTCACCATCAGTCTGGAAGTCCCAAAGTAAGGTTGCCATCGGTCGGGAGGTTTCAAAGTAAGGTCACCATGAGTAAGGAAGTCCCAAAGTAAGGTCACCATCAGTCAGGAAGTCCCAAAGTAAGGTCACCATCAGTCCGGAAGTCCCAAAGTAAGGTCACCATCAGTCCGGAAGTCCCAAAGTAAGGTCACCATCAGTCTGGGAACCCCAATGCCAGGTCACTATCAGTCTGGGATAACCAACATCAGAGGGGCCCCAATGTCAGTTCATTACCAGTCTGGGACCTCCATGTTAGGATACAACCATTCTGGGACCTACAATGTTAGGTTACTTTGGTTCTGGGATTCCCAATGTTAGGTCACCATTGTTCTACTCACCTTTCCTGAAGGCATTAGCCTTGCAGTAACATTCCAATGCCCGACGGCTGTTATTAATCTTTTCTAACAAGTCCCCTGCCTGAAAAAGGGCAAAAAAAAACACCACAAAACAATATCAGACAAACATCTAGAAATAAACTGCAGAACTTATATGAATGTAGGACATGGAAAAACAATGGGAATATTGGAAAATGTGTAGAATATAATAATAGGAGCATGTCGATATATGCAGTAACTTGCAAAAGGCCTCAAGAACAATTAATGTAAATCGTTTAAAAACCCTGCTTTCTTTATACACATTTACTGTAGAACAGGCTTTGGGCAGAGTGAGAGGAGATCTAGAACAGATTACAGGTACATGAGAGAAAATATAAAAGAGGCTGCGTAGAAAGGGAGTGAAGATCTAGAAGGGTCTACAGATAAAGTGAGAGAAGATTTAGAAGGGTTTATGAAGAAATTAAGAAACGTTATAAAAGGGCTTATGAAAAAATTGAGGGGAGATTTAAAAGGGTCTATAGAGAAGAAAGGAGGAGATCTAGAAAGGTCTACAGAGAAATTGAGAGGACATTTCAGAAGGATCTACAGAGAAAGTGAAAGGAGATCCAAAAGGGTCTACAGAGAAAGTGAGAAGAGATCTAGAAGGACCTATGGAGAAGTGAGAGGGAATATAAAAGGTTCTACAGATAAAAGTAAGAGGAGATGCAGAAGGATCTATGGAGAAAGTGAGAGGGAATCTAGAAGGATCTAAAGAGACAGTGAAAGGTGATCAAGAAGGGTCTACAGAGAAACAGAGGAGATTTAGAAGAGTCTACAGAGAAAGTATGAGGAGAACCTAAAGGGTCCAGATAAAGTGAGATTAGATCTAAAAAGGGTCTACAAGGAAAGTGAGACAAGATCTAGAAGGGTCTACAGAGAAATTAAGAAGAGATTTAGAAGTATCTACAGAAAAAGGTGAGAGCAGATCTAGAAGTGTATATAGAGAACATGAGAGGAGATCTAGAAGTGTCTACAGAGCAAATGAGAGGATATTTAGAAGTGTCTACAGAGAAAGAGGAGATTTAGTCTGCAGAGAAAGAAAGGGATATTAAGGTGCTTGTAAAGGCTGAAGGTTTTTTACCTTCATGCATTGTATTCATGAAGGTAAAAAACCTTTTGTGTGCTCCCCCCACAGCCCCCCCCAATACTCACCTGAGACCCCTCTCAATCCAGCGATGTGTATGGGAGCCTCAGCCGTCCTGGGACTCCCTCTCCCCACTAGCTGAGACAGCAGTAGGAGTCAATGGCTGCTGTCAATCACAGCCAGTGAGCCAATGAGGAGAGAGAGTGGGGGGCTGAGCCACCACTCTGTGTCCTATGGACGCATAGAGCAGGGCTCAGGAGCGAGCACGCACCAGTGCCCCCATAGCAAACAGCTTGCTATTGGGGGTGCTGGTCAAGGGGGAGGAGCCAGAAGAGGATTGAGGCTGCTCTGTGCAAAACCATTGCACAGAGCAGGTAAGTATAACATGTTTGTTATTTTATTTTATTTTATTTTTTAAAGCCAAACCTTTAATACCACTTTAATAAGGGTCAACAGAGAATGTAAGAAAAGATTTAGAAGGTTCTATGGATAAAGTGCGAGGAGATTTAGAAAGATCTATAGAACAAGTCAAGAGTCCCGAGTCATCTACAGACAGGTGAGAAGTAATGCAGACATCTAGAAAGATGAAATAGTAGGACTCACCCTCTCGTAGAAGTCTCCTTTAATGAGGGCAGCAGTGACCCTCCCAATGAGATCGGAATCGGCCAGGAGCTGTTCTCGGCTCATACACAAACGGGCAGCTTTTGCTGGGAGTCCAGCATGCAGGTACATGTTGACAGCTGAGATAAAGTCACCTTCTTGTTCTCGTACCTCACCCGCTTTCTCCTCCTGCTGACTGTCTGACAAGTACCGCAGGTAGTTGCGCTTCAAACTTTCCAGCTCAGGGTGACCCTGTGGGGGGACAAGACAATTCAGTCAAAGATTAATCAAGGTACAGTATCTGATAACCAGCACTATCTGCAGAAGGAGATCTCACTGCCATCTCTGATCATTGTATAAAGATTAAAGATCACCAGAGGACAACCTGGAAGGAAATAACAACCTCTCCGCAGCTTTACACATTATAGACACCCATCCATCTTGTAGAAGACTCAATATATGAGGAACTGCTACAAATGTTAAGATTAATTCATACGCTGACCTCGCTGCCTTCAGCACAAAAAAAGGACGATTTATATATTTTTGAGGTATAAATGCTTTTCGTTTCACCTTTCTGGGGATACAGCGTCGGGTCTTCCAAGTTTCATCCAAAGTCCCGATCTATGAGCAACACTTTACTAAGTCTAAGCAGCCCTCTCTTCCTGCCTCTAGTGACCCATGTGTGCTACTGTGCCTCCAGAGACCCCTGTATGCTCCGTGTCTAGTGAACCCTGTATGCCCGTGTCCCTAGTGACTCCTATACACCCATGTCTCCAGTGCCCTCAGTGCGCGCCTGTGTCTCCAGTGCCCTCCTGTGTCTCCAGTGCGCGCCTGTGTCTCCAGTGCCCTCCTGTGTCTCCAGTGCCCTCCTGTGTCTCCAGTGCCCTCCTGTGCGCTCCTGTGTCTCCAGTAATCCCTGACACCCTTGTATCCCCAGGGAGTCCTGTGTGCTCCTGCGTCCCCAAAGACCCCTGTGCGCTCCTGCGTCCCCAAAGATCCCTGTGCGCTCCTGCGTCTCCAAAGACCCCTGTGCGCTCCTGTGTCTCCAAAGACCCCTGTGCGCTCCTGCGTCTCCAAAGACCCCTGGGCGCTCCTGCTTCTCCAAAGACCCCTGCGCGCTCCTGCGTCTCCAAAGACCCCTGCGCGCTCCTGCGTCTCCAAAGACCCCTGCGCGCTCCTGCGTCTCCAAAGACCCCTGCGCGCTCCTGCGTCTCCAAAGACCCCTGTGCGCTCCTGCGTCTCCAGTGACCCCTGCGCGCTCCTGCATCTCCAGTGACCCCTGCGCGCTCCTGCATCTCCAGTGACCCCTGCGCGCTCCTGCATCTCCAGTGACCCCTGCGCGCTCCTGCGTCTCCAGTGACCCCTGCAAGCTCCTGCGTCTCCAGAGACCCCTGCAAGCTCCTGCGTCTCCAGTGACCCCTGCAAGCTCCTGCGTCTCCAGTGACCCCTGCGAGCTCCTGCGTCTCCAGTGACCCCTGCGAGCTCCTGCGTCTCCAGTGACCCCTGTGCGCTCCTGTGTCTACAGTGACTTCTGTGTGGTGTCCTCTATGTGCTATCTGGGGTGAGAAGATCACATTACATCGCTCACACACAGCATACCTTAGCTTCTGCTACAGCAATACATTCATCCCACATATGTAATTCCTGGTACATGACCATTGCCTCCGTCACCGCATTCTAGAGGTGAAAATAGAAAAAAGAAAATAAAATAAAAATAAAAAAACAGACAAAAAGGATAACAATATATTCATTGCATGTTTAAAAAGTTAAATAATCTGCCAAGGTTCTGTAATTCAGGAAAATGGATCAAGGGTACCGCTCATCTCAGTACAAATACGCACAGATATTCCAGGTTGATTATCTCATCTCAGTACCAATGTGCACTGATACTCCAGGTAGATTATCTCATCTCAGTCTTAGTATGCACAGAATCTCACCTTTCCCAGGTAGATCCTCTCATCTAAGTCCTAGCATGCGCAGAGTCACACTTCTTCTAGGTAGATAATTTTATCTTAGTCCTAGCATGCACAGAGTCTCACTTGCCCCAGGTAGATCATACCATCTCTGTCCTAGCATACACAGAGTCTAACCTTCTCCAGGTAGATCATCTCCTCATCTCAGTTCACGCATGCACAGAGTCTAACCTTCTCCAGGTAGATCATATCCTCATCTCAGTTCTAGCATGCACAGAGTCTAACCTTCTCCAGGTAGATCATCTCAGTCCTAGCATGCACAGAGTCTAACCTTCTCCAGGTAGATCATCTCCTCATCTCTGTCCTAGCATGCACAGAGTCTAACCTTCTCCAGGTAGATTATCTGATTATCTCCTCATCTCAGTTCTAGCATGCAGAGAGTCTCACCTAATCCAGGTAGATCATCTCATCAGCATGCACATAGTCTTACCAGTCTCACCTGCCCTAGATAGATTTTAGCTCAGTCCTGCATGCACGTAATCTCACCTGCTCCAGGTAGATCATCTCAGCCAGTTTGAAGTTGCGCTCCAGCATGGCGAGTCGGGCTTGAACCTTGTAATTCTTGGTGCCGTCTCCACCCTGGGAGCAGAGAATAGAGGTTAGTGTGCTATACATCTGGATAGGGGGTGCACTGGCTACCAATCACTAAATTACCAGAAAAAACTAGAAGGATGCTTTTAGCGTTACATGTTTCCATCCTGAATATAAAGTTGCTCTAGCTTATTTCAATCACATGAGGACAATACCCCAATTTTCTGCTGTACATGTGATCTTTTCTCTATTTTCTTCTCCAATCCCTCCGCCTTTCACCATTTTATAGCTTCTTACCAACATTGGACATTTTCACTTCATACATTTTTTAAACTGTATAAAGATTTAGAAGACACGTGGTGTAGTGCTGTAAAAAGGAGTACATTTTGTTTAAAAAGAGGCCACTAAGATATACCAATGACATAACCAGCCAGGAGCTGCGCCAATCACACACTGGGGTCTGGTAGACAGTTATACCAATGACATACCCAACTGAACTGTACCAATCACAGACTGGGGCCCTGGGGACACAGGACACCTAATCAGTAGATGAGCTCTCCAAAGGAAATAACTCACAGCCTCCATGTGTTCTCACTGGATGAAGGATACATAACAGGGCTCATTCCTAAAACCCAATCCCAGACCTTCACATGTCCTTCCTAGCCCAGAATCCTGTCATCCATCCTAGAGGATACTCACATACTCAGCTGCCGACTGTTCTGCAATCTCATTGGTCTCCCGCAGAAATTTGACTTTGCCGACGTCTCCCAGAGCTGCAAAACACCTGAAAGAGGAATGGTTGTGTTATAATGCTATTGTATAGAGCATTCATTACCACTTCCATTACAGATCAAACATACACCACACCCCAGTACAGGCTTCCATCACAGATCATACACTTATACACACACCATATCCCAGCATACTCCTCCCTCTCATCCTTCATTCTGTGCTGGTCAGGAAAAGCTGTCCACCCACCTCTGGGCGACATGCAAATGGTGGCCCTCCAGGGCCAGTTTGCTGAGGGTCTTCCACATTGCTTCGGTCTCTGAGGACATCTCCAAAGTCTCCAAGAAAGCGACAGCTCTGTACAGCGGAGATAAGTGTTAAAACACTACTTCTTTTTAATATCCTTATTACATTGTACTTGGAGCCCTATGAATGCTAAAATCTCCATGACAGCCAAGACATAGGGGACATCATACCTGTAGTAGTCTCCATCATCAATGGCAGTCCCGAACTCTATAAGGCCTTCATCCAAGGCGTATGATATCGTATTGACCCCTTCATTGACAACCACTTCAGTCTTTCCCTCATGCCTCTCCAGCTCCACAATGTCACCCTATTTTAGTGAGATCAAGCCATCATTTACACAGATAAAGAAGGCCATTGCCAGAGACTGCAGATACCATTAAGCAATCCATACATATATAACAGGATGATTGGTAGAACATTAAATGACACCTAGCATCCTCAGATCCTCCAGTTGATCTAGAGCAAGGAAAGAAAACAAACACTTATAAAAGGGCCTGGCCTGTGTCAGCAGTTTCCTTCTGACTTGCGGTTGACCTCCTGATTTAGAACTCAACCACAAGTCAGAAGGAGGTCAACCCCAAGTCAGAAGGAGGTCAACCCCAAGTCAGAAGGAGGTCAACCCCAAGTCAAAAGGAGGTCAACCCCAAGTCAAAAGGAGGTCAACCCCAAGTCAAAAGGAGGTCAACCCCAAGTCAAAAGGAGGTCAACCCCAAGTCAGAAGGAAGTCAACCCCAAGTCAGAAGGAAGTCAACCCCAAGTTAGAAGGAAGTCAACCCCAAGTCAGAAGGAAGTCAGTCAGAAGGAAGTCAACGCCAAGGCAGAAGGAAGTCAACCCCAAGTCAGAAGGAAGTCAACCCCAAGTCAGAAGGAAGTCAACCCCAAGTCAGAAGGAAGTCAACCCCAAGTCAGAAGGAAGTCAACCCCAAGTCAGAAAGAACTCAACCCCAAGTCAGAAGGAACTCAACCCCAAGTCAGAAGGAACTCAACCCCAAGTCAGAAGGAACTCAACCCCAAGTCAGAAGGAACTCAACCCCAAGTCAGAAGGAACTCAACCCCAAGTCAGAAGGAACTCAACCCCAAGTCAGAAGGAACTCAACCCCAAGTCAGAAGGAACTCAACCCCAAGTCAGAAGGAACCTCAACCCCAAGTCTGAAGGAGCTCAACCCCAAGTCAGATGGAACTTAACTGCAAGTCAGAAGGAGGTAAATCACAAGTCAGCTCAACCGCTGGTCAAATGTAGGTCACAAAGAGGTCAATAGTAGGTCAAATGCACCCGTTAGTGAATTCTATATGATCTCAGAAGTATATCCATGTGATGTCAAAGTGATGCTATCAACACTAGCCCAAAGCCCTTCAACAAGGAGGTCAGCAGGAGGAAGCAGTGAAAGCTGTACAGTACAGCAACATGGTTGCTTTATATTTTATCCTCTTAGGAAAGCCTCCATTTAAAGCAATCTTTTGTATCTGTCAGAATAAAAATCCTGTCGAAGACTATACCATGTTTTCACAGATTTGAAAGTAAATAAGCCTTTTCAGTTTAATTCCATTACATTTTCTGTATGGACCCTCTGTAGCTGGTGGTCAAATCTCCCTAATCAGCCCCCACCACCTCCAGACGTGCCCTATCACCATGTATAGCGCCAGCAGCAAAGTTGTAGCGTACACTTTCTGTTGACAATCCAAGGGAACACTGAGTCCTCCAGAGCCAGCTTCTGACTGCCATACATGAAATGGAACACACCTAGGTGCACAAATCCCTGTCTCCTCAAAGGGAGCCTGTGGGTTGATGAGACCCAAAGGGCAAAGCGGTACCTCTATGGCAAACCAATGCATGTGAAAGTAACAGTCTCAATGCCATACAACATAGAGACTGGGACACTCACCCCGTCATGGGGAAGTTTCCAAACATTTCCAAAGGTGAAGGTGCTACAGCACTAAGTTGATGTTCAACAGAGTCCAATTTAGTGGATTTACTCACAGCAAGATCCCCTCAAGAAGCAGAAACTGGACTCAAGTCCCAGGAATGGACAGAAGCTATGAAGGATGGGGGGGGGGGGGGGGGGGAGAAGACTGAAGGCCATCAAGAGAAAGAAAGGGGATGTTATGAGGGCAAGCCCATAGCACCCTCCAAGAACCTAAATAGGAAGGAGAGAACATTTCCTGACCACCAGAGAAGATCCCGCTGATCCACAGGGTGCACAAAACAAGTTTCTTGTTCTGTATCCTCATAGTTGTATATCTGCCATGTGAGATCATCTAAGGCACTGTTGTCGCTGACATAGTTTACCAGATCTGGAGTGAGATTTGGCCATAGCACTACGGTGCAGCTCCCTGTTGTCCTTGCTGGAGAAGAAGCTGTATCTGAGGAACTGCAGTGGAAGGATATCCCTGCTTCTGCTTCATTAATTCTATGGATCTGTACGTCCTCCGCCTCTATCATTACTCCACCATCATCAGGGGGGAACTCTGACATGAGAAAGCAAAGCCTTGCTCCTCTGCCAATATGGCCACCTACACAAAAACATTGCTGGTGACTAGTCATTTGTCCTCTGCCTGCCTTTTTACAGCACAGCTTCAACAGAACAGATTTTCTTGAAAGTGGAATATCAAATTGAGGTCTCACTGTATGTCTTTCACAAGGTAGTAGGGTGCACAGTTTCTTATGCCCCATACACACAGTCGGAAATTCCGACTGAAAAGGTCCGATTGGATTATATTGATGGAAAATCCGATCATGTGTGCGCTCCATCTGACTTTTTCCGTCGGAAATAATTTGAGAGCAGGAGCTCAAATTTTCCGACAACAAAATCCGATCGGACTTTTTCCCGATAGTTTGTAGAGGAATCCGATCGGACAAAGTGCCACGCATGCTCAGATCAAATTACGAGACCAAAGCTATTGGCTACTAGCCTCAACGTAGTCCCTTCGTAACGAATAAACACCATCACGTTCCGAACGATTGGATTTTCTGACAACTTTGTCCGACCGTGTGTATGCAACACCAGTTTCGGGCAAAATCCGTCGGAAAAAGAACGACGGATTTTGTGATCGGAATGTCCGATCGTGTGTACGGGGGCTAACACATTTTCTATACATCAAAAGTTTTTAGCCTCACAGCGAGCAGCCCCTGTATATATAATAAAACATTTGCGCAGGTAAGGGAATAACAATAATCTCTACTTTCCCCATTCTTTCTATGTTCTTGAAATTGGAACTACACTTCATCTGATAACCACAAATCAAGAATGCTATTTAATACATCCTTAATATTCAAAGCAAACTCCCCCATCTATCCATGTTTCTATGCTTTATTTTGCTGAGAGAGCACTTTGAGAAATGACTAGGGGTGCAACGGATCGGCACCGATCCGTGATCCAAACGGGTCACCCCGCTCGGATCGGCAAACGCCGAGATCCGCGGAGCGCTCCGCAGTCTCGGCCTTAGGAAAGGCCACGGCTTCGGCCTAGTTCCGGAGCGGCGGCCATCTTGGTGCACCCGTCGGCGTTTACAATGTGATCACTCCATCATTTCGGAGCGATCACCTGTAAACAAACCGGCGTCATGATGACGCTGGTTCCTCTCTCCCCTCTCTGTACTAATCTGTACAGTGGAGGGGAGAAATCGGATTGCAGCAGCGCTGTGGGCTGCATCTGTAGTGCCCACAGCACTGCTCTGTGACCACTGCAGTCACAACCATCCCTCCATACACTGCCAATACTCTGCAATACCCTTCCAATACTCTGCCAATACTTTACCTGACAATACTCTGCAATACCCAGCCATGCTCAGCCAATATTACATTGGGGGAGATGACGTGGATATTACAGTGGGGGAGATGTATATTACAGTGGGGGAGACTGTGGATATTACAGTGGGGACTATATGGTGGTGGAATTTTCACAGGTTTTTTCAAATTCAATTATTATTTGTTGATCCGAAAAATGATCCGCTCCGTGACTCTGCTCTGAGGAACGATCTGATCTGTCAGTTTTTTGATCCGTGCACCCCTATAAACGACCCTGTAGCATTTCTGGCAATGGCCATCTTGAGCATGAACAGAAGATTCATGAAGCATTTACTTCCTGGAATTAACCTGCCCTTAAGCTCTGGCATGCAAGCAGGAGAGGGTGTGCTTAGCTGAGAAAGCCCCTCCTCCCCTACTGAAGACTCCTGGGATGTACGATGTATCAGTTGCCTAGGCATGGAAACCAGGAAGTAACTGAAGACATGTAATAAAGAAATTTAAAACAAGCAAATTTGATATACTTTGCTATCCATTTACTAATGCTAGCAGCATAAGAATTAAATATAGATAATGTTGATTGAGAGAGTTGAGTTCCACTTTAGGAATGTAAAAGATGTCTCCAAAGATATAAAACAGAGCAGTGAGATATTCAGATACAGGTCACATAAGAGGGGTTGCATCAAAATGCTAAACCTAAAAACGAAACCCCAAAGTTACCTTGATAGGGAACATTGAGACCCGTTCTGGAGAATCAATATTGTACCAGACACAGAGGCTACTGCGGTTCTGTGCTACCACTACATCACTTCCAGGTACCCACTGCACATATGAGCAGTAATTCAAAATGGTCGTCTTCTGGCCATCTGCGACATCGAAAAGGTTCAGCTGTACAGACAAGGGGAGACTTGTAGCATTAACGGGAAACCTCAACAAATGGAGGGGAAGGTTGAAACAGGACAAATGCATTAGCTAGGGGAAAGCAACAGGAAAAATGAAGAGGCAAGTATTGAATAGGATAAGAGAGAAAAGTATAGAAAAAGTGAAGAGAAGGGCTGGCATAGTCAGGCGCAAAGAACAGGTGAGGACAGTATGCGGAGGCAAGTACACATCAGAGCTGGAACAGTGAAGAGCGCAGGACAGGTGAGGACAATATAGTGAGGCAAGGACATATCAGGGCTAAGACAAATAAAAGTACAAGACAGGAAAGGAGAGGATGGAGAGGCAAGTACAGAGCAGGCCTGGAACAGTGAGGAGCACAGGACAGGTGAGGACAATATAGGAACGCAAGAACATATCAGGGATAGTTCAATTAGGAGTACAAGACAGGAGAGAAAGGAAAGGTAAGTAAATATCAGGGCTAAGACAATTAGGAGTACAAGATGGGAGGAGAGGATGAAGAGGTAAGCACTGAGCAGGACTGGGACAATGAGGAGCACAAGGCAGATGAGGAGAGCCAACTCAGAAAGGGTAGAAGATCACAGAAGATCCATTTCTCTCACTCTAAGTTTTTTGTCTCTGAAGAGTAGCTTGTGGCCAGTTTCATTCAGCTCCAGCCAGTCAATCTTGGTGTCATGAGTGACCATCCCGATATTATACCCGGTGAGAAGATCCACTGCCAGAAACAAGAAGAAAATAGTCAAATCAGTAAACGTAGATAGATAGCCAAGCTGTTAGGTTATATATGAGATGATGAGGAGAAACCTACAGTCAGTATACCATTACAGGGTGAAACAGGAAACTAAAGAATGTGTCATTCTAAGTGTGAAGATAAGACAAGAAACGATAGATGGGTCGGTGTATGTGGACAAGGTGGAGAAGACACCCACTGGTGGGTCACTGTATGTGGAAGGTGGAGTAGACTCCTATAGAGGAGTTATTGCATGTGAAAAGTGGATTGGATGCTTATAGATGGATCATTGTATATGGAAGGTGAAGTAGACACCTATAAAATGGGTCAGTGTATGTGAAAGGTGGAGCAAACTCCTATAGATGGGTTACTGTATGTGTAAAGTGTTGCAGACACCTAAAGACGGGTCAATGTACAAGGTGGAGTAGACACCTATAGATGGATAATTGTATGTGAAAGGTAGAGTAGACACCTAAAGAAGATGCCTATAGATGGGTTATTGTTTCTGGAGAACTATAGATGGGTCAGTATGCGGTCAAGTGGAGCAGACATGTATAGATAGGTCAATATATAAGGGCAAAACACAGCAGAAACCTATAAATGAATCCTTATCTGTGAAAGGTGTGCTAGAGATATATTGATAGGTCATTGTATCTTGAAGGTGAAGCAGCCATCTATAGATGGGTCATTGCATGTGGAAGGTGGAGCAGATGCCCATAGATGGGTCATTGTAAGTGGAAGGTGAAGTAGAAATCTATAGATGGGTAATTTGATGTGGAAGGTGGAGCAGACTCCTATAGATGAACTGGTAACTGTATGTAAAAGGTGGCGCAGAAGCCTATAGATGGGTCATTGTATGTGGAAGGTGAAGTAGACTCCTATAGATAGTAGACACTTATGCAAAAGGTGGAGTAGATGCCTATAGATGAGTTACTATATGTGGAAGGTGGAGCAGATGCTATAGATCGGTCATTGTATGTGGAAGGTGGAGCAGACACCTATCTATGGGTCACTGTATGTGAAGGGTGAAGCAGACACCTATAGATTGGTCAGTGTATGTGGAAGGTGAAGTAGACATCTATAGATGGGTTTTTTGTATGTGGAAGGTAGAGCAGACTCCTATAGAGGAGTTATTGTATGTGAAAAGTGGATTGGATGCTTATAGATGGGTCATTGTATATGGAAGGTGAAGTAGACACCTATAGATGGGTCAGTGTATGTGGGAGGTGGAGAAAACACCCATAGAAGGGTTACTGTATGTGAAAAGTGTAGCAGACACCTATAGAAGGGTCATTGTATGTGGAAGGTGGAGTAGACACCTATAGATGGGTCATTGTATGTGGAAGGTGGAGCAGACTTCTATAGATGGGTTACTGTATGTGAAAGGTGTAGTAGATGCCTATGGTCATTGTATGTGGAAGGTGAAATGGACTCCTATAAATCATAGACACCTATGCGAAAAGGTGGAGTAGATGCCTAGATGGGTTATTGTATGTGGAAGGTGGAACAAACGCTTATAGATGGGTCAATGTATGCAGGCAAAGTAGAGCAGACACACATTGGAATATGGAACAGACACCCATAGATAGGTCTGCATGAGGTCAAGGCGGGGCAGGTAGGAAGGTGGAGTAGACACTTATAGATGGGTTATCGTATTTGAAAAGTGCGGGGACACCTGTAGATGGGTCAGTATGTGATCAAGTGTAGAAGACACCTAGAGATGGATCAGGATATGTGGGAAAGTGGAACAGATACCTACAGATGGGTTAGTATGTAGCCAACATGAAGCAGATGCCTACAGATGGGTCCATACATATGGAAAGTTGACCCTGAGTAGATAGGTAGTACATGTACCCTGTGGAGATGCTGCTCTGGATCATCTGGTACCTGTATCTGATACAACAGCGAGGACAGTTGAACATGGCAGATGAATGTTTGGCTTTCCCTAGTAGTTTACCTATAGCGATGGTCTTCATGTCAATCAGATAGGCTAGCTTCTTGTTGTCCTCTATACCGCGCTGCTTCCTCTCATTCAAGCGGACGCTGTACACAGACAAAGCAGCAGATCAGATTTGCTGAGATAACCTTTTCTTCAGCACCGATTTCTTGGTGTGATAAATCTCAAAGTGGTTTCTCTTCACAAAACCCAATAAGTTAAGGTGGGGACACCCTCTGAACCTTATTGTAACATAATATGGATATGGACTCCCTAGGATCATACTAGTTGCCAATTTTTACTCACTTACTGCCTTTATGGTAGTTTAACTTGCTTGTATGGCTTCACATTATTGGTCATTGGATATTCACAGTACATTTTTGGTAAACAGGAGGTCAATGTACATTTCAAATGTACCAATAAGAGAGGTGCGATAAGCAGATAGGAAGAGCTGTGCCAACCTCCCCCCACACACACACACACACTCTGTGCTATGGTAGTCAGACTCACCTTATTAGATGGGGGTTCATGAACTCGGTGCGGACGGTCCCCAGTACCTCACTACGTCCATACTCCACCAAAGTCAGCTCCCCAGCATTGAAGATCATACAGACCTGTCAGGTAAACAGAGGTTATCACCGACCCAGATCACCAGCAATGGTCTGGGATAGGTGGGGAATGCAAGGCTAATATTAGATAGAGTCAGTATGGGGCAGAGACTGACCAGGATCACTGGAAACAATAGTCTGAGAACTCTTGGGGAGTGGGGGGGGGGGTGCAATGTTAATGATAAGGGGTGGGGGCAGCATTTTATAGCTACAGGAGGGGTAATAGGCAGAAATTAGTCAATTTGCTTTGTGAGGACACACATGGAATTCTGAGGCATAAAGGGAGGGAATGGGGACATAGATTGGATATTTGGGTGTGCAGAGGATGCACGCAAAGTTTTTGGAGGCAGGGGCAGAAACAGGCAGAATATTGGAGCAGCAGGTAGAATGTTTTGGAGCGTTCTAGGGCAGCGGAAGGTAGAATTTTGGGGTGAGGTGGAGGCATGCAGAATTCTAGGCAGCTGCAGATAGAATTTTTAGGTGCAGTGGCAGAGACTGACAAAATTTGGGGGAGCAAGGGCAGAGGCAGGCAGAATTTTAAGGCAGTGGATAGAGGCATTCTGGGGCAGCAGGGTGGAGGCAGGTAGAATTTGGGGTGCAGGGGCAGGCAAAATTTTGGGAGAAGCAGGATGGGGGCAGGCGGAATTTTATGTGAAGGAACAGAGGCAGGCCGGATTTTGGAGTAGCAGGATTGGGGCAGACAGGACTTGAGATGCAGGGACAGAAGCAGGCAGAATTTTGGGTCAGCTGAGTGGAGAAAGGCAGAATTTAAGGATCAGAGGCATGCAGAATCTCAGGTGCAAGGGCAGTGGCAGACAAAATTCTGGTGCAGCAGGATGGGGCAAGCAGAATCTGAGGTGCAGGGGCAGACAGAATTCTGGGGCAGCAAGGTGGGGCAGGCAGAATCTGGGGAACAGGGGTGGAGGCAGGCAGAATTTTGGGGCAGCAGGATGGAGGCAGACAGAATCTGAGGTACAGGGACAGTGGCAAGCAGAATTTTGGAGCAGCAGGGTGGAGGCAGGCAGAATCGGAGGTCCAGGGGCAGACAGAATTCTGGGGCAGTAAGGTGGGGGCCGGCAGAATTTGCAGTGCAGGGGCAAGCAGAATTTTGGGGCAGGCAGGGTAAGGGATGAAAACGGCTCATTCCAATGCAAGGTGTTTTGTGCTTCTTACATTCTCATTTTCGAAGAAGAATTTCTCATTTCCTCCAGAAGCTGGCCAGGCCACCTATAGGAAGGAGACAGCAGGGTCACATGACATAATCTCTCTCTACCTGCGTAAGCTGTACATACCGAGGCTCATTCAAATCCAAGAGCCCACAGTGCCCAACTCACTATCACCCGAGAGGATTTCCCACCAGCTGCTATGGGTTAACACTGTACCTCATTCAACCGATTGGTGGTCAGATCAGCGAGCAGTAAGGTGTCTGATGTGTGCGCCACCAGGTACCGGTCTTTGCCCATGACTTTCACCTCATCCACTTCATAGCCGTAATGGGATTTCAGGACCACGCGGGTCCCGGTGGAAAGATTCTTTACAATCACCTGCATAACAGATTGGAGCGACATCAATATAGCATTGCAACACGCAATTAAAGATTTTCAATCAAATCATTATGTTTTCAAGAAGCACCTCTTCTGAGACCCAGTAATATCTTTACTGGGTCTGTCTGCTGGTCTTTACTCCGAGTTTAGTGGTAGGGGGTCGGGTGGCCCCTGTATCCTGGCATCCCTTTTGACATGTACTATAGGTTACCTGGCTGGGGCCCACATAGATTTAAGATAACCTAATACATACACACAATATTGGCTCACCTGGCTGGGGCCCACATAGGTCACCTTATACCTAACACACACAGTATGGGCTCACCTGGCTGGGGCCCACATAGGTCACCTTATACCTAACACACACAGTATGGATTCACCTGGCTGGGGACCACACAGTATGGACTCACCTGGCTGGGGACCACATAGGTCATCCTATACCTAACACACACAGTATGGACTCACCTGGCTGGGGCCCACATAGGTCATCTCAAACTTATTCTTATACAACGAGCGTCGTAAACAACAGTCAAACTGCTCCACCCCACCGCACAGCGTCCCCTGCAGGGAAGGAAGGAGAAAACATCTTCATACTTTCTGCACAGAGCTGTATAACAATGCAATGACACTACAAGTTAGAGTAAAGAGAATGCAATTCCTTGCAATTGGCTATAAAAGTGAGCACAAATATATAACGAACTGTATGTCTAGAGCTGGGATCTCACTCACCTCCACCTTCTTAAAGTGAACCAGTCATAAGTAAAACAGAAACCCAACTAGTTCCCATGATCAGGGAATGGAGGGTACTTTCGTGTACCTTCACCTGTGAGCATAGGGAACCCCAAAAATCTATCACACCCAGGAAGCAGGCCAGGGCTTCAGGAGCTCTGACTATCCTCTTCTCCATCCCACAAACCAATACAGCAACTTAAGCCACCAATAGGGAGTCACCCTAATGCATTGTGGCATACAGGGCATGTGTCAGAGTATATATATATATAGCCAATAGATATGACTTTTGAATCAGCTGATCAGGAGGTAAGTGTCCTCACCGCACACAGGCGGGAACCGTCCCTCTTCCAGGCCAACGTGGTGATGCTGTACAGGTTGGGGATGTCCTTAGATTTGGACTCTTCCCATAATCCTCTGCGGGGGCTCCAGTTCAGGATTCGTAGCCTGGGGAGGGAAGTAGTCAATAAATGTCAATACATCATATACATGCAGACGATAACATCGCCAGCTTCCTACCTGTCATGGCTGCCGACCACCACCGACTGACCGCTGGGACTGGCGACGGCCACGGTCAGCTCTTTCTCTGTGGGGTCCCGGCTGTAGTCGAAGGTCTGAATGATCTTCCCTTCCTTTTCATAGGCTACCAACTTCTTATCACAGCCTCCTGCCACAATGCTGTTGGATCCCCATGCCAGGGCATAAGGTGGGCACGGGTGGGTGATCAGTTTTCCCTGGAACACACCAAAAAACATGCTAAAAAACCCTGGAGATGGACATGTTGCAGACGTTGGTACCACTCACTTTCTGCAGATCAGTCCTGTACGTGTTCAGTAGCCACAGGTCATATCATCCAGAAAAGGTCAGGGTGGGCAAAGTCCCACCACAGACCCCACCAACTGTCCTTGCCTGCAGCATGCTAATGTCAACAGGGCAAACGCATGAAAGAAAAAACCAGAGGAAATTCCCAGCTCAACTCACCAACCAGTCTGCTCACTAACCAAATTAACCTGTCCAAGGCTTTCACAGCAAGGGGGCCATGGAAGGGCAGACTGGTTGGTGAGTTGAGCTGGGAAAATTCTTTGGTTTTGTCTTTCATGCATTTGCCTTTCCATGTTGCTGTGAAGGCCAATTATAGGTGGGGACAGGGGCCATCTCTTTGTTACTGGTGTAAGTTTGGCGAGGGGACACACTGGACACCTTTGCTGCCATAGTGCTATGTGCTGGGTGTCCAATGTGCCCCTGTGCCTTTAAGGAGGACTTGGGCTATCTCCAGGTATACCTGCCCCCTTATCAATCCATTAGAATAAATGTGCTCCCACTGTGGAGACGCTCATACATTTAGAAGGGTTAGGACTGCAAGTAATACACAGGGTGTCGTGAAGAGGGCTTTCAGCTTACGCAAGTATTTGCAAATGTGTGCTAACTAAACCCCCATTTTTAACGCATACTGTTGGACAGGTTAATTCGGTTGGTAAGCAGACTGGTTGGTGAGTTGAGCTGGGAATTTTCTCTGGTTTTGTCTTTGCTGTAAACAGTGTACCAGCCATAGGCAGGCAGTCACAAGCCACTACCGTTTTCTACTGTTTGTTGACATTATTAACCACTTCCCACCCGGCCAATGCATATGTACAGCCGGGTGGGAACCGTCTACTTCTGATAGGACGTTCAGGAACGATCGCGATCCCGATGTGCTCCTGTCACCCGGACACGGCACATCTTTAGATCGGCAGGAGGGCTCTGTGATTGGCCCTCCTGATCCCATGACGGCCGTGTCCAATCACGGCCGTCATGTGATGTAAATAAACAGCCGGTTGCTAGGCAATCGGCTCTCCTCTCCTCTCCTCACATGGAAGTCATCGCTGAGGAGAGGAGAGCAGAACGCTGCAGCCGGCTGATGATCAGTGAGTATGAGCTGTTTTTTACAGCTTTTTACTCACTGATCTTCAGTCTAGTGTAAACACACACACACAACACAGTGTAAACACAATGTCCCCACACATGTCCCCAAAACACACATGTCCCCAAATAATAAAAACACATGTCCCTAATAATAAAAACATGTCCCCCACATATGTCCCACTAAAATCACATGTCCCAATGATTATCTGCACACATATGTACGTGATCACCTGCACACATATGTACATGATCATTTGCGTACATATGTCCGTGATCACACAAACCAATTATTATACACTTAACGGATTTTTTTTTTACCAAAAACATGTAGCAGAATACATTTTGGCTTAAATTTATGACAAAATTTGATTTTATTGGATTTCTTTTAATATAGAAAAAAGAAAATATTGTTTTTTTCAAAATTTCCGCTTTTTTTGCGCTTATATCGCAAAAAAGAAAAAACGGAGTCGTGAATAAATAACACCAAAATAAAGCTCTATTTGTGCGAACAAAATTATAAAAATTTCATTTGGGTACAGTGTAGCATGACCGCGCAATTGTCACTGAAAGCGCTAGAGCGATGAAAGCTGAAAATTGGGCTGGGAAGGAAGGGGGCGAAAGTGCCCTGTATTGTAGTGGTTAAAAAGTAAAGGTCAGGTATGTGCGCTTCAAAAATACACAAACGCGTTGAAGAGACTATGGCTGCAACTAACAATTCTTTTCATAAACGATTAGTTGGCCGATTGTTTTGATTAATCGGTTAATAACCTTAAAAAAAGTGTGGTGTATAATTTACATTTTTAAAAAAAAAAGGCAATTTATTCTTAAATATCTCTATGCCGTGGTAAATATAAATAACCAACTATATGGTTAGGGAGCAAAAGATTGAATTCACTCTGAGAACAACAGACAGAAGATTTAGAAAATGTTTCATTTATTTTTTTCCCTGTTTTTTTTCCTCATTCTCCTGGAACGGATTATGCTCTTAATCCGAGGTTCCACTGTATACATACATACAGAAAAGAGCCACCCTGTAGCAGTAAAACTACTATGGGGTGGTCTTAAAATGGTTATCTGTTGCAAGCATTAATCATCAGGGATGAATGGATGTGACCACTCACCTGAGACTCGCCAGATCCCTCATCATCGAAGAAGTAGCGGATGATTGTGCCGTCTGCTTGTCCGGACAGTATTCCCTTTCCCGAAACACTGAGTACCAAGAAGAGATGGCCCCGGAGAGAAGACAAAGATACATCACTGGTAATTCACATACACAGCCTCAAGTATTATCACATTTATCAATGAAATTTAATATGATCAGACATATGTTGGAGAACACGACCCATCTCCAGGAGGAATCCACTCACTTGGAGGTCAGGGAGACGACGTAGGATTCCGTGTTGTATATGGTGCTAGACTTGTTGGTTTTGGTGTTTGCCATTCGCACCTGGAGAGCAAAGAAAACATCTCTAAAATACCATATTCTGTTATACTGCATAGGGCTAAAACGTGGTCCCCTAAGTCCCCCTATCAAGAGGGTTGACTACTACTGATCTACAAATATAAAATCAGGAGCCCCCTTTGTTCTTTCCTCCTGTGTCGGCACTTAGTGTATTGTCTTTGGCTGTATTATTGTACAGCCGTGGCTTAAAAGTTTTGAGAATG
This sequence comes from Lithobates pipiens, assembly GCF_037356315.1. NCBI lineage: Eukaryota > Metazoa > Chordata > Amphibia > Anura > Ranidae > Lithobates > Lithobates pipiens. Next base: position 617,101,476 of record NW_027507758.1, on the reverse strand, counting down.
ACACAAATATTCATTTTCACAAAGTCTGCTGCTTCAGGATTTTTCTAGATCTTTTTGTCAGATGTTACTATACTGAAGTATAATTAGAAGCATTTCATAAGTGTCAAAGACTTTTATTGACAATGACATGAAGTTCATGCAAAGAGTCAATTTTTGCACGGTTGACCCTTCTTTTTCAAGACCTCAGCAATCCCCCCCGACATGCTGTCCATCAACTTCTGAGCCACATCATGTCTGATGGCAGCCCATTCTTCCATAATCAATGCTTGGAATCTGTCAGAATTTGTGTGTTTTTTTTTGTTCACCTGCCTTTTGGAGGACTGTCCACAAGTCCTCAATGGGATTAAGGTCTGGGGAGTTTCCCGTCCATGGACCCAACATTTAGATTTTTTGTTACTGAAGCCACTTAGCTATAAGTTTTGCCTTATGGCAATGTCCTCCATCATGCTGGAAAAGGCATTGTTCATCACCAAACTGTTCTTGGATGGTTGGGAGAAGTTGCTCTCGGAGGATGTTTTTGTACCATTCTTTATTCATGGCTGTGTTCTTAGGCAGAATTGTGAGTGATTCCACTCCCTTGGCTGAGAAGCAACCCCACACATGAATGGTCTCAGGATGCTTTACTGTTGGCATGACACAAGACTGATGGTAGCGCTCACCTTTTCTTCTCTGGGCACGTTTTTTTTTTTTAGGAATGCCCTAAACAATGGGAAAGGGGATTCATCATAGAAAATTACTTTACCTCAGTCCTCAGCAGTCCAATCTCTATACCAGCCATTCTCAACCAGGGTTCCTTCAGGAGGTGGCTAGGGGTCCCTTAAGCTGTGGCTGATTTACCTCCTGTTTGATGATGCCAACATAGTTCTGAGCTTGGAGGAGCCAGTGGTATGACACCAATGATCTTTATAGCTCTCTGTAAGGGGAGCCATTCTTACCACCACTGTAAAAAAAGGGCATTCTTCTCACTGACCACCAAAGTAAGGGGCATTGTTCCCATTGATCCCCAATGAATGGGTTTTATCAGGGGTTCCCCCGAGACCAGAAAATAATTTTAAGGGTTCTCTGGGGTAAAAAGGTTGAGAAAGGCTGCTCTATACCTTTTGCAGCATATCAGTCTGTCCCTGATGTTTTTCCTGGAGAGAAGTGTCTTCTTTGCTGCCCTTCTTGACACCAGGCCATCCTTCAAAAGTCTTCTCCTCATTGTATGTATGCCGATTTACTCACACCTGCCTGCTGCTGTTCCTGAGCAAGCTCTGCACTGGTTGCCCCCCTGATCCCGCAGCAGAATAAACTGTAGGAGACGGTCCTGCCGCTTGCAGGACTTTCTTGGGGGCCCTGAAACCCTCTTCACAAATGCAGTGGAATTTTTTTTAATGGGATTAGGCTCATTTTCATGGCAAAGAGGGGCTCTTCATAACATTCTGGATGATATACGCAAATTGCAATCATAAAAACTGAGGCAGCAGACTTTGTAAAATAACATTTGTGTCATTCCCAAATCTTTTGGCCATGGTTGTAAAATAAACCTGAATATATTTCAGGTAAATATATTCAGGTTTCAGGTAAATGTAGGTGGACAGTGGCGGCCTGTTCAGTGTGGAAGCACGGGCGCCGCCCACCCATCCATGCGCCCGGCCTCTTTCAGGATGCCAGACGCATGGATTCTTATGGCGGGGGTGGGAGAGTGTGGTACTTTTGAAGCACCTGATTACAGCGCAAACAAGCATGTAGAGGAATGGATATGACAGTGTGACTTATTCATGTGCGCGAAACTTGCTGGCAGTACATTGAAAACATAAATACGGCTCCTGAGAAGTGAACGTACCTTCCCTTCCGCCAGTCCGAAGACGATGATGTTCTCCAGAGGCCAGAGGAGGCAGGTGACCGCGCTCTGTGGTGAACAGAGAGATATGGAGTGCATAGATGAGAGCGGAAAGATTAAAGAAATCATATACAACATTTAAATACACATATTTTATATTATATATATATATATATATATATATATATATATATATATATATATATTTTTTTATTTTTTTTTACATATTTTTTTTTTTATTTCTACATGATTTTTTTTACAAAATATACTTTTTTTTTTTTTTTTTAGTATGTGTGTGTGTGTGTGTGTGTATAGTATTATATATATATATATATACACACACACACACACACACACACACACATATACATATACACACACACACACACACAGTATATATACACTCACTGGCCACTTTATTAGGTACACCTGTTCAATTGTTTGGTAACACAAATTGCTAATCCACCAATCACATGGCAGCAACTCAATCTAGGACATGGTGAAGACAACTTGCTGAGGTTAAAACCGAGTATCAGAATGGGGAGGAAAGGGGATTTAAGTGACTTTGAACGTGGCATGGTTGCTGGAGCTGGTCTGAGTATTTCAAAAACTGCTGATCTACTGGGATTTTTTCACACACAACCATCTCTTGGGCTTCCAGAGAATGGTCCAAAAAAAAAAAAAAAAGAGAAAAAAAATATCCAGTGAGCGGCAGTTCTGTGGAGGTAAATGCCTTGTTGAGGTCAGAGGGGAATGGGCAGGTTCCAGGTGATAGAAAGGCAACAGTAACTAAAATAATCACTCGTTACAAACAAAGTATGCAGAATACCATCTCTGAACACACAACGCATACAACCTTGAAGCAGATGAGCTACAGCAGCAGAAGACCACACCGGTTGCCACTCCTGTCAGCTAAGAACAGGATCACCAAAATTGGACAAATAGGAGATTGGAAAAGCGTTGCCTGGTCCGACGACTCTCGATTTCAGCTCCGACACTCAGACGGTGGGGGTCAGAATTTGGTGTAAACAACATGAAAACATGGATCCATCCTACCTTGTATCACTGGTTCAGGGTGGTGGTGTAATGGTGTGGGGGGGGGGGGATATTTTCTGGGCACACTTTGGGCCCCTTAGTACCAATTGATCATTGTTTAACCACCACGGCCTACCTGAATATTGTTGCTGACCATGTCCATCCCTTTATGACTACAGTGTCCCCATCTTCTGATGGCTCCTTCCAGCAGGATAATGAACCATGTCACAAAGCTCCAATCATCTCACCATTGGACAATGAGGTCCCTGTCCTCCAATGGCCTCCACACTCACCACATCTCATCCAATAGAGCACCTTTGTGATGTGGTGAAACGGGAGATTCTCCTCATGGATGTGCAGACAAAACAGTGTCAGTAGTTTTTGATTTGATTTGATTTTTTTTTATTATTTTATTTTTTTTACAGTTTAATTTATTTTTTTTGTCATTTTTATTTTTACATTGCTTTCTTTTTTTGAGGGGGGGGGGAGTCGACAGTGTGAGTTTTTTTATTTTACATTTTACATTTTATTATTTTTCCAATTTTACCTTTAAATATTTATTTATTACAATTATTTATTTTTTTCAGCCCCGTTGAGAGCCAGACCCCTGACATCTCCCTTTTGAAATAGGGAAAGGGACTAAGGACATAGATTCCCCAGTCCCTTTCTCTGCAGCCTTAGCTGCACTGAAAATAAATGGAGAGGAAACAGAGGCTCTTCTCCAATCATAAACTGAGACATCTTAAACACAGATTACGATGCTCAGTTATGAGTGGACAATCAGTGATCACTGACTCATGTGCATTCAGAAAAGGAAGGAGCTGGTAAATTACAGATTTACCATCTCCTTCCTCTGCTCTCCATCCTGACAGATCTGGGATTGGGGGGGGGGGGGGGCGTTGGAGGACACTGGGACCTGACAGAGGGAGGTGGACCCTGGGAGCCGGAAAGAGGAAGGTGGACCCGGGAGCCGGAGAGAGGGAGGTGGACCCCCGGGAGCCGAAGAGAGGGAGGTGGACCCCCAGGAGCCGAAGAGAGGGAGGTGGACCCCCGGGAGCCGAAGAGAGGGAGGTGGACCCCCGGGAGCCGAAGAGAGGGAGGTGGACCCCCGGGAGCCGAAGAGAGGGAGGTGGACCCCCGGGAGCCAAAGAGAGGGAGGTGGACCCCCGGGAGCCGAAGAGAGGGAGGTGGACCCCCGGGAGCTGAAGAGAGGGAGGTGGACCCCCGGGAGCTGAAGAGAGGGAGGTGGACCCCCGGGAGCTGAAGAGAGGGAGGTGGACCCCCGGGAGCCGGAGAGAAGGAGGTGGACCCCGGGAGCCGGAGAGAAGGAGGTGGACCTGGAGGAGGATACAGGGGACAGTCAGGTGTGATCGGTGCAGGCAGTTGAAAGCACCGTTCTCCCTGTATAACTTTCAATGAAGCTGCGGGAAGGAGAGGAGGAGCAGCAGCTATCAGAAAAGCTATACAGGGAGATCGGTACTTTTAACTGCCCCCCATTGCTGCACCGATCACCTGTGAGGCTGCCCGACCCCCCTGCTGAGCTTTAGGATGCCTGGTCCAATACAACAGGTATTGGATTAGGCATTGGAGCTTTTGCACAAGTACCGATACTTGTGCAAATGCTTGGTATCGGCACTGATACTAGTATTGGTGCATCCCTACAGTGCCTTGAAAAAGTATTCACACCCCTTGAAATGTTCCACATTTTGTCAGGTTACAACCAAAAACATAAATGTATTTTATTGGGATTTTATGTGATAGAAGAACACAAAGTGGCACATAATGGTAATTGTGAAGTGGAAGGAAAACGATAAATAGTTTTCACATCTTTTTACAAATAAATATATGAAGAGTGTGGTGTGCATTTGTATGGCGCCCCCCGGAGTCAATACTTTGTAGAACCGCCTTTCTCTGCAATTACAGCTGCAAGTCTTTTTGGGGATGTCTCTACCAGCTTTGCACATCTAGAGGGACATTTTTGCCCATTCTTCTTTGCAAAATAGGTCAAGTTCTGTCAGATTGGATGGAGAGCGTCTGTGAACAGCAATTTTCAAGTCTTGCCACAGATTCTCCATTGGATTTAGGTCTGGACTTTGAATGGGCCAGTCTAACACATGAATATGCTTTGATCTAAACCATTCCATTGTAGCTCTGGCTGTATGTTTAGGGTCGTTGTCCTGCTGGAAGGTGAACCTCCACCCCAGTCTCAAGTCTTTTGCAGACTCTAACAGGTTTTCTTTTAAGATTTCCCTGTATTTGGCTCCATCCATCATCCCACCAACTCTGACCAGCTTCCCTGTCTCTGCTGAAGAAAAGCATCCCCACCACATGATGCTGCCACCACCATGTTTCACGGTGGGGATGGTGTATTCAGGGGGGTGTGCAGTGTTAGTTTTCCTCCACACATAGCGTTTTGCTTTTAGGCCAAAAAGTTCAATTTTGGTCTCATCTGATCAGAGCACCTTCTTCCATGTTTGATGTATAAGTCCTCCACATGGCTTCTCACAAACTGCAAACGGGACTTCTTATGACTTTCTTTCAACAATGTCTTTCTTCTTGCCACTCTTCCATAAAGGTCAGATTTGTGGAGAGCACGACTAATAGTTGTCCTGTGGACAGATTCTCCCACCTGAGCTGTGGATCTCTGCAGCTCCGCCAGAGTTACCATGGACCTCTTGGCTGCTTCTCTGATGAATGCTCTCCTTACCAGGCCTGTCAGTTTAGGTGAACGGCCATGTCTTTGTAGTTGTGCCATACTCTTTTCCATTTTTCAGATGATGGATTGAGCAGAGCTCCATGAGATGTTCAGAGCTTGGGATATTTTTTTTTTTTTTTTTTTATAACCTAACACTGCTTTATAAATTGCCTCAACTTTATCCTTGACCTGTCTGGTGTGTTCCTTGGCCTTCATGATGCGGTTTGTTCACTAAGGTTCTCTAACAAACTTCTGCGGGCTTCACAGAACAGCTGTATTTATACTAAGATTAAATTACACACAGGTGGACTCTATTTACTAATTAGGTGACTTCTGAAGGCAATTGGCTCCACTAGATTTTAGTTAGGGGCATCAGAGTAAAGAGGGGCTGAATACAAATGCACACCACACTTTTCAGATATTTGTAGAAGATTTTGAAAACCATTTATCATTTTCCTTCCACTTCACAATTGTGTGCCACTTTGTGTTGGTCCATCACATAAAATCCCAATAAAATACACACATTATATTATATATATATATACACACACACACACACACACACACACACACACACACACACACACACACACACAATATAATAATAAAATGAGAGATGAGAGAGAAAAGGAAGAGTACATAAATGGTACAGAAGAGTGTCAGCACATCTGGAATACACAGTACAGACCCATCTGACTCCATCATTCACTATAAATATATATGGTAAGTGCACCACATACTGAGAAAGCTCTCACGACAACATTGTATTCAAAGTTTCTTGTAAAAGCCTTTGTGGAATGTGGGGTTCTTACTCTCTATATTTATAAATGATTATACTAGCAGGTTGGTACACTGTGGAGGTGTTTGCACCCCCTAATAACCTGTTAATGTCGGCTGTACAATAGTGCAGATAATAGCAATATGGAGACCTTTATTGCTAATTTGCCTACAGCACCCAAGGGAACTGGGGGAACTGCTGCATCGGATATACTAAGAATAGATAGACTACTTTTATGTACCCCGGAGAGGCTGAATGTGTCCTAGATAGGAACATGATGAATGAAATGGTCACAGTGATGTGAAGAACAGATTGTCACTATGAAATATGGAAGAAATGGTCACAGCAGGTTTATAAGTGGGTAACGATGTTCTATATATTATGACTAAACGGAGGAGACCTCCAGGTCATTTATTTATGCCCCCCCCCCCCCTCACTGTTCTCATAGACTGGAATAGGATAACACCCCAGTGAGCAGCTCCCATGTGTGCTTTCACATTCTATGTCCCTTACTGTGACTGGTAATGGATATAGTACCTTCATTTCAGATTTGGACACCTGACCCCTTCCTCTTTTTTCCAGACTTGCAGCATTTCTAAGCCTGGGGAACCACACTAGCACAGCTGGGTTGTTCAGATGTTTTGGGACTACATTTCCCATGATGCTCAACTACACTGCAAAGTGCATTAACATCATGGGAAATGTAGTTCCAAAACATCTGGAGTGCCAAGGTTCGCCATCACTGTGCCCTAGCTTGAGGCCCATCCTAAGTCATCCCCCAACATTTCTTTATACCAGTGGTTTCCAGCCTTACTGGGAGCAGGGCCCCTGTAAATTCTTCCAAAACCTTCCATGCACAAACAGTAAAAAAGAAAAACGATATATATATATATATGCACAGTAAAATGTGTGGGAATACAAAATACGTATGGAAATTCTGGAAGGCTCTGAATGGGGCTGGATGTCACTGTGGGGATGGGGGCTCTGGAGGGAGTCAGAGGACTCTGCAGAAGAGTTGGTGGCCTTGTAAGGGATGAGATTTCTGGAGGAAGCTAGGAGAAACTGTGGGGATCATGTCTCTGGAGTGGGTGTGGGTCTATCTAGTAGGCTGGGGACTTTACATGGGCTTTCAGGGGGGGCTGGGGGCACCGTGACCCTTGGGTGGCACTATGAGAACCAGAGGGCACTGTGGCAGGTTAGGGGATCTGCAGCTGGCTTGAGGTCTGGAAGGAAGGAGGCCATGGCCCGATTGTTGACCGCAGTCCTGTGGTTGAGAACCCCTGCACTACACCAATTGTCCCTGCTTCTCATCCCTTGCCCTGTATTTCCTCCCCAACTTCCCAATACTCTCTTCCTATCCTCCGTCCACTCTCTCCTTCACTGACATGATCTACTTATACCTTTATTTCCATTTTCTATACCATTGATGGCGAACCTTGGCACCCAAGATGTTTTGGAACTACATCTCCCATGATGCTCCACTACACTGCAGAGTGCATGAGCATCATGGGAAATGTAGTTCCAAAACATCTGGGGTGCCAAGGTTCGCCACCACTGTTCTATACTCTTCCCTTTTTGGGTCTTGGCACTCACTGCCCAGGATCTATTTTTGCCTCTAACAAGTAAGAAACATCTCTTCCCCAATTTCCATTTGGAACCCCCGGGCACAACAGTTACAGCCAATTGGCAGACCCACAGGGTGAGGTGACCCCCTCTATGGGCCTGCAGCCCCTAAGGATGGTGACTCCTAACATCAGTCTTCATGTACCTCCAACAGGCCATTTTTTTAAGAAATTCCCTAAGACAAAATAGTCGTCATAAACACCGAGCCATTGACATTGATTTCCTGGATATGCACCAGATGAAGGAAATCCCTGTTGAGGGTACTGGAGGACTAATGTAGGGAACCATTGTCCTCAGGGATTGTTCTGCTTCCCCATCTTTTTTTTTTAAGGTTTTCTCTTGTAACATTGCTGATGCAGCTTTTCTGTATTATACTGTTGCTGTTTGAATGTAAAAAAAAAATTAATAATAACCTTAGAAAAAAAAAAAATAATAATAATAATAAATATGAGACTGGTCTTCATAACCGGCTAGTAGTGCTGCTACAGGATTTCACATCCTTATGCCGCGTACACACGACCAAACTTTTCGACATCAAAGGTCCGACGGAACAATTCTGGCAGACCATTCGATCGTGTGTGGGCTGCAGCGGACTTTTGATTTGCAAAAATCCGACAGACTTTAGAAATGGAACATGTTTCAAATTTTTTCGCCGGAACTCCGCCGGACCCAGTTCCTACCGAGAAATCCGCTCGTGTGTATGCTAGTCCGACCAACAAAAACCGACGCAAGGGCAGCTATTGGCTACTGGCTATGAACTTCCTTATTCTAGTCCGGTCGTACGTCATCACGTTCGAATCCGTCGGCTTTGGTGTGATTGTGTGTGGCCAAGTCCGTTTATTCGGAAAGTCCATCAGAACTCTGTCAGAACTCCGCCGAAAGTCCGTTGGACCTAGTCCCTCGAAAAAGTCCAGTCGTGTGTATGCGGCATTAGTGACTGACCTCTCCCAGCATGCACTGCCCTTGATTGGACATTTGTCCCCCCCCCCACAAAAACATCAAAGTGTTCTTTATAAACTGCCCCCAATATGTATTAAAGGTGACAACAAGGCCTGGTCTAAGGCTACCCCCACCTCCAGCACTGTGACAACCATCCCACCATAAAGGGGGACCCTTTCCTCTCCAGTATAAGGGGGGTTCCTTTATTTACAGCCCCCAATCAATATATACTCCAGGTGACAACAAAGCCTGGTCTAAGGCTCCCTCCACCTCCAGCCATGTCACAACCATCCCACCTGGGAGGGAGACCTTTTCTGACCCAGGATGAGGGGGGTCCTTTATAAACTGCCCCCAATATGTATTAGAGGAGACAAGGCCTGGTCTAAGGCTCTCTCCACCTCTGGCAATGTGACATCTATCCCACCTGGAAGGGGGACCCTTTTCTCTCCAGGATAAGGGGGGTCCTTTTATATACAGCCCCCAATATGTACTAGAGGTGACAACAAGGCCTAATCTAAGGCTCTCTCAACCTCTGGCAATGTGAGAACCATCCCACCTGGAAGGGGGACCCTTTCCTCTCAGATATATGAGAGGTTCTTTATAAACAGTCCTCGACATGTACTACAGGTGACAACAAGTCCTGGTGTAAGACTCCTTCTCACCTCCGGTATTGTGACAACCATCCCACCATGAAGGGGGAAACTTTCATCTCCAGTATAAGAGGGGTCCTTTAATAAAAAAATAAAAAAACTCTCTATATGTACTTGAGGTGCCTGCAAGGCCTTCTCTATCATGCTCTCCACCTTTAGTACTGTGACAACCATCCCACCTGGAAGGAGGACCCTTTCCTCTACAGTATGAGGGGTCCTTTAAAAACAGCCCCCGATGTATTAGCGGTAAATGGTCTAATGCTCTCTCCCACCTCCAGCACTGTGACAACCATCGTACCCTTTCCCTTCCTGTATAGGAAGGGGGTATCAGTTTATGGGAAACGTGTATACTTACCGTCTGAATGAATTTATTGCAGATTACTTTTTTATCTCCCCTACAAACAAGAGACAAGAAAGAGTATATTACTTACATGCAGAAATTACGATTTTTCAGAGTGTCATGGTGACTGGAATATGTCCACCGGACCATTATTAATATGAGCAGAACCACCGGTAAGAGGGAACAGGCAGTGCTCCTGTACCGGGCCCCATCAAGTCACCAGGGGGAGCCCTTCTATTCACTCTCCGCCAAGTGCAACATGACCAACTGTCACATGACCTCTCCTGCTTGTATGATGGTGGTGGTGTGCACAGGGGCGAATCCATGGGGGGGGGGGCAACCGGGCAATTGCCCCCCCCCCCCCCCCCAGAAAATATCACTGACTGCAGTCCCAACTCCCCAGTCTCTCTCTTTAAGGAACATCACCAGCCGATCAGTGGTGCAGAGAGAGAGGCTCTGAGCTATTGTAATAATTACACCGCCGCGCTGGATCAGGAGGAGATGGGTGGAGCCGTGCTGCTGGCTTGGCCTCTGTGTTCCCTGCACTGGTTTCCAGCACCTGGGCCATCTGGCGTCTAGCAACCATTAATGTCTGAGTCGTTTCGAAGCTGCCGCTGCTGCGGAGAGCGAGAGAGAGCCCCAGCATTCAGAGAGGAGCATTCTTCCGACTCCGCCCTGAGAGTGTTGGCTCCACCCTCCTCGGCTCCTCCTCCCTCCATCTTCCAGCTCTCTCTCACTCTCCTCATCAGCCCCTGGGTGAGTGCTGGCTCCACCCTCCTCCTCCCTCCATCTTCTCCACACTGCAATGCAGAATGGCGTGAACCCCGGAAGAAGAAGTCATCTAATGTTGCCTGCGGACAGACTAGGACAGTGATGGCAAACCTTGTCACCCCAGATCTTTTGGAACTACATTTCCAATGATGCTCCACTACAGTGCATGAGCATTCTGGGAAATGTAATTCCAAAACACCTGGGGTGCCAAGGTTCACAATCACTGGACTAGTGCAATTACCAGATCCCGCTCATCTCATTGATCCTGCCACCTGCATGGGAGCCCCCCCCCCCCCCCCCCACCAGAGCACCAAAATATTTTCCTAAAAGTGAGTAAAAGAATAAATGTGTCCAATCGCAAAATAGAGGTTTGCCATAACTGTCATTACATATGAAAAAAATAAAAAAAATGCCCTTAAAACTTGTTCAATGGTAACCCCTTCAGCTTCCGGAAATTTTTAGCCCCCCCCCCCCATGAACAGGCCATTTTTTGAGATACTGCGCTGTTTTACTTTAACTGGCAATTGTGCGGTCGTGCAACACTGTACCCATATAAAATGAATGTACTTTTTTTCCCCACAAATAGAAATAGAACTTTATTTTGGTGGTAATTGATCACCTCTGCCTCTATTTTTTGTGATATAAACAAAAACAGACCGACAATTTTGAAAAAAAAAAAGCAATATTTTTTACTTTTTGCTATAAAAAAAGAAATTTTCATCATCAGTTTAGGCCAATATGTATTCTGCTACATATTTTTGGTAACCCCTCCCCCCCCCCATAAGTGTGTATTGATTGGTCTGCACAAAAGTTATAGCGTCTTCAAATTAGGGTATATATTTACGGCATTTTTATTTATTTATTTTTTTACAAGTAATCGTTTTATATTGTAAGCAGTGATTTTTTGGGTAGCAGAGACACAAGATCACTCTGTTCATCTCTGACAGAACGGTGGTCTGCCTTGTTTACATCGGCAGACCGCTGTTCTATCTCCGTGTGAAACAATCGCGGGTGGCCGGCGGACATCACTACCTCCAGACCCACTGATTGGCTCCCCCTCTGGCCAAACTGCGCGCGTTCGCTGGCTATTGCATGAAAAGGCGTACAGGTACGTTGTTTTGCGCAATAGAGGCGACCGGCTGCAGTATATGGACTGCAGCTGGTCAGCAAGTGGTTAATCTAAAAATGTGGAGCTGCATTAGAGCAAAACAGCGCTTTAATCGGGCCACCTGAATTTATTTTTAACTACCTCAATACCGGGCACTTACACACCCTTCCTGCCCAGGCCATTTTTCAGCTTTCAGTGCTGTCAAGTTTGTATGACAATTGCGCGGTCATACAGCACTGTACCCATATGACATTTTTAGCATTTTCTTCATACAAATAGAGCTTTATTTTGGTGGTATTTAATCACTTCTGGGTTTTTTATAAACAAAAAAAATTTTTTTTCTTAGTTTCTGCCAGTACATTTTGTAAATAAATCATTTTCTCATTCACTGATGGGCGCTGATGAGGCCGCACTGACGAGGAGGCACAAATATGGTGCAATTATGGGCACTGATGGGCACCGATAGGCAGCACTGATGGACATTGATGGGCAGCAGTGATAGCCAGCACTGACTGGCATCACTAATGGTCACTGATTGGAGGGGAGGAACAAAAGGGGGGGGTTAGAGAGATGAGGAAGAGAGGGACGGGAATGGGGGAGGAACAGAGAGGTTGGGAAGAAGGGGGGGGGGGGAACGAACAGAGAGGGTGGGAAGAAGGGGGGGGGAACAGTGAGGGTGGGAAGATGGGGGGGGAGAGGAACAGTGAGGGTGGGAAGAAGGGGGGGGAGAGGAACAGTGAGGGTGGGAAGAAGGGGGGGGGGGGGGAGAGGAACAGTGAGGGTGGGAAGAAGGGGGGGGGGAGAGGAACAGTGAGGGTGGGAAGAAGGGGGGGGGGAGAGGAACAGTGAGGGTGGGAAGAAGGGGGGGGAGGAACAGTGAGGGTGGGAAGAGGAACAGAGAGGGTGGGAAGAAGGGGGGAGAGAGGAACAGAGAGGGTGGGAAGAATGGGGGGGGGGGGCAGAGAGGGTGGGAATAAGAGAGGTGAGGAAGAGAGGGGTGGGGAGAAACTCTGAGGGTGGGAATAACAGAAAGGGAGCGGGGATGGGGTGGGGAGGGGAATGAAGAGGGAGAGAGGAGGGAGGAGATAGGGCGAGACGGGGCGGCGATAGGAAAGGAGAGGGGCAGAGAGGTGTGAATAAAGATGAAGAGGGGAGGCACAGAGAAGGGAATAGATAGGGACAGAGGGGGATTTCCCCAGTAGAGGGGGAAGGGAAGGTGATGGGGACTGAATGACATGGACACAGATAACTCACCAGTCCTCGCCGATCTTGTACACATAGACAATGTTGTCTGTCTGTCCAATGGCAATCTTGGTGGAGTCGGGGGAAAATGCCATGCCTTTCACCAAATAGCTCTTCTTTCCGTACTACAGACCAATCAGAAAAGAGATGGAAATGAGCTCTGAGGAGGAACGCCCATACAATGACTATTACAAGAAATAAGGATGTTTTCCGGTACTGGACGTCCCAGATGACATACATTGGACATGGAGGAAATGGTCATACATGTAGACCAGACTAAGTGCTATGTTACCTACTGTATTTATCGGCGTATAACACGCACCTTTTCCCCCTTAAAATCAGGGGAAAAATCGTGGGTACGTGTTATACGCCGATCCCCGCTGATTGTGAGGAAAGGAGCGAGCGGAGCCGAGATACAGAAAGCCCTGTGCATTTCTGGCTAGACTTGCCTCCTCTCACAGTCCCGCCCACCTCCACTGATTGCGAGTGCCGCTGACATACAGAAAGCCGAGTGTACTTCGGCTAGACTTGCCTCCTCTCGCAGTCCCGCCCACCTCCACTGATTGCGAGTGCCGCTGACATACAGAAAGCAGAGTGTACTTCGACTAGACTCGGCTCCTCTCGCAGTCCTGCCCGACTGTGAGCAGAGCTGAGTCTAGCCGAAGTACACTCGGCTTTCTGTATGTCAGCGGAACTCGCAATCAGTGGAGGTGGACGGGACTGCGAGAGGAGCCGAGTCTAGCCCAAGTACACTCGGCTTTCTGTATGTCGGCGGGGCTCGCTCCTCACGCAGTCAGTGGAGGTGGGCGGGATTGTGAGCAGAGCAGAGTCTAACCGAAGTACACTCGGCTTTGTGTATCTCGGCTCCGCTCACTCCTCTCCGCTCAGTCTGCCCCAGTTTTAAAATTGGGGCAATGCTGCAAAGGCACTGGGTAAGGCTGCAGATGGGCACTGGGCAAGGCTGCAATGATGGGCAAGGCTGCAGATGGACACGGATAAGGCTGCATTGATGGGCATTTAAATGTAAGTTTTTTTCCTTAAACTTCCCTCCTAAAAGTTTTTTTCCTTAATATTCCCTCCTAAACTTGGTGTGCCTGTTATACGCTGATAAATACAGTATATACAGTTGTGCTCATACGTTTACATACCCTGGGTTTTGAATGGCTATTAAAGGTAACCATCCTCCCCTGTGATCTGTTTGCTTGTAATTAGTGTGTGTGTGTATAAAAGGTCAATGAGTTTCTGGACTCCTGACAGACCCTTGTATCTTTCATCCAGTGCTGCACCGACGTTTCTGGATTCTGAGTCATGGGGAAAGCAAAAGAATTGTCACAGGATCTGCGGGAAAAAGGAACTGTATAAAACAGGAAAGGGATATAAAAAGATATCCAAGAAATTGAGAATGCCAATCAGCAGTGTTCAAACTCTAATCAAGAAGTGGGAAATGAGGGGTTCTGTTGAAATCAAACCACGGTCAGGTAGACCAACTAAAATTTCAGCCACAACTGCCAGGAAAATTGTTTGGGATACAAAGAAAAACCCACAAATAACTTCAGGAGAAATACAGGACTCTCTGAAAACATGTGGTGTGGCCGTTTCAAGATGCACAGCAAGGCCTCATAAACACTGTTGCTGGTAAACGGACATTTAGGAACAGTTGGGCATTTTTTTTACCCCAACTGCTCCTAAACTCTGCTCTATGTTATCTTATCAGTACATGTACACGGGGTCCTTTATAGCTGTTTCTAGACAGTTGTGTTTAGAGGCTTTTTCTGTAATGCAAAAAAAAAAAATGGGTTCAGAAGCTGAGTTTAGAGGCATGTTGGGCGCCAAACGCTTCTAAACGCTGTAACCCGCTTTCAGCCACGTTTCGTTTACAGCCATTTTTCATTTTTGGCTATTTTGAAAAAAAATCATATAATTTTTTTTTTTTTAACGCTTCTAAAACGCAAATGCGGCAAAACGGACGTTTTAAACATGGGTTACTATCTGTCAAGTTAAATCATTCAGGAGAGGTTGAAAAAATGTCCTGTGTACATGATGCCTAAAGCCTCGTACACACAGTTGTATTTTCGTCTGGGAATTGTGTGATGACAGGCTGTTTGCCTAAAATCTGACCGTTAGCACGCTGCATCAGACAATTGTTGGCCAACTTTCCGCCAACAAATGTTGGATGGCAGGCTAGTACATTTTCAGCGGACAACGGTCTGTTGTCAGATTTTCCTATCGTGTGTACACAAGTCAGGCACACAAAGTCCAAAAGTACAAACACACATTCTCGGAATCAATGCTCACCAAACATGACATTGGCAGAAGGTGCCCAAAGGGTAGCGGTCAAGAGCTGAAATTCCATGCAGTACGTCACTACGTTTGTGTTTGTTGGCTGACAATTGTGTACCGTTTGTATGCAAATCAAGTTCACGGCACACGCCCTTTGGACAAAAGTCTGTCGCTTTGTCTGCGAAAAATCCAATTGTGTGTATGAGGCGTAAGGAGGCACTGGAAGAAAGATGGGCTGCATGGTCGAGTCGCCAGAAGAAAGCCATTACTATGCAAATGCCACAAAGTATGCCCCCTTACAATACGCCAAACAGCACAGAGACAAGCCTCAAACCTTCTAGGACAGCCTTTTTCAAGCTTTTCAACACAGAGGAACCCTTGAAATAGTTCTCTGGTCTCGAGGAACCCCTGCTAAAAATTTGAAATCTACAACTCATGATACATTAGCGTGATGGTCAGTGGGAAGAATGGTCCTTACACTTGTGGTCATTGGGAAGAATTACCTCCTTACAGATAGCTAAAAAGATCAATGGTGTCAGTGGGAACTTATCTGAGAGGCAGAAATTGCCCAATGCTGAAGGAACCCCTAGCAACATCTTGAGGAACCCTGGTTAAGAATCACTGCTCTAGGACAAAGTTATTTGGAGTGATGAGACCAAAATTGAGCTTTTTGGCCAGAACCATAAACACTTCATTTGGAGAGGAGTCAACAAGGCCTATGATGAAAGGTTCACCATTCCTACTGTGAAACATGGCGATGGATCGCTGATGTTTTGGGGATGTGTGAGCTACAAAGGCACAGGAAATTTGGTCAAAATTGATGGCAAGATGAATGCAGTATGTTATCAAAAAATACTGGAGGAAAATTTGCATTCATCAGCCAGGAAGCTGCGCATGGGACGTACTTGGACATTCCAACATGACAATGACCCAAAACACAAGGCCAAGTTGACCTGTCATTGGCTACAACAGAATAAAGTGAAGGTTCTGGAGTGGCCATCTCAGTCTCCTGACCTCAATATCATTGAGCCACCCTGGGGAGATCTCAAATGTGCCGTTCATTCAACACAGCCCAAGAATTTACAGGAACTGGAGGCTTTTTGCCAAGAGGAATGGGCAGCTTTACCATCTGAGAAGATAAAGAGCCTCATCCACAAATACTACAAAAGACTTCCACCTGTCATTGATATTAAAGGGGGGCAATACACGGTATTAAGAACTGGGGTATGTAAACTTTTGATCAGGGTCATTTGGGTAGTTTCTGTTGTGATTATGATTTAAAAAGAGTAAACACAGCTGATTGATAATAAATGGCTTCAGCCAAACACTAACCATGAGTGAAAGAAACATTTTTCTGTTATACATATTCTCTGAAAAATAGCCAAGAAATCATAAATTCTGCCGGGGTATGTAAACTTATGAGCACAACTGTATGCAGGGGGAGGAAAGTTTCAGAAAACAATGCAAGTCAGATGTCAGATCCCTGTATAGTGGAGGTCACATGATGAGGAACTCACCTTGGCATCGGCGGGTTTTGTGCTGAACTTGTCTCTTCTCTCTCCCTGTTCATCATACAGGAGAACCACCCTGTCTACCGTACACACCGCAAACCGGGTATTGTTCTGTGACCACGCCATACATGTCACCTTCGCCGCTCCTTCCTGAAAGAGATCACCTGATCACACGCCGGACAACACCCCACATATCCTGCCCCACACCCCACACATACCCTGCCCGACACCCCACACACACCCTGCCCGACACCCAACACACACCGACCAACACACACCCTGCCCGACACCCCACACACACCCTGCCCGACACCCAACACACACCCTGCCCGACACCCAACACACACCCTGCCCGACACCCCACACACACCCTGCCCGACACCCAACACACACCCTGCCCGACACCCAACACACACCCTGCCCGACACCCAACACACACCCTGCCCGACACCCAACACACACCCTGCCCGACACCCAAGACCTCACATACCATGCCTGACACCCCACACACACACCCTGCCTGGCACCCCACACATACCCTTCTCCAACACCCCACACACACCCTGCCTGGCACCCCACACCTTCCCTGCCTGACACCCCACACATACCCTTCTCCAACACCCCACATACCCTGCCTGACACCCCACACACACCCTTCTCCAACACCCCACATACCCTGCCTGGCACCCCACACACACCCTGCCTGGCACCCCGCACACACACCCTGCCCGACACCCAACACACACCCTGCCCGACACCCAACACACACCCTGCCCGACACCCAACACATACCCTGCCCGACACCCAAGACCTCACATACCATGCCTGACAACCCACACACACACCCTGCCTGGCACCCCACACATACCCTGCCTGACACCCCCCACCTTCCCTGCCTGGCACCCCACACATACCCTCCTCCAACACCCCACACACACCCTGCCTGGCACCCCACACCTTCCCTGCCTGACACCCCACACATACCCTTCTCCAACACCCCACACACACACCCTTCTCCAACACCCCACATACCCTGCCTGGCACCCCACACACACACCCTGCCTGGCACCCCGCACACACACCCTGCCTGGCACCCCGCACACACACCCTGCCTGGCACTCCGCACACACACCCTGCCTGGCACTCCGCACACACACCCTGCCTGGCACTCCGCACACACACCCTGCCTGGCACTCCGCACACACACCCTGCCTGGCACTCCGCACACACACCCTGCCTGGCACTCCGCACACACACCCTGCCTGGCACTCCGCACACACACCCTGCCTGGCACTCCGCACACACACCCTGCCTGGCACCCTGCACACACACCCTGCCTGGCACCCCGCACACACACCCTGCCTGGCACCCCGCACACACACCCTGCCTGGCACCCCGCACACACACGCTGCCTGGCACCCCACACACACCCTGCCTGGCACCCCGCCTGACACCCCACCTGACACCTGCCCTGTTTGACACACCCGAAGAGATCTGCTGCCCTCTACTGTCTGTAACTGTAAATGGTTGTGCTCCTTATTGTCATAGATAGAGGTATTTTATTTTTATTGCTATGTACATCACCCCCTGTCCCTGCTAGCTGAATCAGAAACCCCAGATTGGAGGACCTTGATATCTTTATAAAGGGGCGTTTCCAGAAAGCAGACAGAGAGAAAACTGAGTCAGATATCCTGGTTATGGAGTTGCTGGACTAGCAATAATCCTATCCAACCCCTCAGCATTCTTCAAATGATGTGAAGGCGACATTATTTCTGACTTTCTGTCAAAATTCAAGGTGCCATCTTTGCAGAAATCTTTCTCTTTCTCAAATCCTCCGTTAGAATCTGCTGCACCATTTCCCTGTTCATGTTCGATTCTTCTGCCGTCATTCGCGGACTCAGGCTCCATTCACACCTGGGCGTTCTTGATGCATGGGCGATTCTGCTCGCCATTCCAGAATTGCAGCAAAACACGGAATGCCTTTCCTTCTTAATGGCACCCCGATCGTGGTACGATTTTGCCATGCGATTCCAGAATTGTGGCAAAGCATTGGACGTTTTTGCAATGGCGGTACTTCTTAATGGCACCCCAATCACGGCGTGATTTTGGTGCGATATATCGCACTGCAATTGCAGCAAAATCACAATGCGCAAAGTTTTTCGCTCAAAAAGGAGCAGGAGCTTCTTTTGGGCAACAGCTTTGCACATTGCGGTTTGTCGCGATTGCAGTGTGATTTTTCCCGCAGTAAACATCGCACCGCGATTGGGGTGCCATTAAGAAGTAATGGCATTGCAAAAGCGTTCCACGTTTTGCCATGTGATTCTGGAATCACATGGCAAAATTAATTCACGATTGGGGTGCCATTAAGCACTTGCTTACTGGGCACCTAAACCTTTCTCACGCCCAGACCAATTTTCAGCTTTTAGCGCTGTCATACTTTGAATAACAATTGCACGGTCATACAACACTGTACCCAAATTAAATTTGTATCATTTTTTTCCCACAAATAGAACTTTCTTTTGGTGGTTTTTGATCACCTCTGCAGTTTTTATTTGGTCTTTTTTTTTAAAAAAATTAACAAAAAAAAACAAAAAACTTTTTTTTATATTTTGTTAATAAGTTTTGCAAACAGGTAATTTTTCTCCTTCATTGATGTGCGCTGATGAGGCTGCACTGATGGGCATTAATAGGTGGCACTGATGGCCATTGATAGGTGCACTGAAGGCCACTTATAGGTGGCAGTGATGGGCACTGATGAGTGGCCGTGATGGGCACTGATCGGCACTGGTAGGCAACATTGATAGGCAGCACTGCTAAGTGTCACTGATGAGGCACTGATTGGCACCACTGGTGGGCATTGATAGGTGGCACTGACTGCTTGCACTGGTGGGCACTGATTCGTGGCACTAGCAGGCGGTACTGGTTGGCACAGATGAGGCGGCTTCGCCTCTTCCTCTTCGGGACCGATGTCCCTTGCACAGAAGTCGGTGATCGGCTTTTGTTTCTCCTCACGCTGAAAAAAAAAAACGATTACCGATCTTCTGTTTACATCACGTGATCAGCTGCCATTGGCTGACAGCTAATCATATGGTAAGAGGCCGGGATCGACCCCTTACTCCGATCTGTGCTCACCCGAGTCCCACTGACTCAGCGATCACAGCGCACGACCTCCAGGGGGCGCGCGGGGATCGTGAAAAGGGGAGGACGTCTACTGACGGCCTCCCGGCAAAGTAGATCCTCGCTGTAGCTGTCATTCGGCTATAGCACGGATCTGATGGGGGTTAAGCAGTATTGACATTGCAAAAGCATCCAGCACTTTGCCGCTATTCTGGAATCGCATGGCAAAATTGAATCGCTATTGGAGTGCTATTAAGAAGCATTGGCATCGCAAAAGTGCCCCGTGTCTTGCCACAATTCTGAAATCGCATAGCAAAATCGAATCACGATTGGGGTGCCATTAAGAAGTATTGGCATTGCAAAAGCGTCCCGCATCTTGCCACAATTTTGGAAGAGCATGGCAAACTTTTATGGCGATTGGGGTGCCATTAAGAAGCATTGGCATTGCAAAAGTGCCTTGCCGCAGTTCTGAAATCGCATTGGCAAAATAGAATTGTGATTAGGGTGCCATTAAGAAGCATTGGCATCGCAAAAGCACCTTGTCGCAGTTCTGAAATCGCATTGGCAAAATTGAATCGTGATTAGGGTGCCATTAAGAAGTATTGGCATTGCAAAAGCGCCCCACGTCTTTTTCCCGCGATTTTGGAACAGCTTGGCAAAATTTTATCGCAATTGGGGTGCCATTTAGAAGCACTGGCATCGCAAAAGCGTCCCACGTCTTGCCGCGATTCTGAAATCACATGGCAAAAATGTAATCACGATTGGGGTGCCATTAAGAAGTATTGGCATTGCAAAAGCGTCCCGCGTCTTGCTGCCAATTTGGAATCGCATGGCAAAAATCGAATCAAGATTAGAGTGCCATTAAGAAGTATTGGCATCGCAAAAGTGTCCCGCGTTTTACCGTGATTCCAGAACGCCTAGGTGTGAATGGAACCGCAGTCTTCCATCTGATCGTTAGGAGGGTTCCCGCTCTGTCCACATATGCACCCGTCCTTTGCATTTTTTTGCCCACCCACCTCTTGCGTCATAAAGTCGACATCTTCCCAATCGCCTAAGCCATTCAAGAACACCCGATTTCTTCAAGCAACGTTCACCATAAGCCTGTTAACAGCGCTGAAGTTTCAGTCACGTTTTTGCCACCAAGTTTGATGTGAATCTGTTGCTTCAGATTCCGGTCGCTCATTTTCCTGCACACAGGTGTTTCTTTCACACCTTGTATTTTCTTAGGGACCAGAAGAGAATATTTGCGTGGGGTGTCGGGCAGGGGTAAGCGTGGGATGTCGGCAAGGGGTATGCGTGGTGGGTCGGTAAGGGGTATGCG
Source organism: Lithobates pipiens (assembly GCF_037356315.1). NCBI lineage: Eukaryota > Metazoa > Chordata > Amphibia > Anura > Ranidae > Lithobates > Lithobates pipiens. The sequence goes on along the minus strand of NW_027507758.1, from coordinate 617,080,244 downwards.
TGGGGTGTTGGCAAGGGGTATGCGTGGCCCCTGAGGTAGACGCAGTGTCTGTTTTGGTACCGGAGACCTGAAGATGAGATCAGCGCTGATGAGGAGATCCTTCGGCCACTGTCCAGCCAGCCTGGAATGGAGCTTCTCACTAGCATGAACTGAAGCTCAGATTCCGCTACTAGAGAGGGACTAAGATGCAGTGTAGATAAGTGGACTCTGAGCTTCAGTTCCTGCTAGTGAGAAGCTCCATTCCAGGCTGGTTGGACAAGTGGTCGGAGGATCTCCTCATCACCGCTGATCTCATCTTCAGGTCTCCGCTACATTTTCCCGCACACAGATGTTGTTTTTCCCACCATGTATTTTCATCGGAACCAGAAGAGAATGTGTGCGCGGGGTGTCAGGCAGAGTAGATAAGCGGACTCCGCGCTTCAGTTCATGCTAGTGAGAAGCTCCATTCCAGGCTGGTTGGACAGTGGCCGGAGGATCTCCTCATCACCCCTGATCTCATCTTCAGGTCTCTGCTACATTTTTCCTCACACAGGTATTGTTTCTTTCACACGTGGGGTGTCGGGAGGGATCTGCGTGGGGTGTCGGGAGGAGGTATGCAAGGGTGTCGGGCAGGGGTGTGCGTGGGGTGACGGGCAGGGGTTGTGCGTGGGGTGACGGGCAGGGGTTGGGTGTCGGGAGGAGGTATGCGTGGGGTGTCGGGAGGAGGTATGCGTGGGGTGTCGGGCAGGGGTGTGCGTGGGGTTTCAGGAGGAGGTGTCCGTGGGGTTTCGGGAGGAGGTGTGCGTGGGGTGTTGGGAGGAGGTATGCGTGGGGTTTCAGGCAGCTCCATTCCAGGCTGGTTGGACAAGTGGTCGGAGGATCTCCTCATCACCGCTGATCTCATCTTTAGGTCTCTCCTGCTACCAAAACAGACACTGCATTCACCACAGGGGCCCCTGGACTCTACTTATGGATAATATTATATGCTGGGTACACTAGTTCTTCTACTCCCAATTACATTTTCATAACACCTCACACACAAGAGAACCACACACCCCACATCCCCACCCCCGCCATTTATACCCCTATCATCCCCCCGCCCTGTCTAATGACCCGGTTCGGGTGACACCTGTGGGGTGAGGAGGGTCTTCATATGTTTCAGCTGCATTGTGTCCTCTCCGTAGTCCGGGCGGTTTTCGGGTGATGTCAGGCTCTGAGCAGGAATCCTCACAGTTTGTGGTTGCCGGGGTGACGGCGGACTACGGACGCTGTACGGAAGGACGTCGTCCTGTAGAGCCTGGAAAGCATGCACGAGCCCGTACAGTGCGCGTCCCCCACCGCCTCTACCCTACTGCGCCTGCGCCGATATTTGGAGGCAAAGAGAGTGAGAGAAATGGGGGCGGAGTCCGGGGTGACCATAGAGACTAGAGTGCGTGATCTCTGTGTAGAAAAGTACTATACCAACAACACCGGGGACTACTTACCTCCTCCTAATACCCGCCTCACACCTCCTCCTCTATACATACCAAATAGATCAATTAAAAAATATATGAAATCTGTATCATATATAAAAATAATAAATAAGGGTTTAAAACGGGGTATATATATATATATATATATATATATATATATATATATATATATTATATAATTGTAGCGCCGGCTCCTGAAGAGCACGCGCTTTTTGTGTTTTTGTCATTTAATATTCCTGGAACCGCAGTTTGGTTTTGGGCTCATTTACACCAAATTTTGATCTCAGTACCAGCCTAGCTGGATTGCATTATGTTCTGCTTGACCACAAGTGGCGCTGTCATCTCTGGCAGGTGCGAGGACGCAGTCCAGTTAGGTGCATTGAGTGCCAGTTCTTTTTCGGAGCCCGGCCCAGTGGGCGTGTCGTCCTGCTGTGCATTCTGGGAGAGGGTACTTAAGGGGCTGACATCACGTGCTTCAGGGTTCCGGTCCAGAAGTGCTTTTCTGTCCGTTTGGTCCTGGTCCTCCTGACCAGCCCCCAGGGCTCTCATGGCCTGGGGTGCGGATCCATCCGATTCCGAGTCTCGGGGCTGGCTGGCCCGAGGCAAAGTAACTGGAAGGAGGATTCGGAGGTGGTCCGGTGCCGTCTCGGTTTGTGGAGAGGCCCAGCAACTGGAGAAGCATCCAGGGGAGGACTCTTCGAGAGAAGGCCACGCAAAAGGCTGGCTTCTCAGAAAGAGCCTGGAGGCTCAGTTGAAAGACCCCAAGCGAATCTGATCTCGTATGGTATCGCCGGACCGGCTGCAAGATCCTGGAACCGTACGAGGGTTCTCTAAGTTTGTCTACATGCTTCGGTTATTCAAGTGTCCTACAACAAGTCTGTGGCAGAGACTTTATCCAAGTGTCCTACAACAAGTCTGTGGCAGAGACTTTATCCAAGTGTCCTACAACAAGTCTGTGGCAGAGACTTTATCCAAGTGTCCTACAACAAGTCTGTGACAGAGACTTTATCCAAGTGTCCTACAACAAGTCTGTGGCAGAGACTTTATCCAAGTGTCCTACAACAAGTCTGTGGCAGAGACTTTATCCAAGTGTCCTACAACAAGTCTGTGACAGAGACTTTATCCAAGTGTCCTACAACAAGTCTGTGACAGAGACTTTATCCAAGTGTCCTACAACAAGTCTGTGGCAGAGACTTTATCCAAGTGTCCTACAACAAGTCTGTGACAGAGACTTTATCCAAGTGTCCTACAACAAGTCTGTGGCAGAGACTTTATCCAAGTGTCCTACAACAAGTCTGTGACAGAGACTTTATCCAAGTGTCCTACAACAAGTCTGTGACAGAGACTTTATCCAAGTGTCCTACAACAAGTCTGTGGCAGAGACTTTATCCAAGTGTCCTACAACAAGTCTGTGACAGAGACTTTATCCAAGTGTCCTACAACAAGTCTGTGGCAGAGACTTTATCCAAGTGTCCTACAACAAGTCTGTGGCAGAGACTTTATCCAAGTGTCCTACAACAAGTCTGTGGCAGAGACTTTATCCAAGTGTCCTACAACAAGTCTGTGGCAGAGACTTTATCCAAGTGTCCTACAACAAGTCTGTGGCAGAGACTTTATCCAAGTGTCCTACAACAAGTCTGTGGCAGAGACTTTATCCAAGTGTCCTACAACAAGTCTGTGACAGAGACTTTATCCAAGTGTCCTACAACAAGTCTGTGGCAGAGACTTTATCCAAGTGTCCTACAACAAGTCTGTGACAGAGACTTTATCCAAGTGTCCTACAACAAGTCTGTGGCAGAGACTTTATCCAAGTGTCCTACAACAAGTCTGTGGCAGAGACTTTATCCAAGTGTCCTACAACAAGTCTGTGGCAGAGACTTTATCCAAGTGTCCTACAACAAGTCTGTGGCAGAGACTTTATCCAAGTGTCCTACAACAAGTCTGTGGCAGAGACTTTATCCAAGTGTCCTACAACAAGTCTGTGGCAGAGACTTTATCCAAGTGTCCTACAACAAGTCTGTGGCAGAGACTTTATCCAAGTGTCCTACAACAAGTCTGTGGCAGAGACTTTATCCAAGTGTCCTACAACAAGTCTGTGGCAGAGACGTTGCTTTGCTTGAGACAAGGACTATCCGATAAGGGTGAGGATCCAGTTGTGAATGGCTATTCTCTGGATTTTCTAATGTGAGAGACTTTTCTATTTGATAAGTTCCAAGAGTAACTGGACTTTCTACCTAAACGCTCTAACCCTGTGTTTTGTCTACTTCTAGGGATGAGATCAGTGGTGGTGGGGGATGGGATCAGTAAGAGGCAGAGGTGGTGGTGGGAGAGGATGGCACCGCTACTGCTGCCACCCCCCCAAGTACTACCGCTGCCTGCCACCCACCCCAAGTACACCACCGCTGCCTCCCCCCCAAGTACCACACACCACCACCACTGCCACCCCCCCAAGTACACCACTGCCACCCCCCTAAGTACCACCACTGCCACCCCCTCAAGTACCACCCCTGCCACCCCCTCAAGTACCACTGCTGCCACCCCTGTTAAAGTTACTTTGCTGAGTAACTAATTACTTTTCCAATTTAGTAACCGAGTTACTAATGCAATTACTTTTTGGGAGAAGTAATTTCTAACTTAACTAATTACTTTTTTAAAGTAAGATGACCAACACTGGCTGCAGGGCAGTATTCCAACATGATAACGACCCCAAACACACCTCCAAGACGAACACAGCCTTGCTAAAGAAGCTGAGGGTAAAGGTTATGGACTGGCCATGCATGTCTCCAGACCTAAACCCTATTGATCATCTGTGGGGCATCCTCAAATGGAAGGTGGAGGAGAGCAAGGTCTCTAACATCCACCAGCTTCGTCATCATGGAGGAGTGACAGAGGACTCCAGTGGCAACTTTTGAAGCTCTGATGACCTCCATGTCCAAGAGTGTTAAGGCAGTGCTGGAAAATAATGGTGGCCACACAAAATATTGACACTTTGAGTCCAATTTGAACATACTTACTTTTGTTGCCAGCAGTTTAGACATTAATGGCTGTGTGTTGAGTTATTTTGAGGGGACAGCAAATTGACACTGTTATACAAGCTGTACACTCACTACTTTACATTGTAGACAAGTGTCATTTCTTCAGTGTTGTCACATGAAAAGTTATAATAATATATTTATAAAAATGTGAGGGGTGTACTCACTTTTTTGAGATACAGTATATCAAAAAATGATCAGAGGTTTATATAGGATATATAGATAAATCGTAGGAGGTTTATATAGATAAATAATAGGAGGTATATATAAATATATAGATAAATAATAGGAGGTATATATAGATAAATAATAGGAAGTATATATAGATTATTAATAGGAGGGATATAGAGATAAATAATAGGAGGTATATATGGATAAGTAATAGGAGGTATATATAGATAAGTAATAGGAGGTATATATAGATTATTAATAGGAGGGATATAGAGATTAGGGATGAGCCGAACACCCCCCGGTTCGGTTTGCACCAGAACTTGCGAACGACCCCCGCGTTCGGTACGAACGTTAGAACCCCATTGAAGTCTATGGGACTCGAACGTTCGAATTGGAAAGTGCTCATTTTAACGGCTAATATGCAAGATAGTGTCCTAAAAAGGGTTTGGCGACCTGCCTCCTGCCTCAGGGGACATGGGTCACTGCAAAAAAAAGTTTTAAAAACTACCGTTTTGACGGGAGCACTGATTTTAATGACGATTAAAGTGAAAAAAAAAAAGTGAAATATTCCTTTAAATATGGTGCCTGGGGGGTGTCTGTAGTATGCCTGTGAAGTGCCACGTGTTTCCCGTGTTTAGAACAGTCCCTGCACAAAATGACATTAAACGGAAATAACACCATTTAAAACTGCTTGCGGTTTTAATGTTATATCTGGTTCCTGCAATATGGTTGAAAATCATTGAGAAACATGGCATGGGTAGCCCTCCCTGCCCATTACCAGCCTATTTGGGTCTTGTACGCATATTAAGGGGAACCCCGTACCCATATTAAAAAAAGGAAATGCGTGTGGCCCCCAGGCCCTATATACTCAGAACAGCAGTATACAGGCGGTGCAAACAAGACAGGGACTGTGTAGGTTTGTTGTGTTAAGTTGAATCTGTTTGTCATTTTCAACCGGTACATTTTTAAAGTGTAGCTCCAGTCAAAAAAACTATCTTTAAGCTTTTTGGAAAACATAGGGAAGGGTTATCACCCCTGTATAATTTGTTTTGTCGTCCATCTTTTTTCATCTCACTTTCTGCTGTCTCCTTGCGTTTGCAAGTAGGAGATGTTTGTAAGTTGGATGTTTGAAAGTAGGGGCCTGCCCTATATTATAGCGGTATGTACTGGGTACAGAGCACGCAGACAGCACGCACTATCTCCTAACACTACTGACTGCAAGCTCTATTATTAACCACTTGTTAGCCCAATGTTTGCATAAAGTGAAAGATGAAGTTATGCTGAGTAAATAGATATCAAACATGTCACTCTTCAAAATTGCACATGCCCGTTGAATGGCGCCAAACGTCGCTACTTAAAAAATCCCCATAGGCAACGCTTTAAATATTTTTTTACTGGTTACATGTTTTGAGTTGCAGAGGAGGTCTAGGACTAGAATTATTGCTCTCGCTCTAACATTCTCGGCGATACCTCACATGTGTGGCACATGCGAGCACATGGGGACATGGGCGCTTTAATTTTTATTTTATTTTTTTATTGTTCATTTTACTTTATTTATTTTAGTTTGACATTTTTTTCCCCAAAAATATATTTTTGATCACTTTTATTCCTATTACAAGAAATGTAAACATCCCTTGTAATAGGAATATGGGGTGACAGGTCCTCTTTACAGTGAAATCTGGGGGGTCAATATGACCCCACATCTCACCTCTAGGCTGGGAAGCCTGAAATAAAAAATAAAAAAAAGATTCTGGCTTTGATCGTACTGGCGAGTTGGTAGAAGCACCGGAGGGCGGTGAGGGGTGGGGGGCGTCTATGGCTGGGTATTTCAGGGTATCACCGAGTATGGCTGGGTATCTCTGAGTATGGCTGGGTATGGCAATTTATGGCAGGGTATTACAGAGTATTGGCGGGGTATTGGCGGGGTACTACAGAGTAATAGCAGGGTACTGCACTGCAGAGTAATGGCAGGGTACTGCACTGCAGAGTAATGGCGGGGTACTGCACTGCAGAGTAATGGCAGGGTACTGCACTGCAGAGTAATGGCAGGGTACTGCACTGCAGAGTAATGGCAGGGTACTGCACTGCAGAGTAATGGCGGGGTACTGCAGAGTAATGGCAGGGTACTGCACTGCAGAGTAATGGCGGGGTACTGCACTGCAGAGTAATGGCAGGGTACTGCACTGCAGAGTAATGGCGGGGTACTGCAGAGTAATGGCGGGGTACTGCACTGCAGAGTAATGGCGGGGTACTGCAGAGTAATGGCGGGGTACTGCACTGCAGAGTAATGGCAGGGTACTGCACTGCAGAGTAATGGCAGGGTACTGCACTGCAGAGTAATGGCGGGGTACTGCAGAGTAATGGCGGGGTACTGCAGAGTAATGGCGGGGTACTGCACTGCAGAGTAATGGCAGGGTACTGCACTGCAGAGTAATGGCGGGGTACTGCACTGCAGAGTAATGGCAGGGTACTGCACTGCAGAGTAATGGCGGGGTACTGCACTGCAGAGTAATGGCGGGGTACTGCACTGCAGAGTAATGGCGGGGTACTACAGAGTAATGGCAGGGTACTGCACTGCAGAGTAATGGCAGGGTACTGCACTGCAGAGTAATGGCGGGGTACTGCACTGCAGAGTAATGGCGGGGTACTGCAGAGTAATGGCGGGGTACTGCAGAGTAATGGCAGGGTACTGCAGAGTATGCACTGGTATTGCAGAGTATTGGCAGGGAATTGAGGGGTTAAATTCGGTGAGCAGCGATGTGGGCACTGCAGATGCAGCCCACATCGCTGCTGACACCGATCTCTTTCCCCTCCGCTGTACCGATCGGTACAGAAAGGGGAGGGAGGAACAGGCGTCATAACATGACGCCGGTTTGTTTCCAAGTGATCACTCCGTCATTTGATGGAGCAATCACGTGGTAAACGGCCGCTATGAGCGGCCGTTTACCGTGATGCGCCGGGTCCTATGGACCCGGCGGTCACGGATGCTCTCGAGTGCACACACCTCGGGGCACGCGAGAGCAGAATTCTGGGAGGCCGTTAATTAACGGCCTCTCTGAGTTAAACAACCGCCCTGAAGCCGTTAATCGGCAATGGGCAGTTGTTAAGTGGTTAAAGCTAGATCACTAGCTATATAGATGAGGTGAATATAGTGGTGTATACTGCAGTCAGGGCACAGACAACAACCACTACACAGCAGCAAGATAGGAAATCAGCCAAAAACGATTGGTGTGTACTGTGTTGAAGGTACACAGAACACCCACTGCTTCAGATGCAAAGTAACACACTACAGGAGGCCGCCTTAAAGGCAGGATGCCTGTGGCCAATCATGGCTCTCCTCGCTGCCGGCGCTGCGATTGGCCAAGCATGCGGGGTCACAGTGCATGCTTGGCCAATCATCGGGCAGCAATGCACTGCGCCAACGCAGTGCATTGTGGTCCGCGCGCGCGTCACTCGAATTTTGACGCGAACGGCCAAAACGTTCGGAATTCGCCGAAC